>NW_018164998.1:158006-200307 GCF_001263595.1 Phalaenopsis equestris | reverse complement strand
CCTCGAGTTTGGCCCAAAGTGCTTGAGCCGTTGTCTCCCTCGACACCTCCCTCAGAACTTTATCGCCCAGGCTCAGGATTATCAAACTGTGAGCCTTGTCCAGCATGCCGATCTTCTCCTTCTCGGTCATGTCGGTCGGCAATGCCGCCGACCCTTGCAAGGCTTCTACAACACCCTGTTGAACCAATAGAGCTCTTATCTTTACTCTCCATAGGCCAAAGTTGTTCTTCCCATTGAATTTCTCAATGTCGAATTTGAGGAAACTCATTGTCGTGGCTAGGATTTCTTCCAATGAATTCTACTTGTTGCCCTTCTAAGAACTAGGTTTCTCCCCGTGAACTCTACTGCCTTCGCCAACCGGACGAAGAGTACCGATCCCTTCTGGCAGAGATCACACCTGTTCAACGGAAAAAAAACTTCATGTTCTGTGCTCGTGCCTCCTTCGCGCAGGCACTCCTCTGTGTCTAGGGGAACAAATCAGGAATTCCTCCTCTGCCTCTTGCACGAGAATAACTGCCTCTCCAGAGCCGTCGCGCCTCGCCAAACTGCTCAAGTCCTGCTTCGCGAACTCCTGAATAGGGAACTCCCCGGACCCTTCTCTGCGCGATCTCCGCCTCTTACTCTTCCCTCTGGCCCTCTGGCTGAGCTGCTCGCAAGTCTGCTCCAAAATCCTCTGCTGGCAGCCCTTTCGCAAATTTTCGGCCCTCGCTCGAGGACTGTTCCTCCTCCGTCTCGCCGAACAGCACAACATGTAGTGTGAATCCAGTCGATCAAAGCTTCCACTGCTCACCAAATTTGTTGCGATTCGGCTGCCTGTGACGTGATCCGCTTGCACCTCTATTCGTGAATGCTGAACTCCTCTTCTTCGTTGCTGGCCGCGGACACCTCTAGCCAAGAAGTAGGGATCTTCCCAAAGACGACGCCAATTGTTGTGAGATATGTACTTCCTGACATAGAAATGAGAAGCAAAAAATAAAAGCAAATACAGATCGTTTACGTGGTTCGATCCAACTGGATCTACGTCCATGGGAGGGAATCAATCAAATAGTTCACTAAGGCAAAAGAAATGGAGAATACATAGCTTATACATAGAGATGAGCCCTCATCTTCCTTGTATGGTCTCCCTCTCAAGCGACACCTTGATACAAGGCCTCAAGATGCTCCCCTCCTCTCTATCTCTCTAGCTATTCCCTCCTCCTTTGTGGTAGCTTAAGATCTCTTCCCTTGCTCTCTTAAGACTCACACCTTCTCTATTTCTACAAGCAAGAGAGTGGTAGGTGGGAGGTAGGTGAGCGGTACCACATTACAAAAGTGCCCTTTTACCTTAGTTCATTAATTGAGGGTCAAAATAACACCACTAATCATGGATCAAGCGTCCCGTCTAGCTTGGGGTTGATTTCTAATAAACATAAATTTCTTGGCATTTTGCACAACATGTCATTCATACAATGACAAGGAAAATACATATCTAATAATTCTACATATAACAAAATATAATTACAAATGATTAAAATTAAGTTCACTTCTAACTTCTCATTCCACCAATTTGTTGAGGCATCTATGGTGTTTTTGATTGAATCCCGACTAAGTCCCGTTGATCATCTTTTGAGATCTTTCCAAATTTTTCAGTCTTTATTTTAATGTTCTCCTTAATCTTTAATTAAGTTCAATCATACAATCTTCTAGTTATCTTTTAAAATTTTTTTGTAATATTTAACTTACTTTTTTCTGCTGAAATGTGTTGTCAGTCTATTTCTTAATTCTATCTCTTTCCAAAAAAATTTGCAAAAAATCATTTTTTTTCTTTCTCCCAAATAATGAATGATGTGATGTCATTTGTGTTACCCATTGGCTAATGTATATAGCAGGTTGATATATGATTTCAAATGTTATATGCTAATAATTAATATTTTCCAAAATTTACAAGAACAAATAAAACCAATTATGCTAATTAAGGTTCCTTACACCAGTTTAATAAAAAAAAGAGAAAATAACACAAGAATGAAACACAAAATGACTCATTCAAGCATATTCTTTCCTAACAGTATTGCCAAGAGTACAATTGACAAAAGTAATTGAAGAATTCTTATTGTACTTATACTGGAGTAGATATAAAGAGAAATGAGAAAAGACAAAATATAGAACTCGTGTTGTCCCTATTTTTCCATTTCTATTCACATTTGAGAAGTAAAGTCATTTCTCAAAGCAATGTAGAATTGACTTTAGATTTACAAGTTAAACAAATGCCCCTGCACACCTTGAGCAAAAAAAATTGAGGCATTTACATACATACCACATAATTTATATATATGTACTTATGTAGTGCCTAAACTTTGATATTTACACACATACCACTCAAAGCTTTAACATCACAATAAAAATGCCATAATTGCTGACTTCTTAAAAGTCAAATATATTTATTCATGCATAGGTTCTTTCAGTTAAGGTTTCTTCTTACCATCTCGCCTAACCATTCATCGCTCTCCCTCTTTGTCAACAACTATCAAAACAAGTTGCTCTACCTTAATTTTACTCCCTTCCCGGCCTCCACTTTGTTTTAGTCCAAAAACCAAGGCCAGCTTGTTTAGGAAAACCTCCAAACAAGAAGGTTAAATATAAAAAGAATCTAAATGCCAAAAATCTCTGGAAAAATGCATTAACTAGTTAGATAAACAAACTGTAGTTGTTTGAACAAGAAAGATTAAAAAGTAGAGAAAATGGAAGAAAAGGATTAATATTGTATTATTTGTGACAATGTTTGTGTGTTTATCAAGCCAAATGACATAAAAAGGAACACAAAAAGCATAAAGTTGCACATAAAAGGAACACAAGAAACATTGGAAGTACCTTCAGGAAAAGAAGAAGAGGGCGATGTTGAAATTGGTGCGGGATTTCTCAAAGAGGCAGAGAGGGCAATGCTCGTGACGTCCTAATGGGGCGGCTCTGGGGCTTTCTAATGGATGTGCAGAGGGGGACACACGAACGAGTTGCTAGGCTAGAGCAGAAGAGTCGGGGAGAAAATATTGCGTCCAGAGTCTGGACTCAAGCAACTCCGGGCAACGGAGTGGAACACCCGAAGGAAAAAAAAAATTCTTGTGTATCCGAACTCCAGATGTAATATTTTCTCAGAATCATGCGACAACTGTGGAAGACATGAGGGAACACAGAATACCATTCATGTTTGGGTTATTATTAAACCCTGATTTCACTTTGGTAACAGAAGCATCAACACACGGGAGTTGGTTCTTCAGTGGTTCAAAATCTAAAACAAAGGCGCCCTCAATCTATGTATGAAGATGTGATTTCAACTTTAAGAAGAAATAATCTAATCAGACATGCATTAACATAAGAAAATATAGTTCAGAAAAGGGTATCTACAGTATTAAATCACTAAACATTTAGGATAATTATTATTTAATAATACAAAATTGATTGCAAATTAGATTTCGCTGAGCCCGTCAGTGATCGTTAGGATTTCGGACGGGCTTCTTCTTCTTCACTTCACTTCGCAAGCAAGGTTTCTTCCAGCTCGTCCGACTCTCTGTCTCGGAGGTTCCGTCATTCCCCCCATATCACAATCATTCATCTCTAATGGGCGAGTGCAGGGAGTTCACGAGCACCTTCGCGTTGATCGCCAACTATTTTACAGGAGTTCCATCCTTTTCTCAAGCTGCTGCAAGGTCTTTTCCTTACTTTTGCTTGAACCTTACGTCTTACTCACCTGCTCCATTCCTTCTCCTGCACTTCTATTTTCTTATTCCAAAATTAAGGAAGACCTATCTTCTTTCTCCTCGAAGCACAATTACTTTTCCCAACTAACGATTATTTTCAAATCAGGTGGATTGGTAGGTCGGCTTCGCGAATGCATCTCTCCAAAAAGGATCCGTTCAGTAGTTGTCGTCTTGAAATAGAACCCAGGAGAAGAAACTATTCTGTTTTTACGGGGTTTCTGTTAGCTACGTCGGAACCTTGCTGTGTGATTGTACGATTCTTTAATGGGAAAGGAAGGGCAGAATTTAGGCGTGCAGTTGTTGACGAGGAAGAGTTATCACGTTTCGAAGCCCCAAAAGACAGCAGCATGGGGTAAGAGGAGGGCATGGATATGCAAGCAGTTGAGAATTGTGGGTTTTGTTTTTGGGCTGTTGGGTTCGTTCTTCCTTCTGGATTCCGTGATGCTTACTTTAGTTCATCACATCAGTTTCCGCAATGGCAACCTCGGCAGCAAATTAAGGAAAATCAAGGTGTGAAATCTAAAGTAACTTACTGTAATATAACTTTCTTGTACATATTAGTTCCTTCAAAATAATCTTTTAATGTGATTTACAGCATTGAAATGCATTATATGATTGCTTACCTCAAGAATTAAACTAATCTAACACTTTTAATCCCTTCCTGTACTCTAGTAATGATTCTTGGGACATATGAACTCTATGATTTGACATGCAAATGAACCATGCTTCTATTCTACAAAGTTTTCAATGAATTAGTGTGGGGTTCACATCCTTGTGTATGTATTCTTAATTTTTGTGTGTTTATTAACGAAAATTTGTATTTCTATGATGATTGTCCACACCCTCAACGATAGAAAAGTGGTAGGAAGATTAATTATATACGGCATGATAGAGGGTTTGTTATTTTTCAATAATTTGTTTGTAGGATGGAGGCAGTAGATATGATATTGATCAAAAAAATACTGGAAAGCTGATGTATGAGCGCCTAATAAATTTGGCTTCTACTGCACTGGCAAAGGTTTGCTTCTCTATTCAACATTGTGATTTATATTTTCATTTTAGCTGGATGTTTGCTGACTTATTTATTAAATTTTATCTATAAATTTCATGAAATAGAATGATTTACAACAAGATCCATTTGCACAATGGAAGGAACACTACGAACAAGCATCATCATGGAAACCATGTGCAGATAAATCTAGCAGTGCTGTTCATGAAGGTGAACAAGTATGAGAAAGAAGAAAATGATGATTTCTAAAGGCTGTTTCAAAATTCCTTAATTATCATGTACATTTTTTGTTTTCATTGCATATAAAAAAATTAGTTACAATTTTAATTTCAAAGCTGGGCTAGCATTTTAAAAATTTAATTGGTATATTTATGAACATAAAAAACTATGAAAATGTATATCAGAAGAAAATTCGTACCTGTAGCCTGTAGGATAGTCCTAATGCTGATTTTTACATGGTTGGGATCCAAAAACCTTGTAAGCATAAAATGTAGAATCTAGCAATTAAAAATAAATTCCTCCAGACTTTTCCATTCAGAGCATTTTAATCATGTAGTCAAAGCTAAGAAAAGCAGAGTTTCTGATGAACCAATTGGGTTATCCTTTTTTATTTTGTTTTTAGTTGGGTTGGGTGGAGGCTAAATTTCAGATCATGCAACTATATACAGAAGCATATCATGTTGATCTTCTTTAGTTTTTGCAATACAACAGTAATTGGTTATGTTTTGCTGCAGAAAATGTCATGAACGGCACTGGATTTATCCAAGTGAGTGCAAATGGTGGTCTAAACCAGCAACGCGTTGCTGTAAGGTTCTAAAACAACCATATGTTACATTTATTTTATGCCGTTAAAAAGTTATGGATGTCTGACATCAGCAGTAGCTGTTTGATGCTTGCTTGCATTTAAGATATTGCAAAGCATAAATGTCAACGATCAATATGGATGACCAATTTAAACCTATAATGATGATTAATTTTATATAGTTTTTTTTGCTAAATATTTGTCATTTATTATTTAGTAATGGGGATACATAGGAGCAAATTGTCTATCATTTGAATAGTTCATTCATTACCTTATAACCTACTAATGACAGACTACAGAATTTTATATCCCATATACAAGCAAAATCTGTCTTTCATTTTATTAAATTTTGATTTCATCCAGTGACAAAACTAAAACAACTTTGATAGAAACTTTGGAATTTTAATGCTTAATGACAATCTTCTACTCTTGCAACCTTTCACTTCCATTTATTCAAAAAAAAAAAAAAAATCTATTTTTTAGTATCAAATGAATTCACTTTCAACATATCCAAAAATTAGTTATGGGTGTGCCCCTTGTTATAGATTATGAACCAAAGGGGATCAAAGTGGGGTAGATATAGCAGCGGTTAAAATCATTTTCAAACAAAAAGTTTAAATCTACGAGTGAAGGCCAATAACTTAATATTTCAATGCCATTTATTTTTCAACTACTTAATGTGGAACTATCCCAATACTCGTACCACTTGAGCATTTGGGTGATGATTGAGTTGTTGTTTGGAACTTGATGTTTGCTTCTTCACATGAATAAGATGACTCCATTAGGCAGGTGAGGCCCAGAGAGGTCTAATTTGAGTGTCAGAGGTTCCGGAAAATGAATAACAAGTATCATGAATCCAAAGTAATTATTTGGCAGAATCAAGCAAATGAAAATTAGCTTGGCAATGGTATGTCCTGATACTTTTTTTTTATTTCATAGTCCCCACTCTCGTTACCATCCCAGGATTAAGTTTTCTTATCTGGTTTGCTTTACCTGATATACGGGGCAGCACTAAGAGATGGGAATAATCCTTGATTTGAATTTGAGCAGTACTAATAAAGCCCTTTTATTTTTCAAGTATGGAAATTACTAGAAATTATCTAATAGTAGGAGATGGCAAAGATGAATTTAAGTGCATATTAAGTTGAAAGTGTTACCCGTTTTCATCATAATTTCAAATTTTTTTTTTGTCCTGTCTTGCCAAATGTGTTCGATGGTTGCTTTATAATAGGGCTAATACTTCATGTTTTTCTCTGCGTGTGTGTATATTCTTATAGTATTCACAGTACATTTTTTTTAATGAATTATTTATTTTTGCAGGTATGCAATGCCGTTGCTGTTGCTGCAATGCTCAACGCATCTCTAGTTCTTCCCAAATTTCTTTATAGTAACGTTTGGAAGGATAAAAGGTTATACCAAAGTCTTATTCAGCTACATGTACCAAAACATTCCTATTTCTCTTACTTCTCGTCTTTTTCATGATACTGAATCAACATGCAAGCGAATCTTCTTAATGCTTGGGAAGTTTAAGCCGTTTCAGTGCTTTCTGGTTTGAATTTCTTAAGGAGAGGTTCATGCACCATGAGCCCTTTGTCAGGTAGCGCTCAGGGATCATAGCCTTGGGAAGTTGCTCTTTTAACTGAGCTTGCAAATTGAAGTTTTTTTCACATTATTTTTTCGATTCATAACTTGATATGTTAATTCACTTTTGTTCCTTATACTATACATTCAGGTGCGATTGAATTTATGTATTCTCTCTGATTTAGGTGAAAAGGAATGTGTTATCAATTTAATGATTAGACTTTAATTCTAGAAAATCCTCCTTGAATTTGACTTGATTGTAATTTTCTTTTAGAATTCTTGGGAACTATGGAAATGCAGACATCCACTTGAAACTAATACAAACAATATGACGCAAGTTTAAAAAAATTAGATAGCGCACATCATAGACCCACTTGTATTGTTAAAATTTATTGAGGAAACTTACAGATCTGAGAGGGCTTAAAGTTTCTTAACTTGTAAGTATCACATTCTACATTGAAAAGAACAGTGACGATCGTCCGAAGGGGGGGGGGGGGGGGGTGCAAATAGAAATGGAGATAAGATTTAATGGGCGTAGAATTGATGTTTCTAGAGTGACAGGGTAGATTCTTTTATCAATTTGGTCTAGAGATTGGAACTAAATGTCACTGTTAAGTCCTGCAGAGAGAGCATAGTGAGTAATATGAGAGTGAGAGACTAGAACCTACCCATCACTATTATACATGCCGACACCAACTTTAGATTAGTCAATATTTTTTGCACAATTAGAAAAAAGTAAAGAATATGTATGCTCCCATTTGTCACAATACCACATTTAAGTTTCTAAACAATTTTGAAATCCTACACTAATTATGAATTATTGGCAAGGAGAAAGTCTATTCTAATCATCGATTCCGAGATGAATCAATGACTGTTGAATCACATATATGAGCCAAGGCAAAAATCGATAGGACTGCTCAGCATTAGGAATCAACTGAGGTGCATACCTAGAGAGCACGGTGAATTTAACTTCATACTGCATAATCGAGCGATCACCTTGTGCCAACTTGATAAACTTGCCTTGCATTTGTCTCATGGCAGACACTGGTACGAACCAGTCTCTAAAGCTACTCACGAACTCGCTCACGGAATCATGTGACTGACTCTACTCCCAAATTTCCCCTGCACTTTCCTTGTCACCATCTCTCTTCTCCTTCTAATGCAAATGCAGTAGTGTAACCATCCTCTCTGGAGGACAAGAAAATCCATCTAGGATCCTCTCTACTCACAACAACCAGTTTTCAACATCTATTGTACCTCCTCCTTTAGAAAAGAGAGATTGTCTCATATCCTAAAATAAATTCAGGTACTTATCCATCTGACCTTCACTGGAACTGACCTAAGTTTGAGAGTTCTTAATCAACTGCGTTACTGCAGTCATCATCTCAGTATATGCATCAGTATTCACATAAATCTGTTGGGGTGCATCAACTTCTATAATATCATCTCTAGCTTCTTCCCTCTGATGTTTCAACTTTCTGAAGTAGTATTAAAAAAAAATATAATTAAATACAATTTAATTCCTTATCAATATTATTTATGAATTAAAGCAATCATCCTAATGGTTCTTTTAGATCATGATCAAACCAAATTACTCTGATACCACTTTTGTCATGACCCGACTCAGTGCTTAGAATTAATTAAAACAACTACTGCGGTCGGATGATATTAACATCTAACTAACTATTCACATTTTTTAAACTTCTAATATATAAGAGAGTCATTAATCCACAAAGTTAATATAAAATTAAACATAAAAATTTTCAACATAATCTGAAAAATCACATCTCAAACCAGCACAAAAGAGTAAATGAAGGAAACAATAAACATAAATTACAAAAATATCATAACTAGTATCTATCAGTTACAATACTCTTATAAACCAAATCTCTCCTATCAGATCAACCTAAAACTCTTTTTCTCCTAAAAAAAACATTAATTGCAACTATAACTATAACTATAACTTTGTGAGTAATTATAAATATAATATGCATTAAATTCTTAAGCTATGTTATGCATGAATGACAAAATAAATGCATTTTATTTCATTAACAATTTAACTTTATCCCTTCTCGTTCCACCTTATGTGTTTACCATTTTTAACTTTTTTAAAAGTTATGACATAATTATCGTCATGTCCGAAGGTATTCTAAAAAATATGTCTGAAGGCACCATAAACAAATGTGTCCGAAGGCACCATAAAAAATATGTCTAAAGACACCTTCAAAATTTTACAAGAAGGTACCCTCAAATGACACTCGAAGATACACATTTACCATTCTCTTTAACGTGCACGAGTACATTACTTCCCTTGTCAGTACTATCTGGTGGTAATCCTATATGACTTGAACATTTATCTTTCATTTCATACACTTAAAATCCTTTAAATTGTTTTGTCATATATAAGTTATTTTCCTCCCATTCTGTTTTCCTCCCATTTCGTATACCATTTCTGACTTTCAATATGCAAGGTATAACTAAAAACCTTATTCTAAACCATCTCATAAAATAATTATTCATTTTCTAAAAAAATAATTTAATACATAAATAAAAATAATCACTCACCCTGCTTTCAAGAAACCTCTGAAATATCTACTCATTCACTTTACTGCGTTGGATAACACCACCTATATTAATTAAAAGTGCATACTTTACTTAAGAACCACTTCACTTTAACTATATATCCTTGAATCAAATATTTTTATCAATTTTATCCATAAGATTTTATCCACCTAATGTTATTCAAACATGAGTATAAATAAAAATATAAATTACCTCAACTTCTCTCTTTCCCGCTCCTTACAAAATTCACGATCCAAAATACTTAGTCTTTTGAACCTAATTTTTAAGTCCCATATTCAAATAAACCTATTTTAACATTATATATATATGGATAATTTAATTAAAAAATATTTGGATAATTTAATTAATTTGAATATGAAGATTTACCTAATATGTTGATCAGATCTATCCTCCCCCTAAGTTGCACACTCCTCCACCAATTTCCCATTCAAACTCATTTTAATAAAACTTGCCAATAATATTATTAAACACACCCACATACTATAATATACACACACATATAGATAGATAAATAGATAAATAGATAAATAGATATATATATAGATATATAAAAGCGTTCATATAACAATATAAATAAATCATGTTATTAAAAATCTGAGTATACCGCTTCTTAACCATATGCGCGCTTGAAGCTCTCCCCTTCTTCCTTCAGTCTCAGCTCGACCGTGCGAGGTCCTTCTTCCTTCGGTCCCGTCTCACCCCAACATATCATGCGAGCTTCGACTCCCTCCTCCACGTCGCGTCTTCTTCTGCACGCGAGCAAGACAAGTAGGTCTTCTCCTCTGCTTCTCCTTCACAAGGCTCAACAACCGCAATAGTCGCACACAAGGCTCACTGCTTCGTCTCCTCTCGCGAAGACGACACGTCTTCAGTTGCGGCTCAAACCAGCTAAGCCCTCGGCACCACTTCTTTCTTCTTCTTCTTCCTCGCATGGCTCGAAAGTCCTAACTGCACTTACTGTACCGCGATCCTCTTCTTCTTCTTCGTAGTTTCTGTTGCGTGGATTTATAGCGCCGAAGTCACTTCCTCACTCCGTACGCAAAGAAGACACGACAACCCTTCTTCCTCTTCGGTCTCGACTCGACTTGCAAAAGCTCTCCGCCTCCTTCCTGCAGAAGGTGGTCGACGTCGAATGTTTCTTCCTCCAATCTCTCTCCGCGAGCACTGCGCGACAGTTTCTTCTTCCTACCTTCTCTCCTTCGCACATTAGCCGCAACATCTTTCTCCTTCTGCTCGTTAAGTGGGTCGAATGACAATGGTTGCGATTAATCCCTGCAAAGAGGTGTGCCGTTCCTAAGAGACTTATTTTTATTTATTTTATCATTAGTATTATTATTTATTAATATTATTATTCTTTTTCCTTTATTAAAATTTTAGCTATTACATTTCCAATGTGTTGGTTTCTCATAGAGTCTAACATTTGTTTTTGAGGTGGCCAAGAATTTCCTTGCAATAGTCAGATGTGCGACTATTCTTCTTAAACTTTTAGTTATGGGAAAAATTAGTGAATTCCCATTTTAAATCATCATAAGCTCTTTTTGTACTTATTTCTCTTTTGACTTAAGAAAACGATCACAGGTAGATGGAAGAGGCTTTATTCGCATGATCCTCCCTCTTACTTAATCCAATTCCTTGGTTAGTCACACTAGGAATTAAATAATTTTCTTTCTCTCGATGATTGATTTATACATCACGACACCATGTGAACATTTTCACACATGTCCCCAACATATTCATTTGAAGCTAATGCTTTGTTTGAGTTTTGAAATATTGGGCGATGCTTCTCTTATTGACGAAGATCATTTAGTTTGGGTTTGATCTCAAACAACCCTGCTGTATCTTAGTGCTGGAGTAAGTTTCTCTTGTAGCCTCCCAAATTAATTTTGTTGTTCTGTAGAGCAAGAAATTTGGTAATCATTGTCTTTCATGTGCGATTGTTAGGATTTGTGAGCTCAAGAAATGTCCCTCTCTTTTGAGATGTTCCAAAAATATACATCAATTTAGATTGAGACAATTGAAGGAAGTTATAGCCAATGATTTTTTGGTTTGTGATAAATGTAGAGAGTTCATTGGCTATTTGAACATAATCCCCGATTTTTGATTCATAACTAACCTCCAGTCTAGAACTAGACATCTTTGTTCCTTACTTGGTCATAAACCCTATGCACGTTTAGGGATAAAAAGAATTCCTAGTTGCTGCTAGCTGCAAGTTTCCAAGCTGCTTTTGCTGTATGATACTAGTCCAACGACTTTGTTGGCTGCTGTTTGCTAGGGGAGTAGCATATGGCTTGTCGGCGGGAAGGTTGGACAACGGAGAGAGGAAACTTGCAGGGAAGGTTTGACAGTGGGAAGAGGAAACCTGCAGGAGATCGAAAGCTTGCGGGGAGACAAAAAGCCTGTAAGGAGCCGACTGAGGAGGGCCTGCAATAAGGATGATTCCGACTGCAAAGGGGGCAAAGGAGGGCCTGCAGCAGGGATTGTCAATGTTGTGAGTGAATTGACTGAATGTCTTTTTTCATTGTTTTTATTCCAATAAATAATAGTCTGTAAAATCTAATTTAGGTATATAATATTTTATACAACATATTTTAGGTAGCTTAATAATACATATTCCTAATCTAAATATTCAGCTAAAAGGAAAGAATCTGTGCAATAAAAGTAAGGAATTTAATTCAGCAATTCAAATAAAGAAACTCTTAATTTTGTCTGATTTCATTTATTCTTGATTGATATCTCCCTTAAATTGATGTTAACTGGTTAAGAAGCAGTAATTTGTCAACAAGGAACTGATGACGCTGCCGAGAAAGGGTCTTAGTAAATATATCAGTCGCTTGAAGATCAGAAGAGATGTGAGAAATAGAAATAACACCACTTTCATAGGCTTCTCGAATAAAATGACAATCCACTTTAATATGCTTCGTGCACTCATGAAAGATAGGATTAACAGTAATCTGGATAGCATTAGTATTATATGCATAAAGAGAAGTAGACTCAAGTTGAGGAAAACCAAGCTCAGCCAACAAGCCCCGAAGCTAAATGATCTCAGAACAAGCAGATGAGATAACACGATATTCAGACTCAATAGACGATTTAGACACTCGATCTTGTTTCTTACTTTTCGAAGAAATTAAAGAGTTGCCGAGAAACATACACCAACCAGTAATAGATCGACGTGTATTAGAACAACCAGCCCAATCAACATTACTATAGGATTTTATGCGAATAGGAGACTCTGCAGAAAAAAACAAGCCATGATGAGAAGTACCTTTCAAGTACCTAACAATACATAGAACTGCAACCAACTAAAGATGTGTAGGTGTCTGCATAAATTGACTAACTTGTTGCACAAAAAATGAAATATTAGGACGTGTGATTGTTAGATAATTGAGACTCCCAACAAGTTGTCGATACCGAGATGAATCACAGAGGAAGTCACCATCATTCCGTTCATATTTAACATTAACTTCCAAAGGAGTATCAACAGGACGACCCTCCCTCTTGGAGCCTAGCTAAAGCAATGAGTTCCTTAGTATAGTTATGTTGGTGAAGAAAAATACCCGCGGGAGAGTAGTGAACCTCAAGACCTAAGAAATAAGTTAAAGACCCACCCCAAATTTCGGTTGCAGGGAAGATTCTGATTGAATGAAGGGTCTGCAGGCTGCTGAAGGGATTCCGACGGCTGTTGGAGGGAGCTAGGCTCTATTTCCAAACTCTGATACCATATAGAAAAGCTTGAGAGGGAGTTCTTAAAATTCTTATTATTCAATCTTCAACCCTAATATATATATATATATATATATATTCTTATATATATATATATATATATATATATATAGGTAAATCGGTCCCGTCCAATTTACAATCTTATCAAATATATCTAGCCTAAACATGAAAAGAAAATTATTTTGAAATAAACTTAAATAAGAAAAGAATAAAACTAATCAAGAATTTCTCAAGTTGTCTCCAATTAATCGAGAGACTGATCCTCTTATATTTTCACAAAAATAAAATCCTTAAACTATTAGTTTAAAACATTTCCTTCTCATTTCATTCAACTCAAAGCACACATCATGCATCTGATTGTAGATTTTGAATTTGTATCAATGATGGCATGCTCCATGTCCGCTTATTTCTTTATTATGTTAGTAGAGGGCCCTATCAACTTCTTAGGATGATTCCATTTGAAATAAATCCAAGCTCTATAATTTGAACGAGACCTTTATTTTTATTTCCTTATTATTTTAAAATGCTATGACCACTGTTCTTTTAAAATTACTGTAATTTAAATAATTGAGTACCCTTTTAATTTTCACTTTTCTTTTTATCTAATTTTATTCTACCAATAAAATAGCTATTTTTTTGTGATTGCATAAATTTACGAAAAAAATGAGAGGTGGGTTGAAGCTAAAAAAAATTGCTTAATGCCTCATGTAGCACTCAGCCTTGAAAAAAATCCTGATCCATAGAAGTGAACTAAGAACCATGATGATGATGAGAAGTCATCTCCAATCAAACTACAGCTAAACTGAATCACGTCGGATTATGTCTACCGTCTGTTCCATTTTACTTCATTGCACTTTAGCTTTATTCTTTTTTAATTAACATATTCTATATGATTTGCAGCCAGTTCGGCAATATATATCAAGAAGATTATTTCATAAACTTGTTGAAGGATGATGTGAGAATAGTAAAAGAGTTGCCTCTTCATCTTCAGTCATTGGATCTGGAATCAATAGGTAGCCAGGTTGGTCTACTTTTGGTGATGGCATGTTTTTTTCTTAATTCAGGATTTTCATGATAAATGCATATCTCACATAAGATTGCTTTTCCTAATAATTTTCTTACTCATGCAGATTAGTGATATGGATATCAATAAAGAGTCAAAACCTATTTATTTCTCTGAAGTCATACATCCTCTTTTGTTGCGAAATGGTGTTGTTCACTTTCTTGGATTTGGAAATCGGCTTGCATTTGACCCAATTCCGGCTAAGCTCCAGGTGCATGCTTATTCTTCAAAATTTCACGGCCTTATTTTCTTAAATAAATGCAGAGGTTGTTAGACAAAATGACATGGATGCTTTTGTTTGATGCATATCATTTGAAACTTCCCAGAAATTAAGATGCAAATGCAATTTTCATGCATTCAAATTTGTCCCAAAAATTCAAATGATGGGTTCTTTGCTCATCAAACGGATTCGAAAGTATAATTTTAGGGTCTCTGAACTGGACAAACAACTACTTGGAAATAATATGCCCAGCAGCTTGTTGGTTGGGGATAACATATCTGGAAAATCTCTCAAATATCTTGCTTTACACATGAGGTTTGAAATGGATATGGTTGCATACTCTGTGTGTGATTTCGGTGGGCGAGAGAAGGAAAGAAGGGAATTGCAAGCATACAGGGAGATTCATTTTCCTGCACTTGTCATGAGGATGAAAGAGAATGGGTTAGTCATGATTGCTTTATTAGTTATTACTTCTCTTTGTTGGTAGTGTCAATGTTGATTTACTCACAATACTGACTGCTACAGATCGCTCTCTCCAGCTGAACTTAGGAAGCTAGGAAGGTGCCCATTGACACCAGAAGAAGCTGCATTGATGCTCTCTGCTCTTGGATTCAAGCCGAAGACTTACATATATTTAGCTGGATCAGATATTTATGGAGGTAGGTCAAGAATGCTTCCATTCGCCACACTCTACCCGAACTTAGTTACAAAGGAAGATCTTTTGACGCCAAGTGAACTTGCTCCCTTCAGGAATTTCTCTTCTCAGGTATGTTTGACATTAGCAAAGCCTGTACTGTAATGTTTATATAGGCGGAACTTGGCACTTCAGCTATGCTAAATCAATTCTGTGCTATATGGTTTCATTTGATTTAAAATAGTTATGCTTGCAAATGCTGGAATTAATATTTGACAAATGGACATAATTTTTGTAAGTTGAGATTCATTTCTTATCTCAATATTGAGTCATAGCATATCATATTTTGATAAATGGACATGATTTTCGTACTAGTATTAATTCTGCATCATATTCTCTGCAATTCCTTTCATAAAATTCTCCTACATCTCTTAAGCTCAAAGTTTTATTGTTGACGCAGCTGGCAGCTCTGGACTTCATTGCATGCGCCGCTGCAGATGTATTCGCCATGACTGATTCTGGCAGCCAGCTCTCGTCTCTTGTAACTGGCTTCCGAATATATCATGGAGGGGGTCGAGCTCCGACACTGCGGCCGAACAAGAAGCGTTTTGCCAAAATTTTATCTGATAATGGCACCTTGGAGTGGATTGAATTCGAAGAGAGAGTGAGGAAGATGATTGAAGAAAATCACAGAGTGCAGGTGCGACGAAGGGGCCGAAGCATCTATAGGCAGCCAAGGTCTCCAGAATGCATGTGTAAGATCTCTGAACCAAGCCCAGCGCTTCTGTAAGCCTTCACGGTCTCTTCAGTGAATTTGCCAACTCTTTTTGTTCTATTCTTAGAAAATTTGCATTCATACCACATAATCGTATGTATTTACATATTTCATACTTAAATTTTCATATCTATATTTATGACACTGATGTCGTGAATTTATGCGTGCAAAGATGCATCTCAATTTAATAGTGATATTTTTGATTGAGTGTTATGCATGTAAATATGAAAGTTTAAGTATTAGATATTTAAATATATAAGAATTTTGGTAGATCTGTAAATGCTAATAATGTCAATCATTGGTTTGAAGGGTAAGAAAATTTTAATCATGGTTTTATTATAGATTTTTGAACGGTATGCATATATGCACATATCTAATATAAAAAATTAAATTTTAGGGAACTTGCCATCTTATTTTTGTATGAAAATGTGTAGTTCATTTTCCAAGAGTCAAAATAGTGACATTTCTACATGAAATGAAGGATTTGGGTGGTATAAATATACAAGCTTAAGTTTAGGTGTTATATAAGCCAATAAATAGTAGTATTTGGGTGGTATGTCTGTAAATGCCCCTAGATTTATATAATTTATAAATCAAATGAAAATGATTCTATATACTTGATCTGATTTGATTGTTAAAATATTGGTTCAATTATCGGTTAATATTTTAACTTTTTTGAAAAATAATTTAAGTCATTCCATTGTCTTAAATTATATAATCTAAATCATTTGATTCGTTAACCAAACATCAAATGAATATCTATTTTTGCATGCTTAACCAGTTTACAACGAGAAAAAAACTTATGTGGGAGACAGCAACATTAATGCTTATCCTTAGATTTTTAACTCTTTGCTTATTTTGTGGGAGTGATTCATTGTGTTAGATTTATTGACTTGGTGAAGCCTGGAGAATTACAAGTTGTGGGAATCACTTTCCTTATTGACTCACGACAAAAAGCATTTGTGATGGGTCTGAGGCACGAAGTCAACCAATTCATCAAGCTAGCACAATAGATTGATCAACCAACTTGACCAAGGGATCAGGAAAGGGTGCTTTGACTTAGAAGCTGAATAGTTAAAATGAATAAGGTGGTTTGATTGAGTCACATGAGAAACACAGGTTCTATTGTTTGGGTATGGTGAATTCAATAGCATTCCCCCCTAGCTCGATTGAACGAACTTGCCCATTCTCCACAAAATCAACCGGGGTAAATGAGAATGATCGATCGGAAGTACTCTTAAAGGAATCATTAATTAAGCCAAAGCATTATTTGAGAAGTATTCTAATGCCCTCCTGGAAAAAAAAATAATAATATTGAAAGAAAAAAAAATTATAGGATTTGTATGTAATAATATCATTATTTGAAACGTTATAATATATGCAACAATATACTTACAAAATAAGGATGATATTATAAGAGAGGGCATAATGATGATATTATGAGAGGGCAACTGTTTTTCATAAATTGAAGAACATTTATTTTCTAAAGAACTCTCTTCGTTCCCTGGTTTTAACCCTTCCATTCTAACTCTTTTCTTGGGTGTGTTGGTCTACATAAAAATTAATATTCAATATCCTAAAAGATGTATTGAGCTTAGATAATGCTATAAAAAGATGAGGAGTTACACAAGGTGTTGAATCAAGTAATAAAAAAATTCAGAGCAAGATGGAATGTACTGAAGAATTTGTAACTCAATAAACTAATGAGTTGAAATAGTGAATGATGGCGACAAAAGGAAAATGCTACAACAAGCACCAAGGGATCATGTGTTACTTCCTCCAAAATCAGTAGCACAATGATAAAGGATGCTCGAAGCTGGTGTGAGAGCAACCTCATCCTTATTATGGTGAGCAAGAATAATATGTATTATTCAGACAATGTTGATTTAGCTCCGTTGAATTACGAAAAGGAGAGAAGACAAAATGAAATTCCTAGAAGATATAAAGTGAAGAATGGTTTTTCCAAAAAAAAAATTAGTGAGGTTGAGGCCTCATAACGGTTTAAGATTTTTTCCTTGGAATCATACTAGGGTAGATGTAAGCCCTCTGACCATATTGCATCACTTGAATGACTGATATGCCTACTTAGGGTAAATGATGCTTTGAAGTGCCATTTATTCTTCATGACTTTCAACATGTGGCTCAATGACCTATCACTCAGAATGATTGCTTCACACACACATTTCAAGTGCATGTTGGTAAAATATTTTATTAGCATATAGAGGTTGCAAAAGACATTGCATAGCCTGTTAGAAATTCATCAAGAGCTAAGGGAGTCTTTGTGGAATTTTTTCACTCATTTGAAAAGGAAGATGTTGAAGGTTAGAGACGTTGAACCTATAATAGCTCATGCTACACTCACCAAGGCTTGATAGAAGGCCCCTTATGTTATACCCTAGGTTTGTAGCTACAAAAAACTTGTTGGAGTTGGCTAACAGTCATATTTAATGTGAGAAATAATTTAATTCCAAAAATCTTTAGTGTGAGGGTCCAAAAGTCACATCCACCAAAGAGAAATTCATGTTAGATCAAACAAAATTAAGCAAGTCACACTACGGCGCAAGTGATGAAACTGAACTTCAAGAAGCGTCGATCACATACCTTTAAAGAAATTACACATTTTCAAGATTTTATAAGTTGTTCACAAGAAGTACAAATTCTAAAAAAAGAGAAATGTGAGCTGATTGCTTAATGGAAAGGAGTTCACCATAGTCTATGCACCACATACCTCCATTGACTCCATTATAAGCCTCAATGGCTTCGATTATGGAAGCCATCCATAACAAGGAACGCTTTCAGAAACTAGAGTTGATGAAGGCTAGAGGTTATTTTTATGACCCCTAAAGGTATTTCATATACCATCATAACCATGATCACACTATTGAAGAATGCAAACCATAGTACTATTTGATTGAAAAATTGATCAAGGCTAAAATGTTAAAGGAGGTCATCACATTAAGGATGATTCCTTAGAGACAATGGAAGTCACCCACTAAGGAACTTGTAACAAATTAGTTTGAGATCATGCGATCCACATAGTGGATGTGGTCCCATCCATTCTTGATAAAGATGGATTAGAGGCCTCTCACTAGTTGACTCTGAAGAGGCTTAATCAAGAGAAGTGTACTTGATGATCAGTCTTATTGCTAGCTTGTAAGTTATCTACCTACTACCTTCACTAAAAAAGATATAACCCTAAAGGGAAACACCTATAATGGTACAATTATGGTCACAATTTTGATTGCAAGCTACTAGATAGGTATTCTTATAGATAATAGAAGTTCTCTTAATATGCTATTTGAAAGTGTCTATGATAAAATAAACATGAGATCCTCACAGTTGAATCTCATCTCTGAATTATTGTATGGCTTTTTTTGGTGAGAAGAAGGAAAAAATACGAGTTATAATGCTATCAAACACTAGGAATAAAAGAAGAAAATAATTTATTACAATGGTTGAAGATACTATAGTTAACTCATTGGTGAACTATAATGTAAGTTTTGGTTATACCCTCCTAAACACTTTTAAAGCCTTCATATCAACATATCTTGTTGCAGTTAAGTTCAAATAGTAAGGAAATAATAACTATCTAAGGAGATTTGGAACAATATCGTACCTCATATTTAAGGATGCCGATAACATCCAAGAGGAAATGATGCTTAGAGGGGAAATGCTCCAAAAGCTAATAGAGTCATAGAAGAAGTCACCTTTACTGTAATAGAGATAGATAAAATATCTAGACATAATATTATTTTAATGTAGGGAAAAGGATATGATTTATTTTCGTCATCCTTTATGAATATTGAGATGTGTTCACCTCGTTGCATAAAGAAATGAAAGGAGTTAACATGACATTGTCTGTCACGGGTTGAATGTTAAACCAAAAGAATAACCTACAAACTAGAAGATATGATTTATAATCATTGATCTCGTAGAGCATATTCAATAAAAAATATATAAGGTATCGAATGCAAGATACATCTTAGAAGTTCAATATCTAGATTGGTTGGCAAAAATATTGTTGATGCCAAAATCAAATAGGAAGTGGCAGATTTTAATGGACTTTACAAACTGGAATTTGGCTTTCCCCAAAGATAACTATCTGTTTTCGTGAATTGATATGTTAGTTGAATCCATAGTCATCTACTTAGTCATGAATTCATTAAATGCCTCTCTGAGTACTGTCAGATTAAGATACATCTCACAAATGTTGAGAAAACTATTTTTATCATAAAAAATGATGTATTTTTCTATACTGTAATACATTTTATACTTAATAATGTTGGTGCTTCTCTACTCATATGGTTCAATATGGTGCTGGTTCAACTCATGACAAATGGCCTAAAAAATCCAAAAATCACCAAAATTCTTTTTAGTGCAAGCCACATGTAAGCCACCAAACCATGTCAAAGCTTCATGCAAGCCATCAAACCACTTATATCCAACGGTGACCACCTTTTTAGATTTCCCAAAAAGAGATTAATCACCTTAATGACTTAGCCAAACCTAAGCTAAACTCAAATCTTCATGATTAGGGCTTCTCCATCCAAGTCCAAGCCCCCATGTCGCTCAATCTTCATAATGAGAGAGTAAAACCCATTTCCATGACATGGGCCAAAAGTATACAAAGGTGAGCTAAGTCCACTTCCCTCCAAATCAAGTCAAAGCTCACATGACCACTAAATACCAAACAAAAAAATAAAAATAAATAATAAAATAAAAAATATATATACACTCTCATGACACAAAAAATAATAATAATAATAATAATAATAATAATAATAATAATAATAATAATAATAATAATAATAATAATAAAACTAAAAAGAACAAGAAAATCAACAAAGTTTTAAATAACATAAAACAAGCTCTCCACCATTCCTCTAAAAAAAAAGCAACCACCTTTCCTCCGCACCTTTAACTTCCAACCCACTCCTCAACCTCAATCTCTCTCCCAACCGAGAGACTATTACGTCCGTAGTCCGTACGTCGAGCTGCATCCGGGCGACAGCCGTAATACAGCCGACTTCCGCTGTATCACATCGTTGCTCGGATGCAGCTCGGCTTCCGGAGGACAGACGTAATAATTTTTCCTCCCAACCTCTCTTCTCATCCACAACCTCCCGAAGATGCTTGTCTTATCTCTCTCAATTTCTATAAACTCTCTCCATAAACCAACCCAAACTCCCATATTTTTCCCTCTCGCCGGAGTTTCAACCACCGCCGGGAAGGCAACAGCGGGATTGTGGCGTACGAAGGCCATCAGAGCTCCTTCACCTGCTTCTACCCGAAACCATTGAGGAAAGTAAGGCTAGCCTCTCTCCCTCTCTATTCTTTTTATCCATATGCATATCAAATAATTCCAGTTATTTACATATCTAACACCCTAAAAAAAATCATTTCTTTTCCATTCATATCACACAAAGCTTATGGATTTACATATTTAACACCTAAATTTCAAAATCTTCTTTCAAATCACATAAACTTCATGGGTTTACATATCTTAGATAAAAAAATTTAGTAATTACATGCGTGCTACTAGGTGCTTAAATTTTCTTACATGCCTAACACCTGAATATTTAAATTCAAATCCATGCCATGCACTTCCATATACTTGCTATGTAAGAAAATTAATCATCATATGTACATGCATAACTCACTATTCTTACGATTCACATATTTAACACCTAAACGTTCATAGTTTTGTGCATGCCACCCTAACTTCTATACATTACATGTGTACCACCCAAATCTTGTGTATCTACATATCTAATGCCGAAGCTTTAATATTTACATTTATGACACTCATATCACGTGTATCTACATATTCCCAATCCAAATTTGAATATTTTATGCGTGCATCGCTCAAATCTTATATATTTACGTGCACGTCACTTACAACTTGAATATTTATATGCTTACCACATAAGTCTCTTGTATTCACATGTTAACATGCTTAGATTATATGCTAGCTACTCAAATCTTGTAATTTGTTCTCACCTATTTACATGCTAGCCACCCAAATTTAAGTGTCATCATGCAAAACAAACCCAACTAAAAAAAAAAAAAAAAAAAAAAAAAAAAAGAGAGAGAAGGAAAAAAAGAGAGAACTTTAATAGTTGCATGCAAAAAAAAAAAGAAAAGAAATTTTAATAATAATAAATAAATCCACATTTTTAGCTTCTAAGCAAAAATAAAAAAATGATGTTCACATGCACACCATTTGGTTCTCATGTATTTACAAAATTAATATTTAGTGTTTATGTTTTTTTTTCCATATTTAAACTTAAATCTTAAATATATATATATAAACACACACACACACACACACATATATACATAAAAAATAATTTTTTAAGTATTTGATATGTCATTAAATTTTTTTTTTTTAATGCTTTGTACGAAAAAAATATATAATTTCTATTTGTCATATTTAAACTTGAATATTTTTTAATGAGAAAAGTAAATTTTTTAAATATTTGGTATGTAAAAAGGGAATTATGAAATGTTATGTATGTGAAAAATTGAATTTAAGTGTATGTGTGTGTAAGAAAAAAAAATTAGTTCTAAATATTATGTGTGTGTGATAAAATAAAAGTCTAAATTTTTTCATGTAAAAATAGAGTTTTAAATATTATATATGCATAATATTAAAATTTTGAATATTATGAATGTGAAAACAAATACTGGGTATTTTTGTATAAAAATTGGCATTTAAATATTTATTATGAATATATGAATAATTTTATGTTGTGTATGTAAATTGACAAAAAAAATTGAAAATGTAGCTTTCCAAAAAGAGTAAAAAAATATAATTTTGCAATATATATATATATATATATATATATATCCAAAAAGAAAAAAAAAACACTCCATAAAAAAATTGTTAAAATTTAAATATAAACAAAAAACGAAACAAAATACAAAATCACTTCTAAAATGTTAATTAGTGTATGGGTGATTGACTCATGTAATTAGATGGTAATTTGGAATATTATGTGATAGTTTACGAGATATTCACCATAAGGGTGTATTTACAAATGTTTTATTTATATCTTCAAACCCTTAAGAAGTGAATGATAGGTCATATCAATGAAAAAAAAGAGAGAAAATTATGATGAAATATTTATTAAGGTTAATGAAAAATAAGGGGTTAGTTAGGATTCTCATTAGGTCAGCAAAAACATGAAAAGGGAAAAATGTAAATTTATGAATTGTTGAGGATCAAAAGATGTAAATGTTTGGATGATTAAAATATCATGGTTTGGAAATGTTGAAGTCATTGATTTAAACTTCCCAGCACATGTTGAAAGACTTATTTGATCATATGAAGAAGAATTAACAACATGTCATAAATTACAAATTTATCCCCAAAACCCTAAGAGAATCATAATGAACCATCCACAGGTTAAAGCTATTATAGCTCAAAATGAAAGCTCTTAAGTAAGATATAAATAACAAAGCACTATAAAAATTTCTAAGATTTAACCTAATTTAATGATATGTATGCAACTATCTCTAAAATTACAAAAAGACCCAAGTGGTTTTTGACTTGTTTAAGGATAAAAATATAAATCATGAAATCTAACTTACTGAAGTCAATTGTTAATCAACTAAATAGAAACCCTTAAAAATTGATGGGTTAAACAAGTGTGATTTAAGTATTAGATTGAATATTTACAATTACACCCATCTTGACAAAACTTGAATAACTTTCTTCATAGAACTACAAATTGAGTAAGGTCTTCACCCATAGGCTAATTAAATCATTAGGAGTAAAAATAGTCAATACTTATTTCAAAATATTAATATTTTTAATTATTTTGTATTTTAAAATTGATTGGTAAATTCAACAATTCATGAAAAATCTAGATGACTTTGAAATGATTTGAAAAATTTTGAGATTATTAATATCACATTATAAATGTCTCAGCAAAATTTTAAGCATTTTGGAGGTCATTTAGATTTATTATGAGTTTTTAAAGAAAATTGTTTTTAAAAATTAAATATTTCTTAAAAATTAAATAAAATACTAAATTCGACAAAATTTTAACCCAACACACCTTAACTCAAAGACACATCCAATACTTAACGTTTTGAATTCTAATAACAATTTCAAACCCTCCTTGGTAATTGGAAACATTTATAATGAGACACGTTTACATGAATCATTGAGTTGGTTTATAAGTTGGAAGTGTTAGCGATATGGGTGATGATGTAAACACATCTATTGCTAGGTTCGTGCTAATAGAGTTGTACTATGTCTCTTAACCTAATGACTTTGTGAGGGTTAAGGTTCGGTGATACTATTCGCTAATATATGGAGTGAAGTTGCTCTTACTTTCTTAGGCTACTGATGGGGGTGGATTTAGTGTGTTAATTTTGTAAATATTTTTCAATGTTATAAAATACACACGACAGACACAGCAACGAATATGCAAATTAATCCCAAAAAAATAGCTTCAGTTAAAATAGTTTTATA
Organism: Phalaenopsis equestris; assembly: GCF_001263595.1. NCBI lineage: Eukaryota > Viridiplantae > Streptophyta > Magnoliopsida > Asparagales > Orchidaceae > Phalaenopsis > Phalaenopsis equestris. The sequence goes on along the minus strand of NW_018164998.1, from coordinate 175,704 downwards.
TTTTAAAATTCCTTAAACAGTCAAATCCCCTTTAAAAATAATGCAAGTATATGTATCACTCAAGTAATAAATGGCTCCAATGGAGTCCAAGATATCGATACCACAGGGAAGTTGAAAATGCCTATAAATAAGTTCTTAAGATTATAATGTGAAGTACAATTTTTAAAATTATAAAAAGTAAAGTGCGAAGTTTGAATGTTAAGTAACAAGTGAATGCTAAATAAAATGCAGTTGAAGGACAAAGTTAACTAAACTAAATGTTAAACTTTCAAAAGTAAATTTACAAAAATTAAACTAAGTTTTTTGTGATGAAAAGTTCAAATTTAAGAAATCATCATTCCCCTTTACAATGAGTACATAGATTGAGAAGAAATTAAAAATCATTTGAAACTATTTATAAAAACTATTTTGTGCCAAATAGAAGTAATTATATTCATTACCCCTTCCAAGTGCATAAAGAATATTGACTAATCCAGAGTTTGGTCTCTAATTCTGTGATTAGGCTAGGAGGATATCAGTTGTCACTCTAGAGATCCCACTGCTCTCTCACTTGAGGGCTAACAATCTTGCATCAGTTTTGAATAAACTTGACTAAATTGGGGATTTTAGTCTGTCACCTTAGTCTGTCACCTTAAAATCTCTAATTCTGCATCTACAAAGTATATTTCCTTATTTATTTGCACCCAACTCTATGGATGAAATACTCTCCCATTAAATTAAATGTGATTCTCCCCATGTTTCAGAAATCATAGTCCTTTTAGAACATATGTTTCTCAACACATTTTAAAATTTTAATTGGCCAGATCGAAAAGTAAATGAAGATCGGAGTTCAAATCACACAAAGTATTGACATTTAAAACCATATAAAATAAAATCAATTTTTCACAAAATCATATCTTAAAGTAGGGAGAAGGATAAAAAAGACTACTCATAATTCATGAGAAGGATATTATAAAACACGGATTTCATATATAAAAATAAGTTTAAAGAATAAAAGAAATAAAATACACAACTTATCTCACAATTCTTCCAAAGCAAATCCCTAAAAGCTCTCTCCAAGCCTTTCTCTCTTTATCAACACTCTCAATTCTCTCTTAGAAGTGTAATGAAGAAGAAATCTCTCACCTTCCCTCTCTTATCCCTTTCACGCCACACCTACTCTCTTTCAAGCCTTAAACTTCCCTCTCTTTTATCAAAGGCTACCTCCCTCCAAAAAGAATTCAAAATTCGCTCAAAAAATTTTGTCCAAAAGTCAACTCTTTTGAATTCAAAAGATATGTTCATTAATCCAAGAGGCATATCCCTTCATAAAAGAACCTTCAAATATGTTTAGATGCATTAAATCACTCTAAGGGGTGTTTATAACAAGTGTCCCTTTGAAAATTTGCACAAAATTTGTCTCAAACTACCTTAATCCACAAAAAGTCATCCTTGACAATTCTGGCGCCAAATTTGGTGCATCATGTGCCAACTCTCTGTCAAATGGTGCATCATGCGCTAGTTTGCTGAAGACCGTGCTGTTCTGGGCTTTCGCGCATCTGACACCAATCTGACACATCTTGCGCCAGAATTCATAAATTCTTTGTTTTGGCTCCAAATTTCATTCTTTTTGCTAGTTTTGCTTCAAATGCCTAAAATTAGTATGCCTGCAATAAAAATATGAAAATACCCTTCTTTAAAGTACAATATCACCAAAAATAAGCATAAAATACCAAAAATAAGCATAAAATCATAAAATATATACTTAAAACTGTATATTATTTTGGTGTATCAGTTGCCGCCAACTCTAGCCCAACAATATGACTAACTTGTAAACCACTTGATTTATAAATATAAAAAAAAAACTTTTGTGGTGTTAATTTTTTACTATTAATGGCTCTGATAAAAGTTTATTTTACTTATGTGAATGACAAAATGAGAATTTTGGGTGCTACTTTGTATGCTTTGGATTGATTATTAAAAGAGCTACCTTTTGGAGATAGATTATTATGGCCAAAGGCCTGAAGCTAAACCCATCTCTAACTCAGAAATACTTAAAACCAGTTTTGATCTTTCATATGTCTACCACCTAGTTTTACACAAATATGCATACTTATGTTTTAATATATTTTATATTTAAATATCAAAATATTCAATGTTTGTTTAAATTCTTATGTATATACACATGAAACATATAATTATAACTTTTTGAGATATCATTAGAGACGTTAGGTGGGTACTACTACTTTCTCTTTTACTACACTTGATTGTATGTGTTTATTTATGTGTGAACCTATGAGTCAAATGACTTGTCATGACATTACATAACTAAAAATTAAATTAAACATTCAAGGCCTAAAATAAACACTAAAAGACAAGAAGACACAATTAGTCAAGCCACTCAACACATATCACATAAGTCATGACTCCTTAGACCAACCCATTGGGAGTCAAACCAGACTGATTCTGGTCTTAGCCAATGACTGAACTTCGTTATACTCAGTGATTTAGGGATGAAATATTATAATGCTAAAATATATTTTATCAATTTTATAACTAGACGTTTTCCATGGTTTAGCACTACAGACTATGTATTTTACGCAAGTGCATGTATCGTTCAAGTAATAGAGGACTTTCTTTAGTTCAGAGTATCGATCTCACAGGGAAGACTGTTAAATTTTAAAGACTTCAGAAAAGTTCTAATTGAATAAAAAGAGTCTTAGCTTGGAAATAAGTTTGATTTAGGTTGTGTTAGTAAATTATACCAAATTACTATGAATCCTATAAATTTACTATAAAGCTAATTCTACTAAAGTTAATAATTTAAGAGAACTCAAGCTATAAAAAATATTGATCCTGATTGTCTATATGCAACAGTATAACAATGACTTTAATAATCTTTTTCACTTATGTAATCTTACTTTGTAACAGAACCAAAAACTTGATCCTGAAGAAAATAAGAATTTATATATATATTGAGATAGTACGCAAGTATACGTATCGTTAGCAAGTAATATATGACTTTTTGATTAAGACCTGAATATCAAACCCACAGGGAAAATACACAATATGCACAAACTTTCTATTTTAAAAAGACAATTACTTAAACTATAAATATTTTTTCAATAAGAAAATTTCATTTCTTTTTCATATTTTTGATATTTTGACAAAACAGTAAAACTTCTAAAGATAACTTGAGTTTATGTAAAAGAAAATCACTTGATATGAAAATATCTTTCTCCTTATCATGAATCAGTAATAAGTATAGGATTTCTATTGTGGAAGTATGCAAATTGTGTTGTGCCAAATAGGAGCAATAATATTCTTTACCTTTACTAGAGTTGCTATAAAGAATATTGGCTAATTTAAAGTTTGAATAGTTCAGAAGGCCTGCTAGGCAGGAAATATACCAACTCTCACTCTAGAGTTCCCTCAATTCCATCCACTTGGGGGCTAACATCTCGTATCAGAACCTAAAACAATAAACCAAGTTGGGGGCTTTAACCTGTCACATTATAGTCCTCTAACTCTACACCCTTCAAAGTTTATTTCCCTATTTATTTGCACTCAAACATATGAATTACATTCTCATTCATACAACCTCATGTGACTATTTCCAATTTTTGACAGAGACAATACTATCCCGGTTCTTACATGTTCTCACAACAAATTTTAACATCTGAATATGCTAAATCAAGAAGTAAATGAAGTACATAGATTTAAATCATCACAACTTCTTCCAAAATTAAAGATCAATACTCTCCACAACTTCCATCCAACACTTTTAATTACTCATCAAAAGAAAACTACTCATAAAGAAAACTACTCATAATCCATGGAGAAAACAAACTCACACTTTAGTTTAAAAGTAGAAATCATTGTCAAACCAACAAGAAGTCTCGATTAAAACCAAAAGTAGTTCAAAAAAAAAACTTATCTCAAATCCTCCACCAAACTCTTGAAGTTCCTTTGAATCTCTTCTATTTTACAACACTCTTGAATCTCATAATAAAACTAAAAACAAAAAGGATAAAGTAAAATTGCGGTGTTTAAAAATCTCTCCAAAACTATCTCTCAAAACTCCCTCTTTCCAACACTCTTCAGAACTTTCAAGCACACTTCAAAAAGTCTCAACTTCTGACTTTTATAAATCTCCAAGAGGTGTCTTGATAACTCCTCAAAATGTGTTCCAATTTGATGTACTCTCCAAAGGATGCCTCCTTTCATAAGTCTTCTAACCGTATTTTCATTTCTAGTGAACATAACCATCATCTTTGGACAATAAGTGCCTCAAATGTCCCTTCAAAATTCAAAAAAATGAAATAAAACTTCCTCTGGCATTTAAGTGCGGGGCCTCTTGCACTTAGGTGTGGCCTTCTCTGTTTCATCGACGCTTAAGCGTCGGATCAGACGCTTAGGTGCCAAAACATTTTTGCACCATTTTCACATTTTTACTCCAAGATTGATCCTTTTTCACTCATTTTAGCACTTTTCACCTTTTTACTTGTATCTAAAAGAAAAACACATAAATACCTTCCATTAAAACGCAATATCTCAAAAAATAGATATAAAAATGTGTCTAAAAATACTATATATTTTAGGTGTATCAAAATCCCAAACTTAAAATGTTACTTGTCCTCAAGTGACGCTTGAATCTTTAAAACTAAATAATTATGATATATATATGAGTTTTTTTAGGAGCTGCTAAATTTAGAATTAGAAATACAGTAGTCCAATTGAAAAAAAATATTTAGTAAATGAGACCAACTTAAAGTTTAGAAATTTTTAATGTTAAGAAATATGAAAATATGAGTTTCTATCTAATTCATAAATTTTGTAGATTTTCTAAATTTAGAATTTAGTCCTTTTATTTTCTCCACTTAAAAATTTTATTAAAAATAATTTTACTTACCATATTATATCCCTAAGCTTAAAAGTTTCTCAAGTCTTATATTTTTAAAAGTTCAAATGTGGAATCAATTTTTTATTAGGAAATAATCCTCAAGCTTCTCTTCCCTTACTCTTTTTTTTTCTTTTCTTTTTCTTTTTCTTTTTATTTTCTTTTCTTTTCTTTTCTTTTATTTTTCAGGCAAGTATTACAATATTTGGATAGGCCTTTAATGGTTTTAAATTCCACTTCTCCTTTCTTAAAGCAAAGTCTTGATATAAATCTTTTAATTAAAAATATAGTAATAGTTTTGAAAATTATTTTTATCAAAAGAAATTTAAGTATTAAAAATATAAGTCTAAATATCTAAATTTTTCAAAAATACAATTTTTCTTACTAAAGATAGTTACACTATATTTAAAATTTTCTACACTAAAAATTTTTAACTGAAAGTTTTTCTTCATTACTTAAAATTTTAACTAAATTTTCTTACGCGTTTCTAAAATTAAATTTTACTTCCCTAATATAACTTCATATACATGATCATTTTTCTTTTCAAATCAAATTCACCTCTAGCACATTTGAGAACAAATAAAATTCAAGTTTCAAAAATATTTTTTTCATCCCCCCCAAACTTAATATTTTAACAAGATTAAACAGTTTAGCAGCAAATATTTATAAGTAGGAATGAAAATTGAAATAATATGCTTACAAGAATTTTTATACCCTAATTATACAAGTATAAATCTAAGAATAATAGTAAAATTAATTTTTGATCAATTTTCTATTATTTTCATTTCAATTCAACATGTAGAGATTCAATAGACTTCTAAGTAGTGAGTACAAAAATAAATAAAAAAAAACTAACACACTAACTTTGATTTCCAGTCTCAACATAAAAACAAACACACTAACAAGATAAAAGAAAAATACAGGGTAGCAGTTTTCTGAGTTTAAAATTTAAAACTAAAGTTAACAAGGTTTTTAAACTTTCACAAGGCATATAATTAAGTTCAATCCTTAACATCCTTAACTAACTTAACTAACTAACACAATAATCAACACACAATAACAATTACTACCCTAGAATTTAAAGCAAAGTACTAACAAACACAAACATCACAATAACAATTAAACAAAAGTCCACCACATCATAAAGTCTAACTAGGTACACAAATGCAAATGTAGCAAGTCCAAACCAAGTAGTCCAACACATATTGCAAACATAAAAATAAATAACTCAGTCCTTCTCCTCATCATCCTTAGAATCACCGCTATTCCAAACATCTGCATGAATTTGCATTTGTGTACCCCTAATGAAGTTTTCCAGAGTTGAATGAAATTTCTCTTCATAATCACTTTTTCTTCTATTATACCCATCAGTATGACCTGCAAAGCTTTCTAAATTTCCTACCTTATCTGTGGTATAGTTGATATTGTCCATCATTCTTTGTAATAATTGACTTTGAGTTTCCGTAGACTCACCTTTAGAAGTAGAAGCTCGTGAGGTAGATGGTCTAGATGTAAAAGCGGCAGAGGTAGAAGCTGCAGACGTTGCCATTCCATAAATCCTTGAAAATCCTCCTCTCCAGCCAAAAATAGAATGCTCAGAATACAACTTTACATTAACACTTGTGATTGGCTTTAAAACTTTGCTTTAGAGGCAACAGTACTTCCTCCCAGCTATCATATCTCACTCCAACCCGCTCACATAAAGAAAAGATTAAGGAAGCAAATCCCAAACCTGTAGTAGTAACGACAGTGGCAGAACTAATGATAGTCTGATAAATCAAAGCTCCAATGTTGATTAGCTTCCTTCAAGAATATAATAGTTCAACATTGCTTTCTCTCCGGTAACTTCGACGGGTTGAAATAAAATAGTGTCATGCCTTCAAAAGTACACTCAACTTTGAGGTGGAAAAATTGACTCTTCTTTCATTAGTAATTTTCTAGAGCCCTCTTCCAATAGTCAAATAGGAACTAATCTCATCTAGCTCTGCCTCAGTAAGACTATAGTTCACATAAAAATACAAAGTATCAGGTGGTAGATAGTAAAACATATTAATTACCTCTGGTGCAAAAATGTACCAATTTTCCTCTAACCATGACTCGATCGTCTTCAACCTCGGATAGATTTGCATAAAACTCCCTAACTACAAAAATAACAACCACAAGAGAAAAATAGAAGAATCGTTCCCATTGTCGGTGAACGATCAGATCTTCTACGGATCCACCTATATTTTTGAAACATCACTCCTGAATAAGTTTTCATGATTATAGAGCATCACTGTATCTATCTTGAGCTTTCAAACTCACAAACTTGCTCGAATCAAAGTGGTTTTTTCCTCTACTCCTCTTCATTCTTGGTGCATTCTACAAATCTCATAAAATTCCACAATAACTTTAAAAATCAAGTTTAATTTACTAAACTCAACTCCTATAGGCATAAACTACACTTTCTATGCATTTTTCATATATTTTTTCTCATTTTTCACCATGAATAGTGATTTTCAGGTACTTCCAAATGTACTCAAAATACATGGTGAAAATCTAAAATTTTTACATAGAAGTGAAGCTCTTACCTCAAGAAATCCAAATCTAGCGAAATTTTCTCAATTCCACCAAGAAATCTTCACGAAATGGCTTGCCCTAGACTTCCAAATTGCAAACTCGAGAGGTTGAAGGTGATGGCAAGAGTAAAAATAGAGATTTTTGGGTTTATTTTTTACTTTTAACTGTTCGCGAACCGGTGCTTAAGCGTAGATAAGTGGCGCTTACGCGTCTGGCTTGGGCGTCTGCCTCTCGGGTTACATCGTGCTTAAGCACGAGAATGTGGCACTTAAGGGCCAGTGCACGATTTTTTATATTTTTTAACTCAAGTAAAATGCACTATAAGCCTAAGTATACCACCCCTAAATGGTTTCATGACACTTAAATGACTATTTTCCTCTCCTTTAACTCTCCTTTTTCTCAAAATTCTCCAATATAACTAATTTGATTCGAGGCTATCAATTTGAGTCTCAAAAATACACAAATTTTCACAAAAATAAACATATACATTTATTCACAAATGAGTACAAATACATATAACACTTAATGCTCACTCCAAATAGTCTCAGATGAAAAAAATATTTCTAAATACAAGCACTAAACAAATTAACATAAACTCCAAAAATAGTATTTAACACTTAACACATTAAACATCGACTCCTAACAAACAAACTTTAACACATAACTTAATTCCATTCTTCATTTGTTGGGATAAACTCTGGTCTTTCATTAGTCTCTCCTGGGGCAATCACAATATAAAGTTGATAAAATAGATGGTAGTGATGTGCTCTGATACTATCTTCTTTTATCCATTTCTGTTAAAGATACATCTCCTTATCCACTTTCTCTATATAACTAGTATGGGTAAATTGCATTTTCAATTGCTGTCGAATATGCTCTAGATGTGCATGAATCTCAATTACCTTTGTCTCCAGTAAAGTCATGATAATCTCAATTTTGTTGATCTTTTATGATATCCCTTCAATACTAAAGGCTAGGAAACTGTTATACATCTCTTGTGCACTTTAACTAATGAATCTCTTCTGCATGGTCTCTTCCTTCTTCTTCAAATCCATCTCCCATGAAGACATCTTCTCAAAATTTCTCTCTCTCTTAGACTTTAGGGCTGAAAATGTTCTGGGGTGAAAGTCCTTCACTAAACCCTTCTATTTATAGGCCTAAATCCCTCTAGTAACTCCTACGCACATCCTAAAACTTCCTTGGCACGTTTAAGTCGGCACGTCTAAGTCAACCACTTGGTGGTTAAACCTTCTAGAATCTGAATTTTGCACATGGTTTTAAACTCCCGCGCTTAAGCACCAGTGCTCAATTTTTCACCAGTCAACTTGACGTCCAAATTCTTATTTTAGCATGTCTTGATCACTAAATAAACACTAAATCAAGTCTTAAAATCATTACTAACCCATAATAGTCTCAAAAATACTACCCCAAATTTTCTTAATCTCACACGAACAACATTCAAAGCAAAACACACTGATAACTATGAATTGCCTCTCATAAAACGCTTGGTTTAACGTCGTCAGCCCGACGTAACTAGTACTTATTCTAGTTGACCCAATATCATTCGATCGTTAAATTTATGTTGATCCCCTACTAAAAAAGGTGTTAGTCTATGCCCATTCACTTTAAATACTTTCTCAGTTTTAGGATCTTTAATATCCACAGCTCCATAAGATCAAACTTTTATCACAACAAATATGCCCATCCACCTGGACTTAAGTTTGCTTGGAAATAATCTTAACCTTGCATTATATAGCAGTACTTGTTGCCCTACCTGAAAATTTTTAATAATAATTCTTCGATCATGACACATTTTCATATTTTCTTTGTAAATCTTAGCACTCTCATAAGATTCATTCATGATCTCTTCAAGCTCATTTAATTGCAATAATCTTTTCTCGCCAACATCTTTCAAATTATAATTGAACTCTTTAATCGCCCAATATGTTTTATGCTCAAGTTCAACTAGTAAGTGAGAAGCTTTCCCAAATATTAGCCTATATGGGGACATTCCTATAGGAGTTCTATATGCAGTCCTATAAGCCCACAAAGCATAGTCAAGTTTGACTAACCAATCCATTTTTGTTAGATTCACAGATTTTTCCATAATTCTTTTAATTTCCCGATTGGATAATTCTGCCAAACCACTTTTCTAAGGATGATAAGGAGTGACAATTCTATGGTTTATTTGATATTTCCTTAAAAATTTCTCCATTATGGCATTTTTGAATGACTTCCCTCATCAGTTAAGATAACTCTCGGCATCCCAAATCTACAAAATATGTTCATTTTAAAAAAATTTGCAACACTTTGAGCATCACATCGAGGTAAAGCAATAGCTTCTATCCATTTGGATACATAGGCTACTGCTAACAGTATATATAAATTTTTGAAAGATGGTATAAATGGTCCCATGAAATTTAAGGTGGTATAAATGGTCCCATGAAATCTAATCCCCAAACATCAAATATTTCAACTTCTAGCATATAATTGAGGGGCATCTCATTTCTTCTACAAATATTTCCTACTCGTTGACATCTATCACAAGTTTTAATATACGCATTAACATCTATAAAGATAGTAGACCAATAAAATCTTATCAACACTAAAATGTCCCCCAAAATAAGAATTATAACATTTTTGGATAATTTCATAAGTCTCATCTAAAGGCACACATCTTCGAATAATAAGATCCTTTCCTTGTTTATATAAAATGGTTCATCCCAAAAATAATTGTTATCTTCAGAAATAAATTTCTTCTTCTGTTGGTATGTCATTTCATAGGGTGTAACTCATTCCATAAGGTATAATATCACTAACAAGAAATTTCACAGTGTCAGCATACCACGGAACACGCCACTCGTTAATATTAAAAAGTTTTTCATTTGAAAAATGTTCATTAATTTCTTTTTCAAAATAGAGTGGTTTCTCTAACTCAAGCCTGGACAAATGATCAGCAATTTGATTTTCAATTCCCTTTCTATATACTATTTCAAGGTCAAATTCTTGCAAAAGAAGAATCCATCTTATAAGTCTAGGTTTAACATCCTTCTTTTTCACTAAGTACTTAATAGCAGAATGATCTGTATGCACTAAGCAATGAGTTCCAATTAAATATGATCTAAATTTAATAATGGCATATACTATTGCTAATCTTCTTTCTCGTTAGTAGTATAATTAATTTGAGCTTTATTAAGAGTTTTACTAGCATAGTATATAATTTTGAAAATCTTATCATATTCAATCATACACTGCCCCAATAGCATAATCACTAGCTTCACACATCAATTCAAATGATTTATCCCAGTCATGCGGTACTATTGTAGGTACAGTGATTAATTTTTTATTTAATAATTCAAATGGTGTTATGTATCACTCTTCATTAAAATTAAAAATTGCATCTTTCTCTAATAAATCACATAAAGGCTTAGCAATTTTTGAAAAGTCTTTAATATATCGCCTGTAGAATCCAGCATGTCCTACAAAACTCCTAATTTCTCTTACATTTGTTGGATAAGGTAAATTAGTGATCACTAAAATTTTAGCAGGATCTACTTCTATATCATTTTCGGATATTTCATGTCCTAATACAACTCCTCCTGCTACCATAAATTGGCATTTTTTTTAATTAAGGACTAAATTTGTTTTTTCACAGTACTTAAGAACTTTGGATAAATGTTTTAAATATGAGAGAAAGGAAGTTACAAATGAGTCAAATGAAGTTTCAAACACTAAAAAATTATCTCTAAAAAATCTTTCATAAATACTTTAATCCCTTTTTCAATTAAATTACAAAAAGTTGTCATCATACATCTTTGAAATGTAGCAAAGAAACTACATAAAGCAAAGGGCATTCTTTTAAAAGCAAATGTACCATAAGGACTGGTAAAAGTTATTTTCTCTTGATCCTCAGAAGTTAATTATATTTGGTGATAACCAGTATATCCATTCAGAAAATAAAAGTATTTATGCCCAACTAGTCTATCTAATATTTGATCTAGAAAGGGTAGTGGAAAATGATCTTTCTTAGTGGCAATATTTAATTTTCTATAATCAATGCATATTCGCCACCCTATGACTTGTCTAGTAGGTATTAACTCATTTTGTTCTTTCACAGTCACAATTACTCCTCCTTTCTTATGAATGCAGAGAATTGTACTAACCCATGCACTATCGAAAATAGGGTAGATAATTCCAACATCTAACCACTTTAAAATTTCTTTCTTAACAACTTCTTGCATAACAGGATTCCCTCTCCTTTGAGGATCAGCCCTGGGTTTGCAGTTCTCTTCCATATGATATCTATGCATACAAATTGAATGACTGATTCCATTAATATCAGCAATTGTCCATTCAAAGGCTTTCTTAAAATTTTTCAAAAGTTTCATCAACCTTTCTTCTTCTTCCATAGTTAACTCTGAGGAAATTATAACTGGTAAAGTAGAGGAATCTCTTAAAAAGGCATATTTTAAATGATCAAAAAGTAAATTCAGCTCAAGTTTTAGAGGTTTTTCTATTAATGGATAAAATGATTTTTCTTTTTCTATCGTGTCCAAAATTTTAAAACTTTCTTGAATATAGTTTGAATCTTCCTTAATAAGATCTTCACATTGATTTAATTCCTCTTCTTGCTCGTGTTTCAAATCTTTTTCTTTAGATTTTTCTTCATAAGTAGTCTTGAAATGGCATTCGCTTAGATATCTTATAACATCCATTCTATAACATTCATCATCTTTACCTTTTGCAGGGTATTTCATTGATTTTGAAATGTTAAAAGCAACAGTTTGATAATTGACGGATGAGTCAAATGGAGTTCCAAACACTGAAAAATCATTCATTAATACTTCAATCCCGTTTTCAGTCAATTAAGTCATCAAAAAATAGACATCATACACCTTGAAATGTAGCAGGGGCATTACATTAACCAAAGGACATTCTTCTAAAAAGCAAATGTACCATAAGGACTGGTAAAAGTTATTTTCTCTTGATCCTCAGGAGTTGTTTGTATTTGGTGATAACCAGTATATCCATCCAGAAAACAAAAGTATTTATGCCCGACTAGTTTATCCAACATTTGATCTAGAAAGGGTAATGGAAAATGATCTTTCCTAGTGGCAAGATTTAATTTTTTATAATCAATGCATATTCGCCACCCTGTGACTTGTCTAGTAGGTATTAACTCATTATGTTTATTCACAGTCACAGTTACTCCTTCTTTCTTAGGAACACAGAGAATTGGACTAACCCATACACTATCTGAAATAGGGTAGATAATTACAACATCTAACCACTTTAAAATTTCTTTCTTTACTACTTCCTTCATTATGTGATTCAATCTCCTTTCAGGATCAGCCGTGGGTTTGCAGTTCTCTTCCATATGAATTCTATGCATACAAGTTGAAGGACTGATTCCTTTAATATCAGTAATTGTCTATCCAAAGTTTTTTTAAAATTTTTTTAGAATTTTCATCAACCTTTCTTCTTCTTCTATCGTTAACCTTGAGGAAATTATGATTAGTAAAGTAGAGGAATCTCCTAAAAATACATATTTTAAATGATCAGTAAGTAACTTTAAATGATCAGTTAGAGGTTTTTCTATTGATGGACAAAATGATTTATCTTTTTCTATCGTGTCCAAAATTTCAAAATTTTCTCGAATCTTTTTTTATCTTTTTCTATCGTGTCCAAAATTTCAAAATTTTCTCGAACATAGTTTGAATCTTCCTTAAAAATATCTTCACATTGGTCTAATTCCTCTTTGTGCTTATGTTCAAAATCTTTTACTTCAGATTTTTCTTCATAATTAGTTTTGAAATGACATTCACTTAAATATCTTATAACATACATTGTATAGCATCCATCATCTTTACCTTTTGCAGGATATTTCATTGATTTTGAAATGTTAAAAGTAACAGTTTGATCATTGACATATCATTGACATGTTTGATCATTGACATGCATTGTTAATTCCCCTTTCTGCATATCTATCATTGCTCTTCCTATGGCTAAGAAAGGTCTCCTTAAAATGATATGTATCTCTTTATTTTCCTCTATATCCAGCACAATGAAATCAATAGGAAAGATAAATTGATTCACTTTCACTAGGACATCTTCTATAACTCCTTTAGAGTACGTTATCAAACGATCTGCTAACTGCAAAGTTGTAATAGTAGGGGTTATTTCTCCTAATACCAATCTTTTAAATATTGATAATGACATAAGGTTAATGCTTGGACCTAAATCACATAAAGCTTTCCCATAAAATCTATTTCCTATCACACATAGAATTGTAAAGCTACCAGGATCTTTAAGCTTTTCAGGAAGCTTCTTCTGAATAGTTGCACTGCACTCCTCACTAAGTGCAATAGTCTCATTATCTTCAAACTTCCTTTTCCTATTGAGAATATCCTTCATAAACTTTACATAGCTTGGCATTTGTTCTAAGGCTTTAGCAAATGGAATATTAATTGTTAGCTTCTTAAAAATTTCCAGAAATTTTGAAAATTTCTTATCCAACTTCTGTTGACAAAGTCTCTAAGGAAATGGAGGTGGTGGTTTTTTCTAAGTTAAATTTAAGTGGATAAATAGGTTTTTTAGAATCTTTTGGAGCGTCCTCTTTTGATTCTTCAATTTCTTCTCTCTCTACTTCAATTTCTTTTTGAACCCTACCTTCCAACTCTCTTCCGCTTCTAAGTTGAATGGCTTTTACTTGCTTTTTATTCTGGTCTTTTAGATTTGTTTCAATATCACTAGAAAGTGTTCCTTAGGATCTATTACTTAATAAATTTGTGATTTGTCCAAGTTGATTCTCAATATTTCTAATTGTAGCTCATTGACTTTGTAATTGATTTCCCATTTATAACACCACTTCTTCTATAGACAACTTTTTCTCCTTAAATTGTGTATTACTGTTGAAACCAAGAGGATAAGTAGATCTATAATTATTATTCCCTTGATTGTTCCAATTTCCCAATGAGTTTCCTTGATTGTTCTCCATTGCTGCTTATTACCACCCGTAGTATTATTCTAATTAAAGTTGGGATGGTTCTTCCAACCTAGGTTATAATAATTTGAATATGGGTTATTCTACTTATTATTTATGACATTCAGAGTTTCTAATGATACTTGAGAATCTACTATTTTGCTTAATGAATTCTCTTCAATCATAGAAATAGGTTGAGAAAAATTCATTCCAAATTAATTCATTCCAAATTGGTGAGAAAAATTCATTCCAAATTGGTCTAACTTTCTTAAAATTACAACAACTTGATTTGCTAACATAGTAAATACATCAGATTCAAGAATATTGGCTACTTTTTTAGAATTCACCCTCTCAGAAGACCATTAGTCATTTCTTCAATTAAAGCATAAGTGTCATGAAATGGTTTTGACATCAACGAACTACCAGCAACGACTTTGATAATAGATCTAAGAGATCCAGCTAATCCATTATAAAAATTTTAAATTATTAACCAATCTGGTATAACATGGTGTGGATACTTTCTTAAGAGTCATTCCCATGCATCATAAATAGATTCCCCTTCAAACTGATTAAAAGATGTAATATCATTTCTGAGCTTCGTAGTTTTTTATGGTGGAAAATATTTAATAAGGAATTTTTGTACTAAATCACCCCAAGTTCTGATAGATCTAGGTGCTAACAAATTCCACCACACCTTAGCTTTATCCCTCAGCAAGAAAGGAAACAACATAAGTCTTATGACATCATCTGATACACCATTGTATTTAAATGTAGCGCACAATTCTAGAAAATTGGCTTTAAATGTAACGCATGTAAATTTGGATCTGGCAAGATGTAAATTTGGATCTTCAGTTGGTGATCCTCAAAACTGATTATTTGATACAATTTGGATAATAACAGATTTAAGTTCAAATAAATTAACCACTATAGTAGGTTTTTGAATACTACAATGAAGTTCATCTACCGTAAGGGTCTATTAATCTCGTAAAGGTCTATATTCTTGATGAATTTTAGCATTTTGATCATTTTGGTTTGTCATTTCTATAATTTTTTTAGATTTTTCAATTTTTTTAATTTTTTTGGTTTTTCTGATTTTTTTAACAGTTCTCTCTAATTCTGAATCGTAGGACATTAGTCCTTCAAAACTTGAAATACACATACACTAACATAAAATAAGATACTATAATAAGATATTCCTATAATAACTTTTTAAAAGTTTAAATAAAACTTTCTAAAAATAGAAATTTTGCTTTCAATAAAATTTTTAAATCTTCCCCGACAACGATGCAAAAAACTTGATCCCAATTGTCTATATGGAACATTATAACAATGACTTTAATGATCTTTTTCACTTATGTAATCTTACTTTGCAACATAATTAAAAACTTGATCATAGAGAAAATAAGAATTTAATTTTTTAATTTTTATATATATATATATATATATATATATATATATAAACTACGCAAGTATATGTATCGTTATCAAGTAATATAGGACTTTTTGATTAAGGCCTGAATATCGAACCCACAAAGAAAATACTTAATATGCACAAACTTTTATTTTAAAAAGACAATTACTTAAACTATAAATATTTTCTCAATAAGTAAAATTTCATTTTTTTGGTATTTTTGATATTTCGACAAAACAATAAAACTTCTAACGATAACTTGAGTTTATGTAAAAGAAATACACTTGATATGAAAATATCTTTCTCCTTATCATGAATCAGTAATAAATATAAGATTTATGTTGTGGAAGTATGCAAATTATGTTATGCCAAATAAGAGCAATAATATTATTTACCCTTACTATAGATGTTATAAAGAACATTGGCTAATTTAAAGTTTGAATAGTTCTGAAGACCGACTAGGCAGGGAAGATACCAACTCTCACTCTGGAGTTCCCTCGATTCCCTCCATCTGAGGCTAACATCTTGTATCAGAACCTAAAATAATAAACCAAGTTGGGGGTTTTAACCAGTCACATTAAAGTCCTCTAACTCTACACCCTTCAAAGTTTATTTCCCTATTTATTTACACTCAATTATATGAATTACACTCTCATTCATACAACCTCATGTGATTCTTTCCAATTGTTGACTGAAATAATACCAGCTCGGTTCTTACATGTTCTCACAATAAATTTTAACATCTGGATATGTCAAATCAAGAAGTAAATGAAGTACATGAATTTAACTCATCACAACTTCTTCAAACATTAAAGATCAATACTCTCCACAATTTCCATCCAACACTTTTAATTACTTATCGTTTTAAGGAGAAAGATAAAGAAAACTATTCAGAATTCATGGAGAAAACAAAACCACACTTTATTTTAAAAGTAGAAATCATTGTCAAACCAACAAGAATTCTCGATTAAAACCAAAAGTAGTTCAAAATAAAAGATAAAAACTTATCTCCAATCCTCCACCAAACTCTTGAAGTTCCTTTGAATCTCTTCTCTTTTACAATATTCTTGACTCTCAAAATAAAATTAAAAACAAAAAGGAAAAAGTAAATTTGTGGTGCGTGAAAATCTCTCAAAAACTATCTCTTAAAACTCCCCCTTTCCAACACTCTTCAGAACTTTCAAGCACACTCCAAAAGTCTCAACTTCCTTCTTTTATAAATCACCAAGAGGTGCCTTGATAACTCTTCAAAATGTGTCTCAATTCAATGTATTCTTCAAAGGATGCCTCCTTTCATAAGTCTTCTAACCGTATTTTTATTTCTAGTGGACATAATCACCCTCTTTGGCCAATAGGTGCCTCAAATGTCCCTTCAAAATTTGACAAAATGAAGTAAACCGTCACATAACTGCCTTTGACGCTTAAGCGCGGGGCCTTTGGTGCTTAGGTGCGGCCTTCTCTGTTTCACCGGCGCTTAAACGCCGAATCTGGCGCTTAGGCGCCAAAACACTTTTGCACGATTTTCACATTTTTGCTCCAAATTTGATCATTTTTTACTCCTTTTAGTTTTTTCTACCTTTTTACTTGTACCAGAATTAAAAACACACAAATATCTTCCATTAAAGTGCAATATCTCAAAAAAGAGGTATAAAAATGTGTCTAAAAACACTATATATTTTTTATGTATCAAATACCCTCCCCTTACAATGAAATTAGTAATTTGTGTAGTGACCAAAGGAAAATATGTTGAGATTTTCATACCTATTTTATACCGTTTTTGATGATATTGCACTTTAAAGAAATGTATTTTTGATGTTTTGTTGCGGGAATGATGAATTAGGGTCATTGGAGTAAAAAGATGCAAAAA
>NW_018164998.1:138729-139952 GCF_001263595.1 Phalaenopsis equestris | reverse complement strand
TAAACTATGAAAATTATGGGGTCAGTTTGACTTCATCTTTTTCAAAACTAAATTTTTTTTTTTTTAACGTCCTTCCGAAGCGGGCAACGGGATTTCGATTCCGATGACCGACAGCTTCTTACGGACAAACTCCACACCAAAAATAGTGCCAACAACTAGTAGTGTTCTCATGAAGTTCCTACCACTTGAATATTCTAAGTGACTTAATATTACAATATATAGTAATTCTTGAAATGAATAGAAGACTAGAACTCTTAAACTTGATGACTAGATATTCTTGTGGCTACAGAGTTAATTTAATTACTTGAATTTTTTCTAAAAATCTCACTATGATATTTATCTAAATCAAACTTATAGTATTTCTGAATTAAAACTTTACTACAATAGATCATAACTTTTATGTAGTACTAAAATTACTTGAGGACAAGTAATAGTTAAGTTTGGGGGATTTTGACCAAAGGAAAATATGTTGAGATTTTCATACCAATTTTATACTATTTTAAATTACTTGAGGATAAGTAATAGTTAAGTTTGGGGGATTTTGACCAAAGGAAAATATGTTGAGATTTTCATACCAATTTTATACTATTTTTGATGATATTGCACTTTAAAGAAATGTATTTTTGATATTTTGTTGCAGGAATGATGAATTAGGGTCATTGGAGCAAAAAGATGCAAAAAAAAAAGCGAATTTGGAGCGAAAAAGGACCAAAATGTGAAGATTTGAATTAGGGCGCCGACGGCGCTGACGGTGGACTTTTCCCGAGACTTCGGAATTAATTCACTTCGAAGGCCAGCCGACGAAGCCCTCGAGGTCGTCGACGGCGAGCTCGGCAGTTATGTCCAACCATGCATTGAATGAGGACAGATTTTGGAGGGGTGCTTAGGCAACTCTTGGGAAAACTCATCCACATCTTTAAAGAGAAGACTTTGGCCGAAAATAGGAGGAGGAGACTCAAATTGAAGTGTGAAAAAGTGTAGAGAGTCTAAATTGTGAGGAATTCCTTGAAAGATTGTAAGAGTGGAGGGAAAGTGAGAGATTTCTTCCTCCTTGCCGCTTCGAAGAGGAATTATGTGTGTTGTAAAGAAAGGAAGAGATTCAGAGGAACTTTGAGGAGTGTTCTTGGGGATAAATTAGAGATAAGTTATTTACTTGTTGTAGTTTCTATGAATTTCCTTTTATATATGAATTCCGAGTTTTGTTGTGTTTTCCCCATGAGATC
>NW_018164998.1:132368-138257 GCF_001263595.1 Phalaenopsis equestris | reverse complement strand
TTTCTTGACAAGGAGAAGGATGCTTTCTTATATATTGAACATCACATTCGAACCTTCATTAGTATATTTAGTTATTTAATAGTCATTAAAATTACATATTTATTTCAATTGCCTATTAGTGATAGATAAGCACATTGAATTCTATTGTTGTGATTAAAGTATTGCTTTTCTAAAGTCTTAGTTCATAGTTCTAATATTACTCTCTATGGGATCGATATCTAGGACTCCATTAGAGCCCTATATTACTTGAGCGATACGTATACTTGCATTGATAAGTGTGACTTTACAATTATTGAATATTTTATACATACATCTTTACCGAATTTATAACTGTTATTAAGTTTTTGGTGCAGTTGCTGAGGAATTAAATCTTTTAGCAGCAGTACTAAATACTTATATTTTTAAGCATATATAAAGTCGTTGTCAACATCTTCTCAAGCTTCTTCTCATTTTTTATTTCTTCTACTTTTCTTTTTCTTTTCCTTTTCTTTTCTTTTCTTTTTTTATATGTGAGGGTTATTATATCTGTATCAGCTTCTGGATCAGCTTTTAATGGTTTTGAATTTCACTATCCTTCTCTTAAAGTTAAAAATGCATCACTTTCCTTCACTTGAGGTTTGTGAGTATTAGTTTGAAAATAAAGTTTAATAGAGGCTCAATTCTTATGAGGTATAGAGCTAGGAATCTCAGTTTTTCAAAATAAAATTTTTTTTTGCAATAATAAAATCATTTTCATATTGTTTCCTATGAAATATCTTAATTTTAGAATAAACCTATTTTTGCAAAATCTCAACTAAATTCTCTATAACACCCCTAATCAAAATCACATTACCCTAAACCTATTCCACAAACCAGTTTAAAATAGTATTAATTTAAGTTGTAGCCCACTGAGGAGAAATAAATTAATCTTTTAAAAATTTTTCTTCCCCCCAAACTTGATATATATAATTAAGTGTAAGAATAAAATTAAGGAAAAAAGAAAACTACTTACTTTTATCACAAAAGTACAAGTATAAGTAGAAATGTGAAACATGCATAAATAAATAAATCACAAGTCAACATTTTTCATATGGAATTGCTAAATAAAAACAAAAGCTAATCAGTTTATGCAAGAAGAAGCAGTAAAAGAGAATACATCACCTAAAACAAACATGAAAGTAAAATACGACAATCAACAATGACTAGGAAAACATAAATATACAAGTCTACTACATTAAAAATGAAAAAGTACAACTACACATCATCATCATCCTCCTCCTCCATCGGCCTATGATGTTCAAACATCTGATAGCGCGGATAGTCAGGAAACTCCACTGTCTTATCTCCTCCAATCAAATTGTTATGTCTAAACATTTCCAAAAGAGAAGTATGCATTCCGACTTCATAATCGCTTTGTCGTTTGTTCTCTGTATCCAAGTGTTCCAGAAAATCTTCATTTTCATGCACTTGGTTTTCCATAATGAAGCTATCATCTTCTAAAATTCTTCAAATTATCAAACAGAGAATCCATGCTAGTAGGAAGCCGAGCTGAAGCACGAGAAGTGGATGGTCCAGAAGTAGAAGGAGCTTCAAAAGAGGTAGCCCCAAGACTAAAAATAGCATGTTTCACATACAAATCAACATTGACCTTGCTAATAGGCTTCAGTGGATGTAACAACTCCTCCCAACTCTCAAATCCAACACCAGGCCACTGACAAAGAGAGAAAATAAAAGATGGGCATCCTAACCCTAAAGTAGAACTTCTCATAATAACACTGAGGATATATTTATAGCTCATCGAGCCAATATCAATAGACTTCATTATCTGAATATAATTATTTAATGTTGCTCTCTATAACTTTACTTAGATTGGTTGAAGGAATAAGCTTGGCCGATATAAAATAATGCCACACCCTGGATGGAGCATTAAGCTTAAACGAAGAAAAATTTACCTTATAGTCATTTCTGATCTTCCAAGCTCTTTTTCCATCAGTTAAGAACATAATAATTTCATCAAGTTGTGGGGAAATAGGATTAAATGAAGAATAAAAGCAATTAGGTACATCTCCTAACAAATAGCACGTCCCAACTTTCTATTGGTCATTTTAATCCTCCTCTAATTTTCATTCACTCCAATACACTCATAAACACAAGAGATCGGAAAAGCTAACTCTTCCTTCTTCTCATCACATCTCATTTATTTACTTCCAATTTCTGTTGGAATCACCTTCCAAAGATCAACTGGGTGCTTATAGATATTTTATTAGGGTAAACCTTTAACAAGATTGTCTCTAATATGTTGGTTTATGTATTACTAAACTCAGGTACTACCTCGTCTCACAAGACATGCACCTCTAAAAATAATAAGAATAATGTCAGGATCATCCTCATATTCGTCACCAGCTAGTTTATTAAACCCATATGATGACAATAAGGTTAGATAAAGGAAGTAATATAATATCGATAGTTATGTCCGATGCCCAAACCCAACATGCCTCCAGTAAATTCACGAGTTCTGTTGAGAAATGAGTCGTAGTGAACTATTTAATCCAACTACTATCAGAGAATACACATAAGCTTAGCCACTATGAGAAGTTAAGGATTCATCACACTCAAACCTTACTATAATCCAGCAAACCAATTCAAACCTAAATAAATCAACTCACAACTTCACTCAAATCCTAACATAACAATACTAACTGAATCACAGTAAACTAAAAACTAACAAACAAATACAAACATTAGGTTGCCCCCCAAGAAGAGCTTGGCTTAACGTCCTCAGCCCGACGAAACCAATTTCTTACTCAAATTGACCAATCATTAAAACTTCACTAATCATAGGCGTGGTTCCACCTTTTTAAAGCTTTAGTCTTTATTTGTTAACTTTAAATATTCTTCCACTTTTAGAATCTTTGATGTAGATTACACCAAAAGGATACACTTTAACTACAATAACTGGCCCCAACAACCTTGATTTAAGTATTCCAGGAAGTAATTTTAATTGTGTATTAAATAAGAAAACCTCTTGTTCAAGTTCAAATTATTTTCTTAGAATCCTTTGATCATGTTAATTTTTCATTTTTTATTTATAAATTTTTACATTTTTATAAGATTCATTTCTAATTTCCTCGAGTTCATTTAATGACAACAATCTCTTCTCACTAGTTTCTTTCAAATTATAATTGAATTTATTAACTACCCAATAAGCGTAATGTTCTAATTCCACTGGCAAGTGACAATGTTTTCTAAATATGAGCATATAAGGTGACATTCCTATAGAAGTTTTGTAAACAATCCTATAGGCCCATAATACATCATCGAGTTTAGCAGACCAATCTTTTCCATTTAGATTAACCATCTTTTCTAAGATTCTTTTGATTTCTCAATTGTATACTTCTGATAACCCATTGGTCTGAGGATGATAAGCTATGGTTATCTTATGTTTAATTTCATATTTAGCTACTAATGTCTCAATTTTTCTATTTTTAAAATGACTTCCTCCATCACTAATGATTACTGTAGACATGACACATCTATAAAAAATATTCTTCTATAAGAACTTAGCAACCCCTTGAGCCTCACACTTTAGAAGAGCTATTGCGTCAATCCATTTTGAGACATTGTCCACAGCTACTAAAATATATAGGTTTTCTAAAGATGATACAAATGGTCCCATAAAACGTAAATCCCATACATCAAAGATTTCAATTTCTAAAGTAAAGTTCAGGGGCATGTCATCTCTCTTAGATGCTTTGCCTACTCTCTGGCATTTATCACAATTTTTTACATATATATTCACACCCCTAAACAGAGAAGGCCAATAAAATACAAATTGTAAAATTTTAAATGCACTACTATCAACTCTAAAATGTCCTCAAACTCAGAATCATTTCATTTTTGAATAATTTCTTGGGTTTCTTTTAAAAGTACACATCTTCGAATAACTTGATCCCTACACTTTTTATATAAGTATGGATCATCCCAAAAGTAAGATTTTGCATCATTAATAAACTTTTTTTGTTGATGATATGTTAATCTATATGATATAATGTCACTAACAATAAAATTCACTATATCAACATACCACAAAACACATTAATCAGTAATAACGTACAATTTCCCATAGAAATTTTTTTTATTAATTTAATTTTCATACTTACTCAAGTTTTCCTGTTTCAATCTAGATAAATGGTCAGTTTGATTATTCGATCCTATAATATCTATTACGTCAAAATCAAATTTTTTGCATCAAAAGAACCCATCTAATTAATCTTGGTTTAACATCCTTTTGCAGAAGATATCTAATTGTAGAATGATCGGTATGAACAATACATTTAGTTTCTATGAGATAGGATTTAAATTTATTGAAAACATATACTATTGCCAATAATTCCTTCTCATTTGTAGTGTAATTAACTTGATCTTCATTAAGTGTTTTACTGGCATAGTATATAACTTTAAAAATCTTTTCATATCTTTGTCCTAACACTGCTACAATAGCATAATCACTCGCATCACACATCAACTCAAATGACCTCCCCCAATCAGGTGAGATTATGATAGGAGCGGTTATTAGTTTTTCTTTTAATATATTAAAGGCGTTCAAATTATCTAGATTAAAATTAAATAAGACATATTTGTTTAGAAGATGGCATAGAGGCTTGGCAATTTTTGATAAATTTTTAATATATCGCCTATAAAAACCAGCACGTCCCAAAAAAATTCTAACTCCCCTTACTATGGTAGGAGAAGGTATTTTAGAAATTACTTGAATCTTTGTTGGGTCTACTTTCATGTCATTTTTAGATATCTTATGAACAATAACAATGCCTCATACGACCATGAATTGACATTTTTCTCAATTGAGAAAAAGGATGGTCTCTTCACAGCGTTTCATTACCCTTGCTAAATGATCCAAACATGACTTAAATGTGGTTCCAAACATTGAGAAATTGTCCATAAAAACTTATATCTCTTTCTCAATTTAGTCACAGAAAATAGACATCATGCACCTCTGGAAAAGTAGCAGGTGCATTACACAACCCAAAGGGCATTATTCTGACAGCACAAGTCCCATAAGGACTCATGAATGTAGTCTTTTCTTGATCCTTAAGAACTATAAGAATTTAGTGATATTCTGAATATCTATCTAAAAAAATTATATTGGTGGCTAGCTAATCTATCCAACATCTATTCCAAAAAAGGTATTGACCAAAGGAAAATATGCTGAGATTTTCATACCTATTTTACACTATTTTTGATGATATTGCACTTTAAAGAAGGGTATTTTTGATGTTGTGTTGCAGGTATGATGAATTATGGTCATTGGAGCAAAAAGATGTAAAAATGGTGCAATTTGGAGCAAAAACGAGCAAGAAATGAAATTTTGCCCTGTCACCTTTCGATAAGTCTTTTGATGCTTAATCTCTTTTACACTTCTTGCATATCTTTGAATGAGATTAAACTTTAAAGGAAGGTTGTTTTCATGCTTATTTTGTAGAGCTATCTGTTAGGAACATAACGCAACTGAAATGGGGCAAACGGAGCTAAAACAGAGTAAACAAAGTGGTAAACAAAGTGAACCGGTGGAGCTGCGCAGTCTGCTCGCCGACGGCGCCCAAAACGGCGCCGACAGCGCCCAAAACGGCCCCGACGGAGAGAGTTACACCGACGGCGAGATTTACCTAAAAAGACCAAAAAATGACAGAAAAGCTTGCCGACGGCGCCCGGGACGACTATGGACGACTTTTGGCGGTTATGGGCCGAAATTCAACGTATTTGGACGCTTTTTGAAAGGACTCTTGTGGCAACTCTTCAAACTTCGTCCCTAAACTTTAAAAGAATGAATTTAGGTTAGAAAAAGAGGGTTTTGTGTGAGAGGAATGTTAGGAAAAGTGTGGAGAAAGTTTA
>NW_018164998.1:119398-131541 GCF_001263595.1 Phalaenopsis equestris | reverse complement strand
TTTTTAATATCTCAAAATTCTCCAAATCAATTCATCCAAAAAGGGTTATCATTAGAATTAATATTTGCATTTAGTTATAGTTACTATCTTTACATTTAACACTTGCATTTAGGAGTAGTTGCTAGATAAAACATCATTTTAATCGACATTCCAAACTAAGGACTAATTGTAGTAGACTAGGATTTGACTAAGGGCCTCTTACCTCGCTTCCTTGTGGGATCGATAAACCGGACTCCACTAGAGCCCTGTATTACTTGAGCGATACGTATACTTGCGTTTGAAATTGTGACTTTACAAAATTATTATAAATATATAAATCTGGGTTCATAAATTCTTGCATATTAAAAGTTGCATCAAGTTTTTGGCGCCGTTGTCGGGGATTTAAATCTTCTAGTAGTGGTGTCAAATTCTTGTATTTTTAAGCATATATCAAGTCACTGTCAGGTATTTGCTCCAATGCACTATCATAAATAGGAACTATAACTAAGTAGATCCAAAACAAACTCTAGGTTATCAAACTTAGACACAAGAACTGAGGATCACACATATACTCTAGGTTAGTCCAAGTATGGAAACCTTTGTCACTCTATAGATACTCTAGTTTGTTCTATGGACTAGGACATATAAAATAACAATTATATCCCCTAAAAATAAAGGGACTACCATAGGATGATGTAACTCATTGTTACTAACAAAGGAATTTCAAATCACCTAGAAACTAAGGAACCCTCCACATGTCATGATCATGACACTCAAGGAGGATTTTGGTTATAAGATTGGTAGTTGAAGGATACCAACGTATTTGAGATGCCAAAAAGCTATGAGCATCCTGAAGGATACCAACTTATTTGGGATGTCAAAAAGCTATGAGCATCATGATTGAGGATGTTATTTATAAAGTCTAGGTCAGTCAACCTATTATAATTCTTATAGAGTCCAGGACCTTGCTCCTATCTAAAAATCCTTAATATCGACAACTTCAAATGAAATCAAACTAATCATTCTAGATTTCATCTTTTGACCTCATACGATTAATCAAAGCTCTCCACTAGTTTTTACAAACTCTGCAACCATCATCATTTGGGTAAACCTTTTTCCTTATACGGTTAAATCCCTTTGTTTGGGCCTTTACATGATATATTGTCATCGAAATATAAGTCCCATTATTTTGAGCTTAATTTTTTAATACTCCACTATAAATTTTTCCTTCACCTCCAAAATCTTAATTTTGAAAGTCCAACCTTCTATTCTGAAGAGCATATGCCAGTATATTAACCGAGTCTTTTTTAGGACTCGTGGCTCTGGAAGTGCAATTAACTATAAGGGTTTGCCCTTATAGAGAATACAACCTTAGAATAAAATAAACCTTTTTTTACACCCGTAAGGTAAGGGAAAAAGTCTTGGTTTTGTAGACTTATAAAGATTTTTATCATCTGAATGACTAGGCCCATTTTAAGATAGTATTTCCCCCCTCGGTATAGTATAATATACTTTAAATATTATGTTTGGTCGTTTAGATAAACGTCTTTTGAAAGTTCTATGATGTGGAGACACAAAAATCTCCCACCATTAATCAATCTCAAATGTTACGGTTTGCTTGAATTAAATTATTTCTTAAATTTTTTTGATAAGGTTTATATGCGTACCATCTTTCAAACTTTACATATGTTATCACAATTGCTTTAAAATTTTAAAAATTTCTTGTGAACGATGTGGCTTTGTTGTAGATCAAGTCCTTAGATAGGTTTAAATTAGTTGTTAAAGTTTTTTTTAGCAAAAAAACTATCATTTAAAAAAAAAATTGAGAGAGTGGAAGAATAAGAAAATTTTTATAAACTCTTATATTTTAACCCAAGCTCATTAATTACTTCATACTTATAACCTCTCAAAATATATTGAGACACAAACTTTTGATATTGAAGTTATATATTAACTAATTATTTTTTAAAGGTGAATCAAATATTATATTTTTGTTTTGCATGGATTTGAAAAGAAAGAAGAAAACCAAGTTACTTGAATAATTTGTTAAATTTCATAAAAAAATGAATGATATAAGGAATTATTTCTCTTAAATATCTTATAAATCTTATTTACAAAGTTATAAATTTTAATAAAACTAGATAAAAAGATGTCCTACTTTAGTGAATCTTCTTCCATAATTTTATTTCTTAATAGACTATTAAAAATCATGATGTTTTTAATGTGATTCCAATATCGCCTCAACATCAATCTCGAATATTTATATATTTTGGTTCCAAAATGATTTTAATTTAAATAAGACTGATACATGATCAAGTAATTACAACACTTTTCATTGATATAGGCCATGATTTAGATATACCATATGCAAAAAAAAAAGAGATAGTGAAATGCATGATATAAATGATAATGGCTCTATAGATGCTTCAATATTAATAACCTAATTAAACTTATAACCTCAAATTATGACGTGTCTAAAAATTATTAACAAATGTTTTTTTTTGTTCTTTTAGCTTTGGAAAAAAACATTAATTTAAGAGATGAAGAATAAAAGAATAGCTCGTGCTCTATCAGGGTTAGTGCTTAAAGGAACTCTAATTTAATGGCTACAAATATAATGACTTCATGCTTGAGTTTATCCTTAGTAAATTTAGAAGTTAAGCAATTATTTGAGAGTAAATAAGAGTTATAGAGGTCCTTGCATAAGTTTAAATTTAAGGAGAAGAAATAAGATAATATATTCACTGTGCTCCCTTTCACCTTGGCTGCGCAATAAGAAATAAACACGTGGCATCAAGCACTCTCCCTCATAAACGGAATAAGCCAGCAACAGCTGATGGGGCCAGGCCCAAAGCCTTTACCCCTAGAAAGAACCCGACCGGTCCCTCTCGGCCATATTTATACCCAATGCCCCGTCTCCCCGCTGCGCTTTCAGCCTCGCCATTGGCGCCCTCTGTCCCCTTTTCCCTCTGATCAGCCTTGCCGGTGGAAATGGGGGAGGCGAAGCCGAAGAGCCAGTCCGGCGTCTGGAACACTGTCAAGCCCTTCGTTAACGGCGGAGCATCCGGCATGCTCGCAACCTGCGTCATCCAACCAATCGATATGATCAAGGTGCGCTGACATTCTTTGTCTCGGTGAAGAATCTGGTTCCTTTAGAGCGAAGTTTTGGTATAGATTTGTTTGGTAGGATAATTGTTGAAGGGCGATCAGATGTTTTGTGTATGATCAGTGGCGGAATGAGGGACTCTCCCTCCTCTGTTTGGATAAATTCATTTGTAGTTTTGCATTAAAATTTTTGTAGTTATGTGTATTACCGGTTCTGCCGCTATGTATGATGTAATTTTGTATTCGTATTTTTGTGTTTTGAGGTCTTTGTGTTTGGATTTCAGGTGAGGATCCAGCTAGGACAGGGATCGGCCGTGCATATTACGAAGAACATGCTTTCTCAAGATGGCTTTGGCGCTTTCTACAAGGTTTGCATCTCATAGTTGGATATATTCTTTCAGTGATTGCTGTCTGCTTTGCGGTTGAAGTTATTATTGGTCTTATTGTTACAAGGTTCGCACCTAAGATATTTTGCAAATTGGAAAAGCTGGGTGATGATTGATTCAAAAGGTGTTTGCTCGATTTGTTTTTGTTAAGATATTACTTTTACTATGCAAGGAGACTTGATTTTTTCCTTTTCTTAAGTAGAAACTCAGTGTTTTCTATCTCGAGTCAGGGGCCACATGGTTGGTTTTTTTCTATTTGTACTTGATGTCTGTTTAGTGTTAGAACATAATGTTGGCTGGCCAAGTTCCAGAGGAAATATATATTCAAAGTATTGCATTGCGGCAAATTTGCAATGATTGGTGACAATTGGCTTTTAGAATTTTCTTATTTGGCTAGTTTTGTTCTTGGACTTACTTTCTATGTGTAGACATACTCACAATTTTGAGAATTCAGATCTTTTATTTTGAAGATGTTGACTCTTAAAGAACTGTAACCACAACAAAGTATAAAAAACTTATTTGTTTGTTAGGTATAACTTGCTCTTCCTATATTTTATTTTGTGGAATGAACCATATATTAATTCACATTTCTTTCCATTTTGAAGTCTTGAATACCCAAGTGAAAATATTTCATGTTTTTTTATTTTAAGCAAAGCAAGATATTTAGAAGGAAAACATACTGTTGGGTTGAATGAAGGAGATTGACCTCAATCTGTTGTTCAAGAATCGGAAATTACTGAACCAAAATTTTCTTTTGAATTTGCTGGAAGCTGTTGTATAACGTTGCAGTAAGGCTTTCTTTACCGTCATTGCCATGCAAATTCCCGTTACAATTGCTAAGAACTTGAATTCTTGAAGCATCAAGTTAGCACATGGATATGGTGCTTTGGTTACCATTTTGTTAATGGCAACTGTAAGTTTTTCTGCATATGGTACTGTATCGTTAAGATCAGCAAGCACAATATGAAACGAGGTAGCAGGTGGACCTTCAGTAGCTCTTTATGCTGGTGGATGGTCTTGAGGTTTTCTTATTTATTTATGAGCTAACCAACCTACAGCCTGCTTGTTGTTTCTAGTTTATCTTCCTAAGGACGTCATAATAATTTCCTTGGAATATTTTCAGAAGGTTACTTATCAATTTACACTTTCATCATGAAATAATAGATATCAAGCATATGATGTAAAAATGGATAAGCTGCAATATATTAGTAATTAGAAAAAAGTACCTCATTTGAAACATTTTACTCTTCGAAGAAGATTCTTTATCAATATAATATTGAATATTTAGTGACATTCATAAACCATGAGTTTTCAAATCTTTTAATCCATAGTTTAGCCAAGGCATTATTCTCAGAATCTTTCAAATGCCTTGGTTAAACAAATATTAAAGATCAGGTTACAATTAGAATTAAATGATCCTGCAAAAAAACCGATTGACAAGCAATATTCAAAGCTATTAGAGCTGCAAACTCCTTACGAAGGCTTGAATAAATGATTTTTGAAGTCGTTAAGGTTCAGGTTAGAGAATGAGCATGGAGATCTTACTTTGCTTTTATATTCAATTTAGGAAGAAAACTTTTTTAAAGCAAGCTACATTAATTTCCTCAGTATATATTCCACATTTTTTGGAAAGCAATTGAATTATTGAGGATTTGGTTAAAAAAATTACGAGCAATGACTGACCTTGATGGTGGTGAGCATGCTGTAGGACACTACTGTTACATGTAGAAGGCCGCGGCTAGTTAGATAAGTTTTGAAGTATGAGAAATTGATGTGAATGAGGAGTGTTAACAAGCGTTAAAGGATAAAGAAGAATTTGCTAGAAGGTTTATATCACTTGTCTATTATGACTCATGGAGGTTTCCATTTCCATCTTGCCTTCTTATGCTTTGCTTGTTAAAGCTTACCAGTGCTTTGTTTTTCCCTAGTGGCGGGGATTTCTTTGATCGGTAGCTTTTCTTTCAGCCCCACTATAGTCGCAAGATCCTTTATAAGTCTAGGTTATTGAGTTGTTAGTCTCGTGATTCATTTTTTTGCTTATGATTGCACTACAGGTCCGAAATTCCTTAGGAAAATCACTATTAATTTAACTTCATTCTATGCTAAATGCATATATGCCAATAATGTAAAATAATACGCGCTATATCAAGGAGTAAAAACTAGCATATATTATTTGTGGCATGTGTTTACTATGATGATATATATGGCAGAAGATGCATGCTAATTTAATTTTTCTGCTTTTTCTTTTGTTTTATTGATCTATTTATGGGAAAATTACATACATGGCACCTAAATCCTATGGATTTACCAATCACACACCTAAACT
The DNA here is from genome assembly GCF_001263595.1 of Phalaenopsis equestris. NCBI lineage: Eukaryota > Viridiplantae > Streptophyta > Magnoliopsida > Asparagales > Orchidaceae > Phalaenopsis > Phalaenopsis equestris. The sequence continues at coordinate 125,745 of NW_018164998.1, read as the reverse complement.
TTCATTTTTACACACATAGCACTTTACGTATGAATGAAAAGATATATTTGACTATTAAAAGATGATAATTAGTGTTACTTTTCATATGATGTTTGTAATTATGAAATTTTAGGAGTGAGATAGATAAATATAAAAGTTGTGGGTGCTATGTAAGCAAAAGCCCCTTTATTTAAACTGCTCTTATGAATAAGAAAATTTTTTTGGGTGTATTTTTCCTACTAAGTTCAGCTTAGATGCAAATAATTTTTTCTACTTTCTTATTGAAACAACATCATGGATTTGTAATGAGTAAAATCCTCGTTCTCCTTCACATATAGGGTTTATTCTGTAACAGTTTTGTATGATAATCTACCCAATAGAATTTATAGAATGGTATAAAAATATCTTTATTATTCTTTGATGTGAAACAATTTCAAATCAAATTAAAATGATGTGATTAGTTGGTTTGGTTTTTGGATTAATTATTATTATTATTAATATGATTATTATTATGGCACAACCCTAGATATAATGAATAAATGATTCTAGATAAGCAATAGTACCTTCCACAAAACATGATGTATGCTCAAATATGCTATCTTGATTATTCATAACCATTTTTATTGACATTTTCTCACCCATTTTACAAAGCAAAGAATCTTAGTTAAATTTTGCTTTTCTCATCAATCTCTAGGTCCTTTAAAATCATAGTGCACCGGTTTTTTCGACAAAAAGCTCTATTATTTACGAGGATCTCTTACATCATGATAGACTATCAACCCAATGAACGGCTCTCCAAATGTGACTCATTCGAATACCAAACGTGCATTTTTCTTTAGATTATCTTTTCTGTGTTGAATGAGATGTTTTGCAGGCATATTTTTTTTATCATGGAATCTTCGTTAATTTGTGGGCTTCTTCTTTAAAACCCTTATTATCTCCATCTCTCATGTGGTTAAACGTTCATGTGATGAACACGCCTTGGTGACAAAATGATCTCGACATATGGTACATGAATAAATAAAAGATGTTTGTTACACATTCATGTGCATAGTTCGCAAGTTCTTGAATGAAATATATTTTCTTAGGTTCTAGGGTTTTTAGTCCAACTATATGATGTGATAGATGAAGCCATACAAATTGTATTTAGAAAATTTTAATTCAAAATAATGCCAATTAGAGTAAGAAATTTTAATTCTATAAATTAACATAAAAAACATTCAACTTCCGTGCCAAAAGATAATGATAGTCAGTCAAACAGATGAATTCAACATAAAATTTAAAGTCACCAATAGCACAGTGTGCTTGGAATTAACAGAGCAATTGAAAAACTAGTCATTGTGAATTTGGTTAAAATCAACCACCCTTTGCAAAATAAGTAATCAATTACATATAAAAGGGGTATAGGGTAATAGATCACCAAACATAGGGCATTCAGCCTCTGCACTGAAAGGAATCTGTATCCAACCAAGTACACAAATTTGAAAATAAGTTAAAATTTTAGTAAATCAAATATTGAATTATTACTTGCCTTAAAGTTCATTTGTATACATTTGCTTTCCACATTATAATCTACAAATTTGAAGTGGCTAATCTCAATTCAAAATTGATAGGGTTCATGTGGATAGATCAATAAAATTGGTCCCGGTTGTACAACGAAGTTGGTGATCTCAAGCAACAAGATATGCACACAATAATAGTTCATATATATCAGCAAATGTTATAGGAGCACAAAACATGAGCATTAGAAACCACTTGTTATATGGCCAGATCATTTATTTTGATGGACTCAGTAAATGAACATGGTACTAGATCTGGAATGGTGCTCTAATTTGTAGTAAAAAACCTCAAGCAATATAATTCATTTTTAGAACAACAAAAAATTCATAGCTAATAAAAAAAAAAAATAAAAGCAAAACATGCTACTCTTGTTGGTCATATCATCACAAACTTGTTCAGACAAATAGAAGTAAATAAAGTCAGAAGAAGGAAATAAAAATTACAGTATAAAATAAATGTGCAGATTTTCTCTTCTGTATGAACATAACTTGTTTTTTCCCACGAATTTATACTTCTATAATTCCATCTAGTCTCTTTGATTGTCCAAATTCAACTCCACTGAATTTAACATTTGATTCATCAAGCAAATCAAGATATAAATGTTATGCTTTTAGCAATAGAATCCAAAAATTATCACAAATAAATCTATTATTTAATGCATAGTATTCTCCTGATTCACCATCAATATTTGGACCATTTCATCGTTTATAATAGCTTTAACAATAAGAAATATAGATTTGTTTGCCATAGTGTTAAATGCCAATCCGTAAGGACGAGTTGGAAAGAAAAGAATCCATGATCTTGATTTTAATTTTATAAAATGAATTCAATCAAGATTAGAATAATGTTAGAACTCCCTAGAAATTTTAATATGTTGACATGTTCCCTACTGCAACACATAATTTTAAATGGCTATGCCTTTCTTTCATTTAACTTCTTGAATTTTTTTGATCTAGCACAAGGAGAACATGAGCTATATGGAGATAGACTTCATCAATCAATTAAAAGAGCCTAAATAAAGTTGTTATGTTAATTTTTTTTTAATTTATTAGTTGTTATCATTTTAAGTCTGACACTAAAGTGTTGTAACGCGCTTTTATGATATTTGTAAGCTTTGAAATTCAAAATCTAAGATTTGAATTGTTGATTTTCAAAATTTTTAATTTTGAAATTTGAATTTCAAATTATGGAGGGAAATTCAACTTAAAATTCCAATGAGAGGTAGTCATCATGTTTGGCACTGCACATCTTTTGTTAGTGTAAAAAGGTACTCATCTTTACTCTTCATGGAGTTATTGAACCATCCAAGCACCTTTCATGAAAAACCTCCTCATTGTGTTTTGCTTATCTTGAATTTTTCTTCCTTGCAAGACTATATAAATATTCTATGCACTTAATTAATGAATTGAAATATTGAGTGCTCACCCTTGAATTTAAAGCTTGGTGGCCGAAATTCTAACCTTGAAAATTGCTTGAAGTTAGTTGTCAACTTACTTCTTTAATGCGTGGAAAGAATGATTTATTTTTTATTTAATTTTCTCAAGCTTTAAAAACCTTCTAATACACATCCATTCCACTCATATGTCATTTCTAAGCCACACATGCATCAATTAACATAGAAAGCCATGGGAGGGCTCTTTGACAAGACTAGCCCATAATTTGGATTGGATTTCATTTACATCCTTGTAAACCCTTGGAATGACACCATATGCTCTAAAATTGTATTAGAGATACTCCTTTGTACATTCTATGAGCTTTTAGAGCCTAGGGTCCATCCATTTCCCCTCACTAAATTTTTGAACTCGAGTATTAAGCCTTGCTTGGCCAAATTGACATCAAAGCCTTTGGTCGATCACTAATCCTTAGCCACATTTTGTCCACTCCACCAATACATCAAATAATTCCTTCTAGAACCCATCATTGGTAGACCTCAAAGTCATTTATGACGATTTCCATTATCATGCACATAGAGGTAGCACAAGACCAATTATAAGAACCTCTACCAAGATATTAGCTTAATTTTTATTTATTTTTTTGTTATTAGTATTGTAAGTCTAAAACTAAAGTATTGTAATATGTTTATGTGATATTTTTTTTTGAATTTGAAATTTTGAAATTTAAATTTTTAAAATCCAAACTTTTGAATTTTGAAACTTGAATTTCAATTTATGGGGGGGAATTATTGAGGGACATACCACTTAAATTCAAATGAGAGGTAGTTGAATAAAAAAATGCAACATCCTTGACAAGAGTGGTCATCTGCACCCCTCCTTGCTGTGACGACTGAAGAGTACTCCTTTTTACCAAAGGGCGCTTGAACTACTAAAGTACCCTCTCATGACAAACTGACCCCATCAACCGCTTAAGCACCCAACTCCTCCCGTCTCTTTGCTTATTTAAAACTTTTCTTTTATGCCAAGCCCAATAATATTATATAAAGATATAATGAAAGGATTAATGTTGTCTAAAACAAACTCTTGAGTGCTAAACAATTGGAATGAAGATTGATATTCAAATTCCCTACCCTGAAAATTGCTTTGTGTTACTTTCCCTCACTTGCTTCTCTGGTAAGTAGCAAGCACTAATTCTCCCAAATCCCATCATTTTTTTTTGTCGTAGGACCCTTTTACTATCTTTCCTTGTAAATTCATATTGTCTAAATTCTTAGATGCATGCTCCAATCATAATAAATATTAGTATTTTTTTCTCCTAACTCATTTGCATGAAGCCAAGTACCTACTTTATGGGTGTTACCATATGCTATATCGACTGACTCACCACCGCAAAATTTTGTACTTGTTGAGATTGGAGTTGGAGTTTGCTTTTGTTATACATATTATATAAACTCTGCATTGTAGAGTTCTTTCAAGCGAAGAGAGATTGATGTAGCACTAAGAGCATAAAAAGCGCAGGGGGATGGGATTGGGACCAGTTTTGGGAGCCTAAATCAGGACATTAGTGTTGACCTCATTTTTGTGAGGTCTTCTCTTCTCCTCCTTACAGCCTAGGATCTAGTTTTAGGAGTTCTTATTGACCGTCTTAGAAAATTAGATTTGAGACTCACTCTTTTAGAAAATTCTAGCCAATTCCTATTTTCCTTTGATGTCTAGTATCTTTGGCACAAGACCATCGTCTTATGAACGAGCGGTTATGGGTTATTTTGCGAAGATTCAAGGGAAATGTTCCAAATAGGACTTCAAGCCTTAGGAAGACATCGTCACAACTCTTTTTCGTCACATACACACATCAAAGGCACAAAGTTCACAGAATTGCACGAAATCGGACTTCAATTAAGCCCAAGGGACGGGTGAAAATGTGAACATTTCCGGATGACCTCCGACGACAAAATGGACTGCGCCAATGCGTCCGGGATACCAATTTTGGTAGGAGAGGACACCCATATTGCCATACTTTCGACACAAGAAAATTGACACGCAAATCGATGAATTCGTCAGAACGACTTCCGGCGGCGAAACGGATCACGTCAATGCATCCGGAGCATCAAAATTACCTAAAACGGGTATCCAATTTGCAATTATTTCACACGAATTAAAATGTGCAAATCAAATTTTTACTTTAAAAAATTAAGTATTTTCATACTTATTCTTTTTAATTATATAATATTTATAAAACCCTAATATCTATTTCCCATTCTCCTGGCACGATTAAATCCTCCATCTTGCGCTCGGCTCGATCCCGCGATCGCTCCTCGCCCGTGCTCTAGCTCCACGATCCGCGGCTCTCCTTGCCAATCTCGCTCGACTGCCTTCTCCCGACATTCCGCGGTCCATTCACGCACGCGGCCTCCTCGAGTTCCTCTCAACCGAGCAGCCCTCCAACGATGGAACTCCACCTGACCGACCTTTCTCTGCCCTAGGCTGCATTTCCTCTTGCCTTAAATCTTTCTTCTCCTCTCCCCTCACACGATTTGCTTACTAGGGTGGCTGGTAGGTGGCTGATCTCCTCCTCTAATGCTTATAAAATCCCATTTGGGGGAAGATTTTAAGGTTGGCCGAAATTTGGAGAGTGGGGGAGGTGCTGCCAAAATCTTTTCTAACATTTTTCTTCTCATCTTTTGTGGCTTGGGAGTTGTTAAAAAAAATTTTGAGGAAGAAAGAAAAAGCTCTTGAGGAAGAAGAGTATTGCCAGAATCCTCTTTAAGCTAGAAATCTCAAAAGCTTGTGACGTGGAGCATTTGTAGTGGTCTTTTCTTTAGCCATTCTTATAGTTTTATTTCAAATCTGCTGAAAGAGGTATTCTTCTTCCTCTCCTCTGTTTTTGTTGTCTTGCTCGAGATATGCTGTTGGAAATCTTGAAATAAAAAAAATGTTTGCATGAATATTCACTTAGGGTAGTGAGAAATGAAATATACACATATGGATCATTTTTTTATTTTCTTTAATTGAAGCATTTGAAAGAATGATTAGGATAAGGTAGAAATGCACCTTTATTCCTTTATGAATGTCTATGGAAAAGCATGTTTGAGGGTTATCTCTATTATTTTCATTGCTTGAAATGTTTGAAAGTAAGAAATGCATATTGAAAATTATTTTATGAAGTGAGAAAAATGCATTTGGGGCTTAGATAACCTATCTCTTCACTTTCTATTCAATCAATGCCCTTTTGAAACGCATGAGATGCACGCGTTAGTATGTGCTTTGATTTAGGCACATGTTGTGTGTAAGGTTGCTTCCACTAGCATATTATTCCATTTATTTGAGGTTCACTTTATGAAGTGTCCAAAGCATTTTGTAGAACTGCAAATGATTCATGGGTTTTATAGTGATTGTTGCTAGATATGTCAATGT
>NW_018164998.1:84285-118743 GCF_001263595.1 Phalaenopsis equestris | reverse complement strand
CCCCTTGATGAAATACATGTTGGATATCATTTTTCAATGCTAGAAATTATGTTTGGGGGCTCATTTTTCACTCCTCTTGCTGCCCCTTGATGAAATACATGATGATATCATTTTTAAATGATAGAAATTATGTTTGGGGGCTCATTTTTCACTCCTCTTGCTACCCCTTGATGAAATACATGTTGGATATCGTTTTTTAAATGCTAGAAATTATGTTTGGGGGCTCATATCTCACTTTTCTTGCTGCCCCTTGTTGAAATATATGCTGGATTTAAGTCTTTGTTTTGGGATGATGCCTTAGCCATGAGCTTCCTATTCATTTAGCTGGATTTGATTTTTTTTGGTTTTGGGTTGTTGCCTTACCCGTGAGCTTTTGATTAAAATTGAAGTTGAAGGGCTTTGATAATTGTATGATTTTTAGAGGTATAGAAAGATGTTCCCTATGGATTGTTATCCTATATTTTATGAAATGAAGAAGGTTTTTGAAGTTTCATTTTGAGTTTAATATAAATTGAAGTCATATTGGGTTTGAAAATCCATAAAAGCGCCACTTGGAAAGGATATCCTTCTCGGGATTGATCCGATCATTTTTCTTTTTAACGAATTTAAATGTTTTATACCGAAACATTCATGAGTTTTATTGATTTAATTTGGTTTTAAAAATGGATCGGTCTCATTTTCGTTTATTTTATTTTATTTTAATTTTTTTTTAACGGTAAAGTTAAAAATAGGAATTTCCGATTTAATTATATTCAGAAATGATTTATAATCTCAAGAAAAATAGAAGTGAAAGAGAAGATGAAAGAATTGAAATTGAAATTTGAATTTTTGGGATGATACAATCTAAAGAGGAGATAGGGTAGCGAACAATCCACCTTTTATTTTACATAAGGAAAAATAAATTGTAAATTGGAAGATTAGTTGGAATCGGAATAAATGAGAATTTAGATAACGATTGAGAGATTAGTGGACTTACTCTTAGATCCTTAAACTTTGAATCAATTTAAAATCTAATTCTTTTAACTAGGATTGAAGCACAACTCACAACTCTTTTTGCCAAAACTATGAGTTGACCCCCTAGGTTTTAGGAGTTTGGTAGCAAGCTAAGCTGGATCTATAGATGTTTGAGAGTTAGTGAAAAAACACTTAATTGAGATTAAACACTTTAGGACACTTCAAGTTTAAACTAAAGTGCAAGCATCCTAGATCTTAGAAACACAACTCAAGAAATAGTTTATTGTCCTAATCTTCAAATGACCCTAAGAAATCTAAACATCTAACCTCAGTTTAGGAGATAAGCAGGACACTAGGCACGAGGATGCACTAGATTGTGACTCATGACTGATTTAATGATTTAATTAAATCAAATAATGAAATTCTTACCTTAACTTGACCAAAACTAAAACCCAATGCTCCGGGATTTGAGTGTCATACATTCAAATCCTCCTGACAATTGGGGACATTCCAATATCACATATAAATTTCCTATTCTTGGTTCTTTATATGTGGTATGGTATTTCATCTTATTTGTTTATCTTTTCCCTGCGATTTACCTGTTTCTATTAAGTTTTTTTTCAGGTCTTACTTCCCTCTTTACACAGCATATAATAGCTAAATTTAAAGGAGCAATGAACCTCTCAGGTGTACAGGTTTAATTTATGTTACAGCATTTTATTTTAAAAATATGTTACATTATTTTCATAGCCTGTTATACTGCTTCCCTAGCATGTTATTTTCTTCTTTCATCATGTTATATTGTCTTTTCTCTTTACTATACAGTGCATTGTTACTTTTCTTTCACACTGCATGCTTAGTTACTTTGATACACTATGCTTTAGTTTAGGATAACCTAGTGGTTAGGAGCATGTTCAAAACTAAAAACTAAACCAGGAGGTGCTACTACAAGGAGTTTGAAGCAAACATCGTGGGCAGCGCAACGAGGAACAATTTCCAGGTGGATCTGTAGCAACAAAACATCTTCACATCACATGAACATTTTCACAACTCTATACACTTTCCTTAGTTTAAATAACAACCCATAGGATCATTTCTTTAGGCTTTTTGCACAACTCTGTTGTGTAATTATAAGTCCTAACGTTTTAGGATTCCGAGGTTACCGTACGGTACGGTGTAAATCCTCCTGTCTTTTAGGCTATTTGCACAGTCTGACGTTGTGCAAACATAAGTCGTAAATCTTAAATAATTTACAAGATTGAAATATCAAATAACCATCACTTCAAAGACATAAAGGCGAATATTAGGATAGTTGGGACATCACTGGGGTTTTCTCTAGATCTGTGATATCCCCTAATTTTCTACTATTTGAATTCCTTAAATAATTGTTCATATTTTGAGTCATTCTCATTTGAAAATCCCATGTCAAATCGTGAAAATTGTCTAATCTTGGAAACCTAAATTTTAAAATCTGGAAGACAAAACCACTGATCTTAATCGAGAGTCTTCTTAAGGACTCCCAGTTATTTAAGATATAATTAACTATAGGATCTTGCCTCTATAGGGAACCAGGAACCCAGATAAAATAAACCCTATTTAACTCTTGTGTTAGATAGGGGAACTTGTTGGCCTTTTTATAAAATATTTCGTAGATCAAAACGGATGTCACAAATTCTTTAGTCTAGGTGATTGAATCCCCATTACAAGTGATATATTTATTCGTCGGGATAAGTGTATTACCTGTAGTATTATATTCAATCATCTAAACTATTTAAAATGTGAGACCCATTTGCTCTCACCTATTTTAAAATTAAAATGTCACTTCTTAAAAAAAAAGAAAAGTTATATTTATATTTAAATTATTTTCAAAATTACAAAATCACAACTTTTTTTTTTTTTTCAAACCACGAAGCTAAAATAAAAAAAAACGGCCGACAATTAGCAGTTTCATTAATTCATACCTCTTGTCGGTCCCAAGCTTGGATGTAAAAAGTTGAGGGTTGCGTTATGTAGTTGACAGCCAGCGTAAAACTTGTCGAAAAAATCATAACATGAATCCTTTTGATCATTGTGTAAATGCTACGACGCCCCTAGAAGCGACGTGTTGTATGATATGAAAATAGTGAAAAGTGTGTAAAGATCGCTACACCGACGCCATGGTGTAGTGTCAAATAAACAAGGATTCCCACATTACGGACATATGTGAGTAAAGAAGTTGGTCCATGAAACTAATATTAGAATATGATCTTGGAATATAAGTACTCTCACTGGTAAATTCATGAAGTTAATTGATATTATGATTCATAGAAAGATAAATATGTTATGTGTCAAAAAACTAAATGGGTTGGAGAAAAGGCTAAGGAGATTGATAACTTAGATTTTAAACTTTGGTATTCAGGTAAAAGTCGCACTAGAAATGGTGTTTGTGTAATTATATATAAGAGTTTGAAAGATAATGTAGTAAAAATTAATAGAGTTGGAGATGGAATTATAGCCCTTAAGATTATTGTTGATATAATGATTTTTAATATTATAAGTGTTTATGCTTTTCAAGTAGGTTTAGATATAGGTAGGTTTAGGTAGGTTTAGATATAGGTTCTAAAAATAAATTCTGGAATGACTTAGAAGACTTAATACAAATGATATCTCTTAAAGAAAGAATTTTTATTTGAGGAGATTTAAATGGGCATGTCAGTAGAGTGGAAGAAGATTTTAGAAATATTCATGGCGCTACGGTTTGAGTGATTAATGAAGAAAATAGAGCTATATTTGATTTTGCTTTAATCTATGATTTTGTTATTGCTAATATTTTATTCAAGAAAAGAGATGAGCATATTATTACTTATAAAAATGGATTCAAGACAAATTGATTATTTTTTTATGAGAAGAAGAGATCGTTGAGAATGTAAAGATTGGAAGGTCATTCCAAGTGAGGATTTAAGTTTTCAAAATCGATTATTAGTTCTAGATTTTTAGATGAAGAGTGGTAAAATAAAGAATAAAATGAATCATCTTCGTAGAATTAGATGAGAGTACCTAAAGACACAAATAAAATTATTTTTAGCAGTAAAATTCAAGATTTCAAAATTTGGGATGTTCATAAAGAAGCAAATTCTATGGGATAAAGTTGTACGTGGAGAATCAAAAGAAAAAATTTCTATAAATAAAAATAGCTTGTGGTGGAATAATAATGTGCAACAAAAGATAAAATAGAAGAAGTTATGTTATAAAAATTGGTTTAAATGTAAAAGCCCAGAGAAATGAGAAAAATATCAAATGACCTATAGGGAGTTGAAGAGAACAATCTGTGATGCTAAAAATTTTACTTTTAGTGATCTTTATAATTTAGTGATCTTTATAATAATTACTTTTAGTGATCTTTATAATAAATTAAATACTAAAAAGAGTGAAAAATATATGTATAAACTAGTTAAACAAAGAGAAAAAAGAAAGTAAAAATTTAACTTAAGTGTATTAAATATGACAAACAAAAAATGTTTTTCTCAAAAAAAGATATTCAAAATAGGTAAGTGAGTTATTTTGATAAACCTTTTAATGAAGTTTCAGAAAATACGATCGACCTTTGTGATCTTAATATCATTAATAATAATAAGATATTTCATTTTCTCGTCGCATTAGTAAAAGAGAAGTTGAGGAGATTTTAAAGAAAACTAAAGGTGAAAAGTTTGTAGGATCTGATGATATCCCAATTAAAGTGTGGAAATACTTAGGAGATTTGGGAGTTTCTTAGCTTACTAAACTCTTTAATATTATTTTAAAAACTAAAAAGATGCCTAAGGAGTGGAGGAAGAGCATTTTGATCCCCATTTTTAAGAATAGTGGGATGCACAAGAGTGTGCAAATTATAGAGGAATTAAGTTGATGTGTCATATTTTAAAATTATGGGAGAGGGTAATTGAACATAGGTTAAGTCGTATTATAAAGATTTCTCATAATCAATTTGGATTTGTGTCGGGCAAGTGTACTATGGAGGCTATACATTTATTGAAAGGTTTGATGGAGAAATTCAGAGATAGTAAGGAGGATCTACAGGAAAAGTTGCAGTACATGGCCTGCAAGGAAAAAAACTCCGGAAGAGGGCCTATTGCAGAAAAAGATCCGGAGAAGGGCCTGCTACTAGAAAAAACTCCGGAGGAAAGCTTGCTCTGGGAAAACCTTCGTAGGATGGTTTTCTGCATAAAAGATTCCGGAAAAAAAACTCTAGAGAGGGGCTTGTTGTGCTTTAGGAAAAGCTCTAGAGGAGGGTCTGCTACGGGAAAGATTCTGAATGAGGGTTTGCTGCAGGAAAAATTTCGGAGAAGAGCCTAATGCAAGAAAAAACCTTATAGGAAGGTCTGTTATAGGAAAAACTCCAGAGGAGGGTCTGCTGCAGGAAAGATTTTGGAGGAGGGCTTGATGCAATAAAAAGCTCCGGAGGAGGAGACCTTATAGCGATGAGAGAATGTAACAGAATACTTCCGGCTTCAGAGAGAGTTCTATTGGCAAAGGAAAAGCAAAGGTCCTGCATGGAGTTTTTTGGCAGCAAGAAAAAAGTCGACGGAGAAGGGCATGTAGGCCGGCAGTTGGGATTCCATTCGAGGAAATTTTTCCAGTCTATAGAGATGATTTCCAGTTGTTAGGGACCTGCAAGGAAGAGGTCAACTGCTAGAAATCTACATGGAAAAATCTACAGAGGTAGATCCAGCGGCAGGAAAACCTGCAAGAGGGAGGTCCGAGCAGCAGCAGATAGGTCTGCAAGAAGTTCCGACAGTGGGAAAGGCTGCAGAGGAGAGAATCGGTTGCAGGAGTAGGTCTGATGGTCCTGGTAGGAGGTCCAGCCAGCAATATGTAGGTCCGCAGGAAGTTCCGGTGGCGAGAAAGGCTACAGGAGCGAATTCCGCCGACAGGAAAGGCTGTAGGAGAGGGTTCCAACAGCGGGAAAGCTTGTAGGGGATAGGTCCGACTGTAGATGGGTGCTTCGGTGGTCTTGGAAGGAGATCGAGAGGTTCGGCCGGCTGTAAGACCAAGATCAGCGACTGAAACCTGTAGGGAAGCCAGCGGAGAAATTAGCTCCTCCCTGCAGTTCTGCTATAATGAGAAAACTGAGATTCTACTAGAGATAACCCACAGGCGGACTGGGATTTTTACCAGAAAGAAAAAACAATAAATCCCGTTCTCTGGGATTAAAAGCAATCGCAAGCCATGAAGGGATTCCCACAAAAAAAAGAGAATAAATCCCGTTCTTTAGATTGAGAGTAGTTGCAGGCACCAGGGTACCGAGATGCTTGAGAGTCAGGATTTCCCCTGGAAATAAAAACTCACTTTATGGAGGTCGCCAGGGTCACGGCTCTCAACTCGGCAGTCGGGAAGGGAAAAAATTGTGCGGGATTGCAGCAAAGAAGGAGGCAATGTTGCAGAGGGCCTGCAACAGGCTTGTGGCTGTGATAGATGAGACAGGAGAAGAGCATCCCTCTCTTCCCGCAAAGAGGATGGCATGAAGTTCGACGACTAGGGTAGGGAATTTGGCTCTGATGCCATGTTGGTTTTCTAGAATTCAGCAGAATTCTTTTATTAATATGAGAAGGGGTTATAAATAACTCTTACATGAATCCTATAATAGGAAAAACAAGAAAAATGAAATATATAACACTTATATCTCCAATTAATCAATTCACTTTAATTATTTGGGGATAAAGGAAATAACATATAGTAGGAAAGAAAAAAATTCAATTCAAGAAAATAAATCTACTCGTACTTCTAATAAGAATAAATCATTTCCTAATATAACTTCAAACACTTTTCTTCTATTTTCTATTGCCTCCCTCCTCATTTGGTGTTCATTCATCAATTGTGTCTATCTCTTTTTCCTCTTCACTTTTTGTGGTATTCCTCTACACCTGATTTTTCTCCCTTTTACCATATTAGATATCGAACTCCACCAAAATTTCATTTTCCCTTTGCTTTACGTTATTGGATTATGAAGGATATGCTACTTTAGGGTTCGTTTGGGGCAGCTTATAAGTGCAGGTGGCATTTTCAAAACGTCGTCTTGCCATTTGTTTCACACTTATAAAAGATTATCCTAAACGGCGTTTTACAATTTGTGAAAGCCTCGGAACGCCGCCTTGCCATTTGTTTCACACTTATTAAAAGATTATCATAAACGACGTTTTACAATTTGTAAAAGACACGGACCGCGGCCGGGGGCCGCCCTCCGCGGTCCGCGATTTCGATCGAATAATTTACTCCTGTGACCTGCCCTCGTACGAGCATCCGATCTTAGCATCCTGTGGCCCTGTTCTCATACGCATCCGGCGGAGTCATTTCTCCATTGCATTTCGCATGCCCTAACGATCCTCCTCTAAAGATTTGGTGCGCTTCCCCTCTTCTTCTTCGACATCTTCACTCCTTCGCATTTCTCTCAACATGTTTAACCATTCCTTCGCATGTCTCGCCTTTCTTCTTCGTCATTTGCTTTCGAGAAATGCGGTTGGATGATGATTTTTTTTTTGTTGCAAAAAACGATGGATCTAAACCCCATAGATGTGAAATTACTAGTTTCTACTGATTTTGAGCGATAATTGGGTGGTATTGATTTTTTTTGCAGTTAAAATCTAATAGTTTCTACTGATTTTGAGTGATAATTGAGTGAAATTACTAGTTTCCATTAGAAATCTTTGGTATTGCTCTTTTTCGTGTCGCTTTCTCTTAGTTTTTTATCTCGAGAAAGCTTTAAATACATACCACACAATTCATATGGAATAGATAATATTGCAAGGGTGTTTGTTATCTATAATATTGCAGGGGTGCTCGTTATTTCTTCCCTCTGTCTAAACACATTATTGGTCATCATGTCTGGCTTGAGAGGAACTTGTATATTTCAGGAATGTCATTTTACCATATGAATAATATTAGATTTGTTATCAAGCATTTGAGTAGGAGATAGAAGTTCACAAATTCTATACATCTTCCCATTGCTAACTACTTGTTGTAACATATAGCCTTATTGAATTGTTTGCTTGTCTTTTATTTTTTATTTTTTTTTATTTTGTGGGTTTCTAAAATCTACACATTACTATGCTTTTACTATAATTCTGCCTATTTATTGAATGCTCACATTAGTTTGGGGAATAGTTATAACATGTTTTTTTGCTTACTCTGGTTGGGTTTTTACTATGCTTATGTAGCATTTTATTATAATTAACCATATACGATCCAGAATCAAACCATGAGCCATTTCATGAGTCCAACCCCCAACAGTTTCTGACGAACATTTTTGACAGTCAATATGTTGTGGAATATTGGAGGAAAAAAGCTAGAAGAGCTTGCAATTTAAAATAAAGATTTTTCTTTTCCCTATGAACGTAGAGCATATTTTATTAATACTTCGTCAATATTATTTTCGTTCACATGTCTACCGCATAAATTACTTATCTCCCAGTTTGGGACATTAATTGCCATGAAAAAAAAAATATTTTGTGTTTATCCGTTAATCTGACAGAACTCAATAATTAAAACTAAAGAGGCTAGATCGTCGGTCATGTGGGATAGAGAGGTCACTATTATATTCTGTGATCTATGTCTGAGGGAGGTCGAGGTGAGAAATAGACCCACCACATATTTTATCAAAGAAGAGTGACAAAATCTTATGGTTAAATTTAAGGAAGTGACCGGAAGGGATTATGATCGTATGAAATTGAATAACAAGTGAGATCAATTAAAAAAGGATTGAAAAATATGAAAAGAACTGAAAATGGGATCAACGGGAATGGGTTAAGATCCAGTAAAGTGTACAATTGTTGTTACAGGTATATATATCTAATATTACTTTAAAGATATTTCATTGAATTGATTTCATTACTAAAACTTTTTAATATATTTCAGGCAGTGTCGTCAGTCAAAAAATTTAAATTTATTAGCATTAATCCAGTTTTGGAGGAGAAATTAGATGACATATTCACTGGGGTTGTCGCAATAGGAACTCATGCGTTCACCGCAATTGATGTAGGGTTTGGCAGCTCGGCACAGGACATAGAAACCGTGCAGATAAGTGAGTCAGGAGAAAGTCCCAACCAAGTCCACACAGATGTTCAATTCACTAGCCTGCCAAGATGCCCCAGGTAGACAAAAAGAGTAAAGGATTCTCATTCATCAAAAACACCATTGACTCACTTGTTGAAACTTGCAAAACAAGGTTTTTTCCCTCGCATGACAGCTCCATTGAGGAATATCTCAAAGTCCTCAATATATATCCTGATGTTAAGGCAGACACAGACGAATATTTAAATTACGTGAAAATGTTACGAGACCCAACCATAAGACAGTTTTTTATGAAATTGGATCCGTAATATCGATTCAAATACTTGAGCTCTTTCATGGATGGATGAATGTTTTTGATATTATGTATGTTATTTCCTGTAGTCTTCTTTCATATTTTTGTGATGGACACTTATCATTTTTCCATGATGTACTATGTTTTTATTTATTTTGTACCATGCACTAATTTTATTTTCTACGATTGTACCTTCTATGTTTTTCCAGAATATTCATGGTGTACTTTTCCTTTTTTTCTTGTTCTCTACTGATGAAGTTTAAAAATTATCCTTGTACTTATTTTGTAGTATGGATGAAGAAGAAATTAACCATATCCGCAAAGTCGCACTAATCATTACCTTATTGTACTATTACTATTTTATATCCATCGATCGAAACCCATGTATGACGTCGAGTCAGATTGGGAATATATGGGTGAGTGAGCTATTACATAGTCATCCCACGAGGCAAGAAAAAATTATTTAACAAAAGACACTCTTTGTGTGGCGTAATCAAAAGAGCTTTCGGAGTGTGGAAAAAGAAGTGGATATGTCGGCTTACACATTTCAGAAATAAGTACAAATATTAGTTGATACAATGACACCACACAATTTCATTCGACGGCACTATTCCAAATCGGATGCAGAGTTCGCCCTCATAGAAGATGATTCACTTCAGATCCCACCCGAAGCATACGAATACCATGTGGGACGTACTATGCCACACGAATAAATGGATTCACAAAATGCATACACTCGAGAGGGTGAAGGTGCATCAGAGATGACAACTTTACGAGAACAAATAACATATGATATCAGTCAATCGTGAATGAACAATTCATTATTTCTTTTTGAAATTTGATGTATTATTTATTGTTATGTGTTCATTTCTATGTTATTGGGTTTGTACAAAATTTATCTTTTTAAGCATGTTAACAATGGGAATTGTTAAGGAGTTTGAGAGTTTGAACATCTTAGTGGCTAGATCCTTTATGCTTTAGAAATCTTTGCCACATTTTTAATTTGTTTTTCGCTAGTATCGATGGTAGCTTTAAAAATGAGGAGGCTTGTGGGCTCGCATAAAATATTACCTGCTGTAGTTTTTTTTTTCTATTCACACAAGATGCTTTTTTTTTCTGCTCTTGTCCCTGTTCTGCTGTATTGATTTCTTGCTTGGCTATGTGAGAAATCTTTTGAGGGAGTTTGTACACCAATCTCTTCTATTTTAAGGGGATAATGAAGAGCAAATCGGATGTGAAGGTATGGGAGTTATATTTTTTTGTTTTACAGAATCTGTATGAGAGTTATGTTTTACCTCTTGTAGTTTTTTTTTTTTGTATAGGTATGGCTATGTGAGAAATTCTCTTCTATTTTGCAGAATCTGTATTAGAGTTATGTTTCTTTGGGAGTTCCATATGAGTGGTCTCTTTTTTGAATGTTTTTCAGTTGAAGTTGTTTTGCAAAAAAAACTATGGTAATTTGTCTTGATAATAGAAATGCGTCTGAAATTTCTCTTCTACTCCCTCGGGCTCGTCTTAAGGCTAAACGAACTGCTCGATCATCTCAATTAATCAGCTTGTTTCAGTGAATTGATAAATAAGCTGTGGCTCATTTTGATGTTATGACTTTCATTTCATGGATTATGGCTATACATATATCGAAAATTCTCATTTGCTGGTATCATTTGTTGAGGCTTTTTTTTTTGTTTTTTACTTTAATCTCCAAAAGAAATGCAATTTAAAAGTCATATTAGGACAGTTTCTTAGATTTGTGATATGCTCATAACTTGCACTTTAGTATTATAGTTTGTTCCATTTATGGTTAATAATATGAGGAGAATTATGTTGATTTGAAAGATAGCCATCGTGTTTAGCTGATCAATAAAGAGATCTTAGCATAGTTTTCTATGTTGATGATGTGTCATTTTAGCAGCTTATCCTGAAAGTTTGGGGCACCTGCAGCTTATCCTGATAATCTGCTGATGACCAGCTGATCCGGATAAGCTGACTGACTGTTTGGTTAATGCGTTTTCAGAACAGTTTATTCAGGATAAATGACCAATCTGCTCTTGTTCTGGATAAATTGTTTAGTTGTTTGGTTCGTGCGTTTTGTAAACAGCTTATTTGAAAATTTTTTTTACAAATTTACCAACATTCATAATGCAATCATAAAGGAGAGAATGTGAAGATTGAAAAACATGAAAATAAAAAATATTCTAAAAATAAAAGTTCAAATGTTAAGACATGAAAAATGTTAAGACATGAAAAAATGCAAAATATTTATATCATTAAAATATTTCAAATCACATCACAGAAGCACAGTTACCTAAAAAAATGTGAAATACACCTTAACACACTAATATGTACTATAATGAGACCCAAAAAAGAAGAAAAAATAATATGTCAAAATTATAAAGAAAAAAATTATGATGTTGACTTTAACATGTAGCAACATATCACGGTCCATTCTGCCCGGCTCTAACACTCCAGAACCCTGAGCGAAACTGTCCGAGTGGGATATCGTAGAAATGGAAGCACTTGAATCAGAAGCGGTGTTCTTAAATTTTGATGCCGACGAACTCTGAGCAGCGGTGTCAAGTTGAGATATCATAGAAACGGACGTAGTGTTGGTCCATCTGAAGAAAGTGCACTCCTCCTGTCCTTCTGCCCACCGCGGGCACTTGTAAAATTGCCTCCCGTAGCTATGTGGTTGGCGTGATGTGAGTAGCAAGGTCAGTAGCCAGCACCGACACATCACCTGCCTGGACTTCCCTGAATATATGGACTCATCGTCTTGTAGTTATTAAAAGAACAATAGATCAGTAAAAAAATTATGGAAATATAGAAAATTTACTTACCAAAATATGGAGGCAACAGTTGCCGACAAAAAAGTTTTGTGGTCATCCAAGCTGCTCCACAATCATCTCAATAAAAACAGTATACATAAAAAAGTAAAAAAAATTGACAATGTCAATCTTGCATTGTTAAAAGCCTTAAGTTCTACAGAAACAATATTTAGTGGCCGTCCTAGCCGGTACATACTTGGTAGGTTATAATATAAAAATACATTAATCAACAAATAGTGAGGGATAAAACATTGCACAGTCATCTATTCCCATTAATCTTGCCTTGTTAAAAGCCTTTAAGTTCTACAGAAACAATACAAAGACAATTCGTATCACATAATTTTACAAAGGCAACAGATAGAGTTCATATTAATAATAGCAGGGTAGGCAATTCATATCACTGAAACAATACAAAGGCAACAAATAGAGTTCGGGGTTCCATGTCAGTAATGCCCAGAACAAAATTTGTATCTAAGCAATTCTCCCTATTTCAATTAAAAACTGCATTGTTAACATCCCACGGATGTTTAGATAAATAAAACTGTAGCTCATTGAATCAATAACAAAACTCCAGGTAAAGCAAAAGAAGAAAACTCAAGTTACTATGGCATTACCTCTGTAGGTAAATTTTTCTCCATAATCTCTGCTCAACATAGAGGCATGATCAGAGAGGTGGAACCTCTGCAGATAAATTTTCGAAACAACATAGCAATTGAAACAAAATATGAAGTATCCAGTTTAATAGCTCAAATATAACAATATAATACCTAATCACTTTAAAGAAAACAGTCTAATGAGACCCAATAACAATTACTATGACAGTCATATATGGTTACTTTAAAAACAGATAATGAGATCCATATCTATAAATAGGAAAACCAACAGGCTACATCCAGATGCTTAAACAAATGCTTGCTTTGTAATGAGATTCATATCTATAAATCGAACATATACAGCAGCATTTACAGGCTACATCCATCATTCTCAGCAAATTTCACTTAAAAATGCATTACATTCAAATGCCCATTGCTGAATTTGTAGGTATAGTAGTTCACACCAACCAGCCCCTACAAAATGCTGATCAATATCTATACAAAATGTCTACCACGATATCCTCATATAAGCAAATAGTCTCCAACATTACGCTCATATAAGCAAGAATATGTAACAAACCACTTTGACAGCAAAAAAGTTTCCAACGATACCCTCATATCTCATATAAGCAAAATCTCATATAAGCAAAATGTTTTAAAACTTCTTATAGCATCAAACCAATGCAGCAAACCACTTTAACAGATAATAAAAGCAGCGGTTGCCCATAAGGAGGGTTATCCAAGCTGCAACCACACATTTTCAGAATTCAAAAACCATGGTAAGCTATCACGTCATCAACATAGAAAACCATGCTAAGATCTCTTTATTGATCAGCTGAACACGATGACTACCTTCCAAATCAACATAATTGTCCTAATATATTATTAGTTATAAATGGAAGAAATTATGATACTCCAGTGCAAGTTATGGGCATATCATAAATCTAAGAAACTGCCATAATAAGACCTTTTAACTGCATTTCTTTTGGAGATTAAAGTAAAAAACAAAATATAATAAGAGCCTTAGCAAATGATACCAGCAAATGAGAATTTTCGATATATGTATAGCCATAAACCATGAAATGAAAGCCATAGCATCAAAATGAGCCACAACTTATTTATCAATTCATTGAAACAAGCTGATTAATTGAGATGATCGAGTAGTTCGTTTAGCCTTAAGATGAGCCCGAACTAGATAGGGGGAGAGGAAGAGAAATTCCAGATGCATTGCTATTATTAAGACAAATTACCATAGTTTTTTTTGTAAAGTAACTTCAACTGAAAATCATTCAGAAAAGAGACCACTCATATGAAACTCCCAGAAAAACGTAACTCTCAAAAAAACATAACTCCCGTACAGATTATGCAAAATAAAAGAGATTTTCTCACATAGGCATACCTATATAGAAAAAAACTGCAGGAGGTAAAATATAACTCTCATACAGATTCTGCAGAACAGAAAAACATAACTCCCATACCTTCACAACCGATTTGCTCTTCATTATCCCATCAAAGTAGAAGAGATTTTCATATGAAAAGTCAAGGTGTACAAACTCCTCCAAAAGATTTCTCACATAGCCAACCAAGAAATCAATGCAACAGAACAGGGACAAGAGCAGAAAAAAAAAAAACATCTTCGTGTGAATGGAGAAAAAACTGCAAGAGATAATATTTTATGCAAGTCCACAAGCCTCTTCATATTTAAAGCTACCATCGATACTAGCCTAAAAACAAATTAAACAGTGACAAAGATTTCTGAAGCATAAAAGATCTAGCCACTGAGGTGTTCAAACTCCCCAAGTCCTGAACAATTCCCATTGTTAACATACTTAAAAAGATAAAAAATTGCACAAACCCAATAACATAAAAATGAACACATAACAGTAAAAAATACATCAAATTTCAAACATAAATAATGAATTGTTCATTCACGATTAATCGATATCATCTGTTATTTGTTCTTGTAAATCCGCCATCTCTGATGCACCTTCACCCTCTCGAGTGTATGCATCTTGTGAATCAATTTCTTCATGTGGCATGGTATGTCCCACATGGTATTTGTATGCTTCAGGTGAGATTTGAAGTGAATCATCTTCTATGAGGGCGAACTCTGCATCGATCAGGAGTGGTGTCGTCGAATGAAATTGTGTAGTGTCATTGTGTCAACTACTATTTGTACTTGCTTCGGAAATGGGTAAGTCGGTGTATCACGTAATATAACTCACCTTTTTTTCCACACTCTGAAAGCTCTTTTGATTACGCTACGTAAGGAGTGTCTTTTGTTAAATAATTATTTCTTGCCTCGTGGGATGACCACGTAATAACTCACTCACCCATCTATCCCCAATCTGACTCGACATCATACATGGGTTTCAGTCGATGGATGTAAGATAGTAATAGTACAACAAATTAATGATTAAAGCGATTTTACCGATGTGGTTAACTTCTTTTTCATTCATACTACAAAATAAGTACAAAGATAATTTATAAACTTCATCAATAGAGAACAAGAAAAAAAAGGAAAATTACACCATGGAGATTGTGGCGAACCATAGAAGATACAATCGTAGAAAATAAAATTGGTGCATAGTACAAGATAAATAAAAACATAGTACCACCATGGAAAAAGGACAAGTGTACATCACAAAAATATGAAAGAAAACTACAAGAAATAAAATACATAATATCTAAAACATTCATTCATCCATGAAAGAGCTCAAGTATTTGACTCAGAATTGCGGTTCTAACTTCATAAAAATTGTCTTATGGTTAGGTCTCGTAACACCTTCACGTATTTTAAATATTTGTATGTGTCCGCCTTAACATCAAGATATGTATTGAGGACTTCGAAACATTCCTCAATGGAGCTGTCTTGCGAGGGAAAAGACCTTACTTTGCAAGTTTCAACAAGTGTGTCAATGGTGTTTTTGATGAATGCGACACCTTTATTCTTTTTGTCTATCCTTGGGCGTTTTGGCTGGCTAGTGGATTGAACATCTGCGTGGACGTGGCTGGGACCTTCTCCTGACTCACCTATCTACACGGTTTTCGTGTCCTGTGCTGAGCTGCTAAACCCTACATCATTTGGGGTGAACGCATGAGTTCCTGTTGCGACAACCCCAGTGAGCATGTCATCCGGTTTCTCCTCCAAATTAATGCCAATAAATTTAAATTTTTTGGCTGACGGCTCTGCATGAAATAGACTAAAAAGTTTTATTAATGAAATCAATTCGATGCAATATCTTTAAAGTAATATTAGATATATATATACTTGTAATTTCTCAACTCACCAATCCTCTGATGCATCAATTATACGTTTTACTAGATCCCAACCTATTCTCGTTGATCCCCTTTTCAGTTTTTTCTATATTTTTCAATCATTTTTTAATTGATCTCACTTGTTCTTCAATTTCATATGATCATAATCCCTTCCGGTCACTTTTTTGAATTTAACCTTAAGATTTTGTCACCCTTATTTGTTAAAATACGTGGTGGGCTTATTTCCCAACTCGACCTCCCTTAGACATAGACCACATAATATAATAGTGACCTCTCTATCTCACATGGCCAAGGATCCAGTCTCTTTAGCTTTACTTATTGAGTTCTGTCAGATTAAGGGATAAACACAATATTTTTTTTCATGACAACAAATGTCTCAAACTAGGAGATAAGTAATTTATGTGGTAGACATGTGAACAAAATAATATTGAAGAAGCATTAATAAAATATGCTCTTCGTTCATAGGGAAAAGAAAGTTCTTTATTTCAAATTGCAAGCTCTTCTAGCTTTTTTCCTCCAATATTCCACAACATATTGACTGTAAAAAATGTTCGTCAGAAACTATTGGGGGTTGGATTCATGAAATGGCTCAATGTTTTGATTCCAGATAATATACGACTAATTAAAATAAAATGCTACATAAGCATAGTAAAAGCCCAATCAGAGTAAGCAAAAAAACATGCGATAACTATTCTCCAAGCCAATGTGAGCATTCAATAAAGAGGTGAAATGATAGTAAAACCATAGTAAGGTGTAGATTTTAGAAACACACAAAATAAAAAAAAACAAAAAATAAAAGACCAGTAAACAATTCAATAAGGCCATATGTTACAATAAGTAGTTGGCAATGGGAAGAGCTATAGATTTTTTGAACTTCCATCTCCTACTCAAATGCTTGATAACAAATCTAATATTATTCATGTGACAAAATGACATTCCTTAAATATACGAGTTTCTCTCATACGAGCTTCTCTCAAGCCAGACATGATGAGCAATAATGTGTTTAGACAGAGGGGAGAAATAACGAGCACCCCTGCAATATTATAGATAACAAGCACCCTTGCAATATTGTCTATCCCATATGAATTGCGTGGTATGTATGTAAAGCTTTCCCGAGATAAAAAGCTAAGAGAAAGCCACAGGAAAAAAGAATAATACAAAAGATTTCTAATGGCCACAACTTCAACCTAAAAAAAAAATCAATACCATCCAATTATCGCTCAAAATAGTAGGATCTAGTAATTTCACATCTATGGGGTTCAGATCCATCGATTTTCACAACCGAAAAGAAAATCATCATCCAACCGCATTTCTCGAATGCAAATGACGAAGAAGGAAGACGAGACATGCGAAGGAATGGTTATATCTGTTGAGAGAAATGCGAAGGAGTGAAGATGCAGAAGAAGAAGAGGGAAAGTGCACCGGATCTTTAGAGGACGAAATGCGATGGAGAAATGACTCCGCCAGATGCGTATAAGAGCAGGGTCACTGGATGCCAAGACCGGATGCTCGTATGAGGGCAGGGTCACGGGAGTAAATTATTCGATCAAAAACGAGGACCGCGGGGGTTGTCCCGCGGTTCCCGTCTTTCACAAATTGTAAAATGCCGTTTAGGATAATCTTTTAATAAGTGCGGAACAAATGGCAAGGCGGCGTTTTGAAAACGCCGGCCGCATCCCCAAACGGGCCCTTAGTCTTGTTGGAATGTAGAAACCGGTTGGTGTTTGAGATTAGTTAGATTGTTTAATTGATGGAACTTAATGGAAGTTAATTATGGCTGTGCATTGTTAATTTACAAATGATATTTTGTAATCATATTTTTTGAGCAGTTTTGAGGAAATCATATCATAAAGTATTTGATAAAATAATTATGAATACTGATGCATCATTTCAGCTTATCCGGTCCTTACCCTATTTCATGGAGAATCTATAATGCAAGCGAAATCCACACAAGAAATTTAATTTTTTCACCAGACACGTAGTGCAAAACCAAACCTTTCTACTAATTGCTAATTGTGTCTATCAGTGTTAACACTATTGCTCTTCTTTTTTTAATGCGACAGGGTCTTTCAGCAGGGTTACTGAGGCAAGCTACTTATACAACAGCACGTCTTGGATCGTTTAGGTATGTGTGATTTCATTTAACTCAAGTGTTGCTATTTCTTGAAAGCAGTTACTTGGTTTGTTGTAACCTGTTGCTGCATCTGTTTCTCCAATGGTAGAAATATTTGCTACTGTTGAGGATGCTTATTATAGACAATCGGTTCATAGAGGTCTCCTTTTCCTCAGAAGCAATTTTAAGGCTTTTTATGTCCTTTTCAACTATGGAAGTTTTCTTGCTTATGACTAGGATATTGACAAACAAAGCAATTGATGCCAACGGGGGGAAGCCATTGCCCCTTCTTCAAAAAGCTGCCATTGGTTTGACAGCTGGAGCAATAGGTGCCTGTGTTGGTAGTCCAGCTGATCTGGCACTCATCCGCATGCAGGCTGATGCAACTCTACCCCCAGCACAGAGAAGGAATTATACCAACGCCCTCCATGCACTCTATCGGATTACTGCTGATGAAGGGGTTTTGGCACTCTGGAAAGGTGCAGGTCCAACAGTAGTGAGGGCTATGGCATTGAATATGGGCATGCTCGCCTCTTATGACCAGAGCGTGGAGTTTTTCAGGGATTCACTTGGTTTCGGAGAAGTTAGCACAGTCCTTGGTAAGAAATTTTCATCCTTCATTATCATCGTGCTATTGCAATCCAACCCATCATGAAGTTAATGTTGTCATGGGTTGTAATCATTAAATCAGCATGACATCATGGCTATCAAGTTGTTTTCATAGTAAGTAGAGAGAGATGAGTTTCACAGAAAATAATAGTCTTGAAGTTGCAAATCTTATTACAGAGTTGTTCCATGTTTGCAGTTGGTCGTTTGATTTCTGTAGAAGTTTTGTTGGCTTAAGGATATAGGAATATGATATGTACATCTTTATTTGTTGGTATTTTGTATTTTTTCGGGCGACTAAGGTGAGCTGTGTCATCAAGTTTATTTATGCTGCACGAATTTTTGTTACATACCTTTTCTAGCATTATTTACATAATACTAGTAAAAAGCACACATTATGCATGCCCATGTTATGATTTTTTATTACATAATTCATATGTAAGAGACAAATTAAAAAATTACCTAGTCCATATATTGGCCAAATAAAAAAAATCAAATGAAACATTCAAAGCAATTCCATATAATACATATTGTATCCTGTTGCTTTTAAAACCATTATTCTGTTCATGCTGTTTCATCCTTAATAGTGCATCATTTTTAATAAAATTTAGAGAAATTTACATGTGCAGCACACAATTCTTATGTATTTACATATCTCACACGTAAGCCCATGTTTACATACATAACATTTTGGTGTTTTAAACCTACACATGAAAATTTTCACTTTTAAAAAATGATAATAGCAATATGTTTGATATGATATTAAATATTTGAGCTTTGTTTTGTGTAAATATGAAAGTTTATATGGGAGGTATGTAAATACTAGAATTGTGTGCTAGGTATGCAAATGTCCCTATAATTAAAAAAATAAATTAATAATATATTCAATATCTAATAGATGAGGATGCTCGACTGCCAGATGCCTCACCACTAAGATCTAGTAGTGATAAATAGTGAGAGACATAGCAGGCGAAGATCAGTAAGTAAAAGCAGTAGGTTGGTATTTATTTAACTGAAAAGTACTATTATTGGGCTTCTCTTTAAAGATGATCTAGTCATCTCTACCAACTGACCTTCTTGCCACATATGAACCAATTCCAATAGAGGAAAAGTACACTTCATTGTTGTAGATTTTTAGTGCACCATTCCTATCAGGGGAGAAGATTGTTGGGGAGGTTAATCAAAATGACACTTCATTTCCTTGATCGAAGAAGGAATTCAATGTTCCGTTGTCAATTGGAGAAGATGATAGAGAAAATTGATCACTAATGCCACATTGCTTGACCTTCTAAGCTTGTGACTACCTATCATCATTATAGGCTTTTTGTCACTACTAGGTTGCAAAGAAAAGTGGGAGGCTCATGTTGAGAAGAGGTACTAGTGAGGCTCTGGGTTTTAATCTCTTAACACAAGGTGTATTGCTGTGCTCTTCTTGGAAAAGTAACAATAGATTTTGTACTGTGTTGAGAAAGATATAATTATTGATGCTCCACCATTTGACGTCCAACTATTATGATCAAAGATGAATGGAGTAAACCAGCATGCCATCACTCTCGCTACTGAATAACCACTTATATTTCATAGAGAGATGATCAACGAGGAAGTTAGTTGTCAATGCTTTAATGCCTACCATTGTAATTGTCCGTTATCATAATCAAAGAAGGTAGTTGAGACTCTGATGCCTTTATTGTTGCCTGATGAGGGGGCCATCAATAAACATAATCATGGAAAGTTATATCTCCCAACCTCACCTCTATCATCTCTTGCCATTATGACGAAGGATAGTGGACGACCTTAAGTTACAAAGGAGAAGTGGGGGAATCTATTAGCTCTGTTAAGGGACTATTCACATTCCATTTTGGGGAATCTAGCTAATGTGATTTTTTTCTGTTAATAGCAAAAACAATGTCACCAATTCGAGGAAAATATGTCTGTGTTCATTTCCAGGAAAAATGTGAACATATCATCAATTCCAGGAAATATGTCTGTGTTCTAAAAAAATTGATGCTTTCTAGAGATCTGTGTTTGAAATGTATGATTAAAGCTAAACAAGCAATGGGAGAAAGTGGGTGAGAAATGGTAACAGGGTAGAGCAAGAGGATGATGAACTTTGATGTGATTGGAGACTTATGCAGTAGATGAAAGTTGATATTGGAAAGTAAATGACCAATATCCAATTATGTTTGTTGCTAAGCATTATGAAAGTGCTGGAATTGTGTCATATGAGAAAGAATGCAAGTTTAGATGCATGGAGATGAAACGTAATGATATTGTTTTATCTGGGAAAGATTAAAATAATATGAAAGGATTATGAGAAAAGAGTAGAGGCTATTAGTTGTTTGAGTTTATGTGAAAGGAGGGCAATATGTTGTCAAATAAGTACAGAAAAGGTGGCAGTTTGAATACCAACCCATCCTTTTTATATGTGAAATAAATTGATTTTTCACTATTTCAACCATTGTGGGAAATATAGAAAATGCAATAAGTAGAAAAGTATTTGGTAGTAGATGATATGCGCGATCTCTTCCCGTATACGCACGAGGCCGCCCCTGCAGAGGAACCAACCTAGAGAGGACCGGTTTGGACCAGCCAGTCCAAGATCTGGATACGTGAGGTGATTTCAGCACCCAGGCGGGAATTATGTGACCACTACTCACATACAGAAGAAAGAAAATTAAGGGGGATTTGAGGGGAAGAAGTTTGGAAAGGATCTAGGGGAGTATTTTTGATGAAGGGGGTGCTAGGGTTTGTTATTCATGTTTTGTTTTAGCTATAGTTTTCTTCTCTTCTTGTGGTGTTCCTAGTGATGTCTAAGATTGTAGGAGTGAAAATCTACTTCTCAAACAGTAGATCTTCATTGTATCTTGCTTGTTTTTCTTTGATTTTTATAAGAGCATCCCTCGCTTGAGTTTTTCCACCTATCTATTGCAATTGTCACTGCTTCCTTGATGATTTTGGTTCCGGATCGTATCAAATTGATATCTGAACAAGGAGGGATGACAGTAATGAAAGTGGATGTTCTGGAAAGAAAAGTTGGATAAATTAGATCAGGAATTGAAGAAAGGTTCGCCACCATGGAGGACGGGTTTTCTTCCATAGAAAGTCAAATGGAGGGTGGATTCGAGAGCATATGAGAAATGCGAGAGATGATAAAAAAGCTCATGGAGATGCAATTTCAACCACTCAAATTGCAAACTCTAACCAAGGGTTGATTAGGGAATCCTTAGCTAGATCAAAAGGGAAGGAGATCGAAAGAGAGAACCATTTGGACATCATTTGCTACCACGAGCGCTCCCCGAGGACTTCGAGAGGAGTGGATACTTCCGATGGAGGGGTTTGCGCCGAAAATTGGAGGGATCGTGCGGGGGGCACGGAAGAATACAAAGGAGAAAGGAGGGAATCGGGAGTGGAGTATGGCTATGATTAGAGGGAATTTTGCCCTAGACACATGGAAGAAATACCGGAGGAAGAGAAGGTTTGGGTGGAGATGCAAGGGTTAGAAAATTGAAGATTCCGATCTTCAAAGGGGAAGATGCACATGGGTGGGTGTATCAGGTGGAGCGATACTTTGCAGTCAATGGGTTAACCGAGGAAGAGAAGCTCAGGGCAGCAGGATTATGTTTGGAGGGAAAGGCCCTATCGTTGTTTTAGTGGATGGAGGCAAGGTATCAAATGCATTCGTGGGAGAAGTTTAAGGATTGCTTGCTGGAGTGTTTTCAAGTCATTCGGGAAGGAGTCATACACGAGCAATTCTATGCTCTAACTCAAAAGGGGATGATTATAGAATACAGTGAGAGGTTCAAGTCCTTGTCAGGGCGGTTGAGGGGTATTTCTGCAGCAGGAGTAGAGGGGAATTTCTTGAAAGGTCCCATCCGACCACTGAGACCGCATAGATTGAGGGAAATGATGAAGCTTGCCCAGATAATGGAAGAAAATAAACAAGTGAAGAAGACCAACTAATACAACAACACAAGAGGATTCTACAAAAGTGCCTCGACAACCACGATATTGAGGACCCAGACGGTGTCATTTCAGAAGGAGACGCCAAAGGAGAAGAATATGGGGGCCCACCTCGAGGGCAGTTTCCGACGCCTTATCGATGCAGAAGTGCAAGAAAAAGATCAAAAGGATTATGTTACCTCTGTGATGAGAAGTATGCCTCAGGCCACCGTTGCAGGGAGTGTGCCCTTCAGATCCTTTTAATTCAGGAGGAGATAGAGGGCAAGGAATCGAAGGAAGGCGCGGTGGAGGAGCATCTGCACTTGGATGTAGCAAATGTATTGCTCTGTTTAGTGGTGAGATTTACCCCAAATCACACCATGAAAGTGAGTGAGCGGATCGATGAACAACCGATTGTGGTATCGGTGGATAGTGGGGCCATGCATAATTTTATCTCAAATCAGGTCATGGAATAGTTAGGGTTGGTGACTACAGGGAACTTTGGCGTCATGATGGGGCAGGGAAGGTGGAGAGAAGTAGGGGATTTCACAAAGGATTGATTTTGACACTACTTGGCCTACAGTTGGTAGAACACTTCCTTCTCTTGAACTTGGGCAACGCATATGTGATTCTGGGGATGAAGTGACTGCAGAAGCTTGGGGAGATGATGGTGGACTGGAAATCCCTGACGATGGAGTTCCAGATGGTGGGCAGGAAGGTGATTCTAGCTTGTGCAAAACCATGGTGAATGGGCTACTCGGTGGTGTTGCATAGCATTGAGGAGGCCTTCAACCGTGAGTTGGCAGAGTTCCTTGAAGGGGTCAGCAACTCCAACAACAGTTTGCAGACATCTTTCAGCAGCCAGGCAGGTTACCACTCCCAAGAGAGCACGAGTGTGTCATTACATTAAAGAGGGGAGTTTCCCTTATCAGTGTAATACCATATTGACATTCTCAAATTCAAAAGGATGAGATAGAGATGTTGATCCGAGAGATTCTTGAGGCTGAGATTATCAGACTCGGTGAGAGCCCTCTTTCTAGTCCAGTCCTGTTTGTGAATAAAAAAGATGGTAGTTCGAGGTTTTTGCATGGACTATTGGGTTTTGGACATGGAGATGGCATTGGATAAGTTTTCTATTCCTGTGATTGAAGAGTTGCTAGATGAGCTGTACGATGCAGTCATCTTCTGGAAAATCAATCTTAAATCGGGATACCTCCGGATCAGGATGAGTCCAGCTGATGTGCACAAGACAAAATTCAAGACACATGAAAGACATTACAAATTCTTGGTGATGTCGATTGGCCTCACCAACGCTCCATCCACATTTTAGTCCATCGTGAATAGGATTTTCAACCTTGCCTCTTGAAATTTGTCCTGGCTTTCTTCGATGACACTCTGATCTACAATCGTACAGAGACAGAGCATGTGGAACACTTGAAGACAATCTTGGAGAAGTTGAGAGGGCACAAGTTACACATCAATTTTAAAAAAAAAATTATTTTTTTGCACATCTACAGGTGCAGTACCTTGAGCACGTGGTGACCAAGGCAGAAGTAGCAGCAGACCCATCCAATATTAAGGCTATGATGGACTGGCCTTTACCCATGGGCTTGAAGGAGTTATAAGGGATTCCTAGGTCTTAATTGATACTATCGAAAATTTGTGAATGGGTACAACACAATAGTATGACCATTGACGAAGCAACTGAATGAAGACAATTTAAAGAGCGCAAGTCGCAATACAGGCCTTCGAACTTCTGAAGAGGGTCATGACTAGTATACAAGTATTAGCACTTATAGATTTTAGGAGACCATTTGTGGTAGAGACAGATGCATCAGGGTACGGATTGGGAGCAGTACTCATGTAGAACCAGCAGTCGATTTCTTACTTGAGCCAAGTGCTCACCGTTAGGGCTAGGCTCGTAGGTATACGAGTGGGAGTTGATTTCTATTGTTTGACTATTTAGAAGTGCAGCCCTACCTTTTGGGATGACACTTTCTTGTCAAACAAATTAGAGGAGCTTGAAGTACATGTTGGAGCAGATGATGGTGACTAAGGAGCATCCGAGGTGGCTATCCAATTTGTTAGGATATGATTTTGAGATTCAGTATCAGTCGGGGTTGGAAAATAAAACCATAGATGCTATGTCAAGAAGGGGAAGGAGCCTTAGCTGGCTGCCTTATCGCTGCCCTTAGTCCTCGAATGGGAAGCAATGAGATGAGAGAGAGAGCAAGATGAAGGCTGACAAAAATGCGGGCAGAGTTGCTACAGGATCCAAACAATCACCCCGGATATGAATTAAGGGGGAGCAACTACTCTACCACGAGCGATTTGTATTACCGAGGACATCAGAGTACATTTATCGATTATTGTAGGATTTTCACGGCAGTGCAATTGGGGGACATTCTGTGGTACAAAAGTTCTACAGTTGTCTATTGACAAAGCTTTACTGGGTGGGGATGCACAGAGATGCTGAAGAGATGGTGGTTCTTTTGAAGTGTGCCGGCAACATAAATGCCAAACCATGGCGCCAGGAGGGTTGCAACAACCACTAGCTTTGCCAGAGAAGTTTTGGGAAGAAGTGACCATGAATTTCATAGAGGGGTTGCCCTGATCAGAGGGGTTTAATGTGATTCTGGTAGTTGTGGATCGCTTGAGCAAGTATGTTCATTTCATCCTGGTACGACACACCTACACGGAGGTCCGGTAGCTACAATATTCATACGGGAAGTGGTTCTCTTGCACGAAGTAGCAGAATCTATTATGTCATATAGGGACAAGGTGTTCCTCAGCCACTTCTGGAAGGAGCTGTTCAGGTTATAGGGAACGATTCTTAAGTGGAGCACCACATATCACCCCTAAAGCGATGACCTGACGAAGGTGGTCAACAAGAGTGTGGAGAAATATTTGCGTTGCTTTGTATTCGATACGTCGAAATTGTGGGTCAGGTGGATTGCGTGGGCATATATTGGTATAATAATTCACACCACACCGCAACACATATCACCTCTTTCAAGATTTTGCATGGGTGGGATCCACCTCACCTGGTATATTCCGTGCCTAGTGCTACACTGGTATTCAGTATTGACTAGTTCTTGGATGAGAGGGACAGAGCATTGGCAGAGCTCAAAGGGCATCTACTGAGAGCCCAACAGTTCATGAAGAGGAAGATAGATGGGCATAAAAGCAGATACCATATTTGAGTTTGGTGACATGGTTTCTTATAGTTGAGACCCTATCGCATAAGACTTTGGCAAGGAGGAATGTGAAACTTTCTTTGCAATATTTGGAACCTACGAGATTACGACACATATTGGAGCAAAGGCCTATCGTTTGAGGCTACCTCATCAACAATACATCTTGTGTTTCGTGTTTCTAAGCTGAGGCGTGCTATCAGAGATCACACATCCTCTTCTTCACTACCCCCGACACCGACAAAGGACATGGAGTTGGTTCTAGAACCTTTAGACGTCGAAGGAGCGCGTCGAGGGGTGGTAGGTGCAAAGGAGGTACTGATTAGGTGGAATATTTGCTAAACTATGAAGCTACGTGGGAGTCTTACGAAGGAATACAAAAGCAGTTTCCTTCCTTCTACATTGGGGAAAATGTGCTTTTTTGGGAGAGGAGTGTTGATATTCGCGAGCCCTCCCCGTATACGCGCGAGGCTGCCCGTACAGAGGAACTGGTCTAGAGAGCATCGGTTTGGACCGGCCAACCCAAGCCAAACTAGTGGCGGCCCGCCCACCCCAAGCCAAACTAGTGGCGGCCGGTCCAAGTCAGCCAGCCCAGGATCGGAATGCAGGAGGCGATCTCAGCGCCCAGGCGGGATTTGCACTACCACTGCTCATGTATAGAAGGAAGGAAATTAAGGGGAATTTGGGAGGGAAAGTTTGGAAAAGATTAGGGGAGCTTTTAGGAGGAAAAGGGGGCTAGGGTTTGTTATTCATGTTTTATTTTGACTGACAGTTATCTTCTCTTGTTGTGGTGTTCCTAGCGACATATGGGGTTGTAGTAGAGATGGTCTACCTCTCGAACAGTAGATCATCATTGTATTTTGCTTGTTTTCTTTTGTTTTTCGTAAGAACAGCTCTTGTATGAGTTTTTCCACCTGTCCATTATATATTCCTCGTTGTTTGCTCGCTGATTTTGGTTTAAGATTGTGTCAGTACATTATTTATTTATTTGCAGTTGAACTCTCAGATTCTAGTTTTATAAAATTTACTGTTTAAGCTGTGACATTCTTTTATCCATCAAAAACTTCTCTATTTTTGTCATTTTACTTCAACTCTAGAAATTATATTCTTATTTATAGCTATAATTATTTTTATAAAAGACCCAACATATTTATATCTATCCGACTTAGTTATCAGTTTTTCTTCCAGTTATATTGATCAATAATTGTGATATTATACCAGCCATTTCCCTATTCTTTTTTGGCTAAATTGGTAGTGCTTAATAGACATAATTCGATGCAAGCCCCCAATTTGTTGCATGATTGTTGTTGCATGATTGTTGTTGCATTAAGAGATTTGGTACTTTAATATTACATTGAACTTTTTTTTGCCAATCAGAAATTGATTTTGAGATTGATAACCTCCTCGCAGGGGCCAGTGCTGTTTCGGGCTTTTTTGCCTCAGCTTGCAGTTTACCATTCGACTATGTGAAGACTCAGATTCAGAAGATGCAGCCTGATGCCAACGGAAAATTTCCATATACTGGATCATTGGACTGTGCCCTGAAAACCCTAAAGACTGGGGGTCCTTTCAAACTTTACACTGGATTCCCTGTTTATTGTGTGAGGATTGCACCACATGTCATGGTAAGATTTCCTTCCTCTACCCTATCATTTGCTAATTTTGAAGAAATTTTGCGCTATGGTTTACCGAAAAAAGTTATAAGTTGCATCTTGTATCATTGGAATTATCATCACTGCTCATTAATTGGTAGCAAAAATCTCAAAGCATGACCAAGGGATTTTAATATCTTATTTATTACCAAACTAAATGCTATGTTGATGACCTTATGGTCAAAACTAAATAAGCAAAAATTCATTTACATTATTTTGTATTGCACTTAAAATTTCTAGTTAATAGGTGTATGTAGTATCTGACACACCAAACACTGGACACGCACATAAATGCATCAGACACTTAAAACTTTCTAGTTAACAGAGGTATGTAGCATCTGACACACATCACATATGACATGCATCAGACAAATGTTAAAACATGGCCAACAATTTGTTCGAATAAAGAAGAAAAAAATGAAAAATAAACACGTGTTCCAATACCCTAATAAAGGACTTTATTATCTTCTATATATGTGCAAAATGGGTGTATAAGTATTGTTGTCCAGTTATCATTCCTTGTGTAAACTCTTCTGGCTGCAGATGACGTGGATCTTCTTAAGCCAAATTCAGAAGATTGAGAAAAGTATTGGGATTTAGGATGGAATTGATGGCATTCATTCTTACTTCTTAAGCTAAATTCAATAATATTCCGGCCTGTAGCTGAGGCTGGTTTTGGCAAGTTGATAGTCACTGATCCTTTCTGTTATGATTCATTATCTTGGGTAAAAATATTATAATCATCTTCTCTATTGTTTTCATTATTTTCGGCATTTTAAGCCGCATAATTTTGAAATAACCAAAAATCCGGTTCTATTGCTTCGCTGAAACTGTCATGAAAACTTTTAAACTGTTTGTTTGCCTTCTGTTATGACTTCCCTGT
This sequence comes from Phalaenopsis equestris, assembly GCF_001263595.1. Lineage (NCBI taxonomy): Eukaryota > Viridiplantae > Streptophyta > Magnoliopsida > Asparagales > Orchidaceae > Phalaenopsis > Phalaenopsis equestris. The sequence continues at coordinate 90,373 of NW_018164998.1, read as the reverse complement.
AATCTTATACAATATTTTTAAGAACAATAGCAACCATTTCTGCTTCTCTGCACTCAAATACGTGAGGGCTTTGTCTTTGCTTGTTTTCTGTTTGATTTTTTTGGATTCTGTGTGGTTTTGTTTTTGGTTTTGTGACAAGGAGTAATTACATTGAATGCCTGTTTTTGGTACCGCTCAGGTTCGGATAAAAGTTTGTTTGCTTTATTTCAGCACTTATTCAATATTTAAGTCGGTTCATATGTTCATAGAAAAAGTGCGCATATAAAAGATGAGCATGTTTTTTTATGAATTAAGCTTATATAAATAAGATATTTAAATATACTCGGAACTAAACTAAATTTGAAATTCCTTTTTCCAATTCTCTCTAAAAATCTTAGCCTTCACTCAACAACTTCGAGTTATATCATAACATATCAATTACCTGTTAATCGCACCAAAAGATATCCCATTATTATCAACATGAGCCATTAAAAAAATAAAATTTGAAATAAATATTTCGTAGAAGGATGTCACTTCACAATTTTCATGTTAACATGCACCTCAAGGTGCTGCGTTTAAGTAAACAAGACTTTAAGAGTATGTGGAAGCACTATATGTTGGAATGGAATAATGATATCATAAGTAGTCATATTGTTTGATCTAAATCTATCCATGGCATTATAAAATTTAGTCCAAGACTTGAAGAAGGCATGATAAGCATAAGAAGTACAAATAATAGCTAGATATGTTTTTTTTTTTTTTCTAGAGATAAATATGGGTTTACGTGAAAGATGAAATCAATGTACATATGTCATGGAAATGACATCAGATGGGCAGGATGGTCTTTCATATAGAGATGAATTGGTATAATTTGAAGTTGAGAATTATTGATGGCAATCTAAGTACTAAAATTCTCTCATGGTTTGAAAGCTCAGAATATCCTTAATATGAAAAATTAAGGCATACTTACAAATTTTAAAAATGATATTTTATTCCTTAGTCAAATTTATATTAAAATGTTAACACATTAAATAATATAATCCTATAGCTGAAATGTCACTTCATAACTTTGCTCTTTTTCATTTTAAGAATGGTGTATCAAGCCTACAATTCTCTTATCAAAATGTGACTTTGTAATCATGCTCAAAAGGCAATTTAAGGCAATGTCTATAATCAATGATTTGAATATACCATCTTAGAAGGTTTGTTATCATAAGTCTAAAGGAGAAAACATATTAAAATTTTTATGGACATATTAATGAAAACAATTTTAAGAATGCTCACATATTACAAAGGAAATTATCGATTACAACAAGTTTTCTTATGTATTTTATTTTATTTATCATGCATGTCCATCGGTGATGGATCCCATGATGATGTTTCTGTCAAAAAGTCATTTTTTTTTTTGCATCAAACGACAAGTTCAGAGAATAAATTGATCTATTGAAGAAAAAAATATTGAGACTAAAATAAACACATCTAAAAATTTAAGGACAGTTATTTATTTGCTCATTTTAAATAAATCAAACTCACCATACAAATTGTCTTTAGTTTCCTCATCAATCGTCTCCCCAATCTTTCTTTCACTTTCAATGAAAATTCTAAACCTTAAAGTAATAAAGTATTCAATTGATCCTGCAAACATGTTAATAAAACTAAACTCATCCTCGCTTCAACATTCCCCTTAATAATAATATATGTAAATTATCTTCATATAATAATGTCTACCACCTATAAAACTTATTGACTTTATTTAATAAAATTGTATTAAAGGAGAGCATTATGATTCCTCAATAGAGTTGTAAATAATAATAATAATGATATAACTAGTTGAGAAATCATGGAGAGATGAGAGGTGGCTCATTGTTTATATTGAAAAAATATTATATGAAACTTGGTATGATATAAAAGTTTTTCTCATGCACCATCTAGTAAATATGTGTTATATGAAAGATTTCCCCCGCTTAAATATGATTTAGATTTTTTCACTTTATCACTTAAAACTCTAATTATGTTGCTAAATAATTAATACTATATAACGAATTTCTCAAAAAAAAAAATCTAAAAATTAATATTACTGAAAGGCTAATAACTAATTGAATATTGATGGATTAAAATGTTTATCGATTCTATCTACATGGCTTTCAAAATCTATAGATTATATATATATATATATATATAATTTAATTGAATAAGTTTTTTTATTAAATATATAAATATATATGAATTTGATGATATGTATGCAAATCCCTTAAAATTAAATTGAGCTTAAATTAAAAAATAATAATTTTTAGTTTGAAGTTTTAGGATGTCTTTTACTTTATGACAATTATAAATATTTATTAAAATAGTTACAAAGCTAATATTAGTTTTTTTAAAGAAAACATATTTTGAGCATTATAAACTATTTCTTTTAATTATTAAATATTTGTTTATTATTATTAGTATCAAACTTATAATTTAAAAATTGAGTTTAAATTTACAAGCTTTAAAATAGACATAAATTGAGAAAAATGCCTTTTATTTATTTTTGTAAAAAAATATACTTGAAACCTTATTTTATTATTGAAATATGCCATTTATGATCACATATCATTTATTTAAATTTAATTATGAATTACATTAGTTTGAATATGGATAAAACTTATTTAAACTATGTTGGTGCCGTATTCAAACTTTGTTTAAATATATTTTAAACACAATTTAAATAAGGTCCAATTATGGTTCAAATAAGGTTTGAATAGGATGCAAACCAAGCTTAAATCTCCCTCAACCAAGGTTCAAACCTTATTCAAACTCTATTTAAATATAATTTAAATATGGTTTGCATCATTTTTTAATATATTTTGATTAATATTTATTTATGATAGATACAACAAAGTGTTTTAATAGATACATAGTAATAAATTATAAAATTGATACAATTGAGTGCAATCACATTAGTTGTCACATAATATATTATAAAATTGTTGCAATATGATGTAATCTAACAATTATAACATAATATAAAGCTATGATACTAACTATGCCATATTATATTATTAAATAAATACAATAAAATGAAAATGAACATTAAGAATATAGTAGAGCTCAAGTCAACAATTAAAACATATCACAATGATTAATATTACATCATTATATAACCAATAAATGAAATTACTCAGATTATAGAGCAATCATATATTATTTTTAAAATAATAAAATGAATTAATTAAAAATTATTATGAAAGTGTTGGGCACTTGGAACTACAAGTAACACTATGGTCTCTTACTCCATATTTATTGCTCCTATATTATACTATAAATTTTCGACATTGAAGGCTTTTTATTTGTATTTGAATGATCACTCGCTTGCTTCACTCATAAGGATAACAAAAAATCACTCTATTTACTTCATTTGATATCTCATATATATACTCATAGTTTACTTAGATGTGTATTTTAAGTAAATATTACTAATCATACTTCCTTCATATTAGGCTGAAATATAAACTATAATAAATAATACTCTAATGTCAAGCAACCAACACTTATTAGTACATGAGACTTAACTCATGAATTTCAAGCTCGATTGCGACATAAACCTTGAGCCTCGATATCATTATTTTGTAATTAGAATTATTAGGTAGTATTTTCATATTTCAATATTATATTTTTATTTCTAATGTTGTATTAGAATATAAAAAGACAAAAAAATGTATAATAATTCTTATGAGGTCCACATACCGAGCCCGAGCAGAACCATATTCAAAGTTCATGTATGATTTGAATAGGGTATAAACATCATCAAATATACTTTTTTATAAGTTCAAAACAACTATTTCGATGTTTAATCTTGCTCTGCATTAGAATTTCATAAAAAAAGACATAATTTATTTGGATCATGTGCCTTACATTACAAGAAATTTAGAAGTGTTACCAAGCTTGTTGAAGTTAATTTCAAATTGATTTTATCAATTGAACTTCGCCATCACATTCATCCTAGTCTTCATAGTGAAAAAGTCTACAATGAAATGGTTTTGAAAATAATAAGATAACAAAATATGGAATGTTAGGATTACATTCTGCATTTATAGTATAAATACAATATATAAGGATATTTTGTAAATTGAGATATATTTTTAAAAAATAAATAATAAGCATATTTTTTTTTTAATGAAGAATATAAAGTTGTTTTTACATTTCGAAAAACTATAATAAAATTACTAGAATTTCTTATTAGAAAAACTTAGAGATGCATCACATTATTCATATCTATTTATATACCCAATGTCTAAAGTTTGATATTTTTATTTGAGACATTTTGGTGTGATAAACTTATGAATTCAATAATATATTTTAGTTTTTTAGTGATAATTTAGATTTAATGTCATGTTACATCCCGGGTGAGAAAGGTAGTACACCCCGATAATGTGAGTTATAATAAAGAATGGTAACACTTTTTTATTTTCTCAAAGGAATATATTGTATATAAATAGTAAAAAAAATTATTTAATTTCGTAAATAACAGTCATTTAACTGATACAACTCAAAGAAACAAAATAATAATAATAATAATAATAAAACTTAAACAACAATAAGGAAACAACTGCGTATACCCAAAAGGAAAAATTCAATAACTAATCCAAAACTAAAAATGCTAAAAGTAAATCTAATGCTTAAAAGTCTGCTCCGATGGAAACGACCCTACGAATGATTGAGTGAAACTTATTATAAAAAAATATCAACATGTGAGTTTGACGAATCAAACTCAGTAAATAAGATATATTTATTAAAGTGGGACATGCAATATAAACAATAAAAATGACGTGTGTATATGTGTGTGTGTGTGTCTGTGTATAATGCACTTGTATATTATTAGGCAGTGTTAAGAGATTCATAAGTTTTTATAGATAAACACCTATTGCAGTAACTTAAAAGCCTCAAAAAATATCAAATGCTTATGATCATAAACATATATAATTGGAACACATGCACAACTAGAAAACGCATTTTTATGTTAATATTTATAAGTTACTGTTTATAAATTAAAAACTTATAAACCTTTTAACACTGCCAAATAATATACAAGTGCAGTATGTATGTATGTATGTGTGTGTGTATATATATATATATATAGTTAGTTAGTTAGTTAGTTAGTTAGTTAGTTAGTTAGTTAGTTAGTTAGTTAGTTAGTTAGTTAGTTAGTTAGTTAGTTAGTTAGTTAGTTAGTTAGTTAGTTAGTTTTTCACGGCACTTTGAAACAAATAAATGTAGATAACGATCCCATATAAATTCATTGATTTTTCTAAGAACCCATCCATACGACTAGCCATAACAAAAATATTTAATGCCGGCTTAATAATATTATAATATTATATATATATATTTCATGCACCACAAATATGCATAAAACATGTTCGCCGGTATTTATAAATAGTTATAAACTTTTAATAATAAACTTTAACATATCCATGCTATAAAAGAAATAATAAATATATAAATCATGGAATGCGATCAATAAAATATGAGTGGTAATAAAATAAGGTTAATTACACATGAAACTCATTATGAGCAATAATTAATTATGCTATAATTATATTAACATAAGTTAAAATGATATGACTAGCAAATCTAAAATTAGTTAGGAATCTAATAAATGTATTCTTATCAAGAATAACACCTCTAACTAAGATGAGGATATATATCTTAAAATGAAAAAAGTAGTTATGTATCTGCTCTTACAAGTCTTATCGACCAACGATGACTAGGTATGTCCTATACCAATTAGATTTCTAAATATTAAAAATTATGCAAGTACCAACATTTAATTAATTAAATATCATCGTTCTAAATTAAATTGCTGCTATGTTTATACTTTCAAAAGAAATTATAAAACTAATTAATTTTAAATCCAGTTTATCATAATAAAAATACATTTAATACACACACACACCGAGTTCCCAGGTCAGTTGGTAGAGCATCTACTTCGGTTGATGTTGCCTTATTGAGGGGTTACTCGAATATTTAGACGCATGGGTCGCCCCCAGACATGATAGGGGTTGAGCCAATAGAGTGGGTTGGGAACCTCACGCTCCGACCCATTCTTGACTACTATATATATATATAG
>NW_018164998.1:70804-83421 GCF_001263595.1 Phalaenopsis equestris | reverse complement strand
TATATATATATATATATATATATATATATATATATATGTACTATTAAACTTAAGGAAACAACGAATAATGTGAAAAGAGCGATATTGGCATTGACGTCTCTCTTGATCAAATAAGTAAGCCAAAGAGAAAGAAACAGAGGACTTCTGCCAGTTGCTAAGATCAAAGAAGGAAGAAGGTTTTTATAAGCTTTTTTATAAATGTTTCTGGCCTTATCTTTTCATTATTGCATTTGATTACTTATCTAAATGTCTTAATAAGCTTTTTTATAAATATCCCAGCAAGTATTATTTGCGTAAAGGCATGATTGTTATCTCTCACTTAAGTTTTGCAGATGATTTAATTATTTTTACAAATGCTAATAATAAATTCATCAAAAAAGTTTGGAAGGAAATTTGCCTCTTTCAAAAAACATCTGGTATGTGCTTCAATATTTCTAAATGTCATATCTATTGTTCTAAATATGTTTCTGCGGCTAAGAAGAATTGAATGGTAGATTATACTAAATGTAATAAGGCTCGGCTCCCTTTAGTTTATTTGGGTTTTACACTGGATAAAACTAGTAAAAAGAAAACCTCTTTTTGAAAGTTTGTTTGATAAAATTAGAAATAGAATTGTTTCTTGGGAGAATAAATTCCTTTCCTTCAGGGAAGAATTACTATTCTTAAAAGTATCTTAACTTCTATGCCTCTTTATGTTATGCAAGTAATGGACACGCTCATAGGTTTTGTCAATAAATTGAAAATTTTATTTAACAAATTTCTATAGGATGGTAATGGTAAGAAGAACTTTCATTGGAAAAGTTGGAACAAACTTTGTAAACCTCTGGATAAAAAAAGGTTTGGGTTTTAGAAGATTAGAAGATTCCATCCAAATTTGTTATATGAAATTATGACATCGTTTTAAACAATTAAATTCTATTTCGACTTCTCTCATGTCTTCTAAATATTGTGAAAATATGCATCCTCTTGAGTATACTCATTCTAAGTCTGATTCCTATATTTGGAAAGGTATGCTGAAAGTTTTCAGATTAACTGATAATCTTATCAGTTGGGACATTAGTAATGGTAATGTCTCATTTTGGAACGATGACTGGCTAGGGGCTGGTACTTTGGTGGAATGCTATGGTGGTCCACAAGATATTAAAATTAAATTTTATGATTTTTGGTAAGATAATGGTTAGAACATTGATAAATTAAAACCGGTCCTCAAATATAATGATACCAAATTTATTTCTAATATTACTGTTATGAGGGGTAATGGGGATGTTCATAAGGTTAAAGGTAAAGTTGGGGATACTATAGACAAGACTTTTGCTAATTCCTTTCTTTCTTTCCAGGGTATTTATCTTAAATGGAATTAGAATGCATGGGTGAAACCGTCACTTTCCTTCTTCATTTGGAGACTATTTCACAGAATTTTGCCTACAGATGATATCCTTAAAGGAATTGGATTTCCTTCACTTTGTTTACTTTGTAAAGATGATGAAGAATCAATTAATCATATTTTTTTGTGGAATGCAGGTTTTCCGTGCAAATTTGGAAGAAAGTTACCAGTCTTTTTAATAAGAATTGGTTTGCGCGTATTTATAAGGATGTTAATGATATATATCAGGATTGGATTTCCCTTGGGATTGCTTTTTTCATTAATATTCGCTCTATTATTTTTTTGTTTGTTTGATATACTAGGAATGCTATTAAATTTCAATTATACACCTAAAGTGAATAATACTTTTGGTATGATCACTAATTACATTTCTAATAGCCTTTCTTATATTGCTTGTAAAGGGAAGAATAATATCAAGTTAAGAAGGTTATGACTAACTTTAATATTGACAATATATTCTTATTAGTATGCGTAGCTTGGTTACTTGCTCTAATCCTTGTGTTCACTTCATCAAGATAAATGTGGATGGTAGTTGGAATACTAATAGAGCTAGAGTTTGTGGTATTTGCAGGGATTTCCTAGGTTTGGTTATTGTCTGGTTTGTTGTGACTGCTTTACCTGTTTCACCTTTAATGATTGAAGCTGAGGGAGTAATGCTTGGTCTGGTGATAACCAAGTAGTATGGTTGGTAATATATTCATATTGAGATAGATTCCTTATTACTTTGAAATGCTTGCAGGTTAAAGAAGGAGTATCATTGGAGCATAAACTTGCAAATGAAGAGAATTTTTTAGTTGACTAAGGAGTTACGCATTTGTTGGACCCATGCAAGAAGAGATGGCAATAAAGCTATAAATTGGGTTGCTAAACCGTGAAGTTTACTTCATTTTATTGTTTTTTATAGGAATGTGCCTTTAGATCTAAATAAACTTGTGGTTTTAGATCTACTTTAATGTTTTTTTTTCTTTACTTTTTGGTACATGGGTAGGTAAGTTGTTTTTCTTCTTTTTGGGAGAGAAGCCATAGGTTTTTTTATTCCTTGTGTGACTTGTATGGGGGTTTAGTAGGCTCCTCTTGCCACTCTTTTGTAATTTTTTTTTGTGTGGAATAAAATTCCCCCAAGGGCTTAAGAAAAAAAGAAAGAAGGTGAAGAAGAGGGTTTTGATTCTCTACCTTTGACTAGGTCAAGTAGAAGGGAGAAGAGGGAGTGGGAGAGGGAAATACTTGGTCGGTAGCCAGTGTAGGGGAGATTTATGATGCCCTAACCTTATTCTTATAACAAAGTCAAGGTCAATGAGGGAAAGGCACGAATTCTTGATTGGGAAGGTGGCAAAGAGAAAAAAGAAAAGGCAAGGAAACATCACATCCAAATTGAGACAGCTAAAAAGCTCGTCTGCAAGATTCACATGACAACCAAAAGGGAAAGACAATGTGTTAGCGAACAAAGAAGGAAGGGAAAGTTTTATTTGAAGCTTGTTAAAGAAAAAAAGAAAGAAATTTTGTGATTTGGGAAGAAGAGAAAATGAAAAAACTATATATATTAGACATACCATCCTCCTTAAAATAATTTAGTCCTAAATTCAGACCAAATATTATATAAACTAAAGTAGAAGAAATATTATAAGTGTAATAGACATAGGTATATCATTGGTAATATATAACAATCAAGAACAGACTTAATCTTTGTCACATATGAGTTAGATGACATAATGATTGATAGATGCAAATTTAATAAATAAATTTATATATTAGATATAAATTTATATGATATAAATAAATGTGATACCCAAGCGTCAACCAATATTATTTTCGGTTGCCTAAATAAAATAAAGATAATACATGTCACCATGTTAAGAGCTTTATGAGCTTCTCGTTGAGTCATAATAAATGTTTGGGGTGAAATTATCAGCCTGGGTTGATAAGGATTTTGAAATTGTATCATTAAATGGTTTTGATACATTAGTGGCAACTAGTGGTGTTGTTGGTATTGCAATCTAAGAGGATGTTGATGATATGACTAAGGTGTTGATACTTGTTACAACTGTTTTTGGGGTTGGAAATAGTATTAACTTGTATATCCTTTGTTATTTTGATTCTGATAATGAAATCTATTAGATTTATGCCTCTCATTCTTTTGTTGCTTAAAGTTCATCTCTTGGGTTATTATGCGCTGAGTTTGGCTTTGTAAAGGGTAGTACTTGATTTTGTGTTTGGGGCTATAGCAGTTGAAGCACTTCCAATAGTTAAGATGCAAGGTTCAATGTGTCTTTTCTCGAGGTGACAGTAATTGGATTCAATCTTCAATTTATCTCTATTGTGCTTCTTTAGTGACCCTACTTGCGTAAGGGCGTCGATGCCCCTTCATTTTACGATAGTTTTTTTTTTATAGGCAGTAAGCTCTAACTCTGCATGTATAGCCCTTCCCAAGCATTAAGCTCTAACTCTACATGTATAGGTCAATCAATCAACTCTCAGTATGTAGTACATTTGACAACAGATAAGCTCCTTCGAATATTTTATCTTAAGTTGAAAAGAAAATGATAAATTCTCCGATCTTCATTTTAATCCATTGATGATTCTGGTAAACTATGTTTCATACACTTGATTAACTTTTGTTACTTGCCCTCGCTTCCTTCAGTTGTTCATCAGTTTTGCACGATCCGCCCTAGGAAAATATTACTCCAAGAAATCCCTCAAAATCTGCCCAAAAAAAATACTACATCCGGTACAAGAGTGTTGCAATGGCGACTCTCTCACCAATCGTCAACCCATTCATGTTGTTTAAATGTAGAAATGTCCACCTTACGATCTTCAGGGCAATTAATTTCATGAAATTTTTTTTAGATATCATGAAGCCATTTGTATGATTAGATCAGGTCTACCGCACCATTGAAGGTATGAGGGTGCATCTTCAAAAACCGATCCAACACTTGATTCATGGCACTTCTGTTAGCCATCAACACTAGTTATTTATATTGAATGTCTATGACAGTAACTAGTTGCACTGATTGAGCTTCTTGCAGTACTTGTTGAGTAGGTTGTTGTATCATCTGAAATGCAAGTGTGATTTAATTTGTAATACGAGCTTGTAGTGTTGGGTAGCATTCTATGTCACAATCTCTATAAGAGTTATCATATTAAGGAGTGCTTCGGTAGTCTTAGTGGGTTGAATAGGATCAACACGATGGCGGCTAGGGGAGCGAGGGCCCCTAGAGATATATGCCACTTCTAAAGAAGCTCTTGGGGTTTTTGTTGTGCGAGCGGCTACAACAACTCTCTTCTTTGAAGCCTTTCTAAATAATTGAAATTTATAAAATAAAACTGGCTAAATAACTAACTAACAAGTATTATGGTAACTACTGTGAAAATAAACAAGAAAGATAAAATTTATTTCATTTCATAAAAAAAAATTTATACAACAAAAAAAAATAAAAAAATAACAAAAGAAATTGAAAAATTAATAGAGAAATAATTATATAGCCCTGTTGACCTCACTTTCGATTGAGGTCTAGAAAACTTCTTTAGTAGCCTAGGTCTAGCCATAGGACTTTCCTATTGACTAGTCTTAGAAAATTAGAAGAGGTACCCCACCATTAGAAATTCAAAACTCTTCTTTTTACTCAGCTTGAAATTCCACATATTGATCTTAACCTCTAGCATTTAGTAGGTAAGATCATTATAAGAGAATTCAAGAAGAGTCCCTATAGGATTACTTGACTTTAGGGTCGACCCTGGAACTAGGATACACCATATCTTCACAATGTATTAATCCCTGGTTCATTTAGAATGGATATCTATCCAATTCTATGTGAAATGCTTAACTTGGTATTTTGCCCCTAGGCACCTCCAAATTACCTAACTGCCCTTGATACCCAAATTTGGCTAAAATTCCCAAATTTTGCCAAAATACCCAAAATTGATCAAAACTCATTCCAAACACTTTAAATACATCCAAATTTGTCAAAATTTCCAAAAATTACCAAATTACCAAGATGCCCCTCCATGACCCAAAATCTAAAAATTCCAAAAATTCCTAAAAAATCCCAATAAATCCAAAATATTCCCAATTTCATTTTGTCCAACTATACCTTGGTCCAATTTGGTCAATTTGACCATCTTTGACAAAATCCCCAAATTAGCCCCAAATTTGGCTAACACCCCAAATCTCAACAATTGAATGCCTTAGACCTCAAATTGGCATCCAATTTTTGTTGAAAATCCTTTATAAGGTCATTTTTGACCAAACACAACAATCAATTAGAGCTTAGCCCAAAGATCAAAATCAGAGATGTATAAACATATACTGTTTTGCAGACATTTTCAAATAGCTGCCATTTTCTCCTTGTTGTAACAAGTTTTTATCAAATTTTGTTTTACTTTTGAAAAAAACAGCGATCTAAAACTTTCAAAAAGGATTATAATACCACAAATTTTATCATATATATATATATATATATATATATATATATATATATATATATCTCCACATAGTGGCCTTAACAAATTGGAATTAACTTCGTAATAAAATATGACTAATAATGAGTGTTTACAAAATTATAAAATTTTATATAATACAATAACGGGTTGGACATTTGACATATGAATCATTAAATAAATATAAACTTTTGGAATTAAATAGCAATATTTATTTTGTCATATAGATTAAAATAATAAAACATAAATTGTGACGGGGAACTTACGATTGGAATTCCTTGGTTATTCCCATCAACCGCAAAGGCAATTACTCCTCCCATCACAACCACAGCCAGCGGAGAAATAGCATTTACCCAAAACAATCTTGGTACTTTTTCTTTCTGCAATATTCTTTATGCTTAGGTATAAAAATACTAAACAACAAAAGAAATTAAACTAAAAAAGAGCCAAAGTTTGTCCCTACGTACCAGACGTCGAGCACAAAGTAAAATTACTATAAACCCCAAACCTAAAATCCCGCTCTGCCATTTCCACTGCACATAAACAGAATCCACAATTAAAAATAAGTAAAAGATAATTTGATCATTGCTGAATTGTTAACCAAATAAAATAAAATAAAACTATCCATAATTGTACTTTTTTTTTTTTGCAGTTGGAGACTACTTTAGGTTTTTCCTATTCGTATTTCATATGAAAATGATCCACTTTTTCATTAGTAATGTTCTTAAATCAGTATAAAAATTCTTAAATTTGTATAAATAACGAAAAGATAACTAGCTGGCATTTTGATTTTATAAAATAGAAAGATGAGAATTTAAATCTCCTAAACAAGTAATCGCTAGTTCGTATCCATTATCATCTGAATAGGTCGCTTAATCTGTCCAATTTCAAAGCGGAAAATTAACCATACAAAAAAGGATCCAACAAATGAAAATGAATTGTTTAATGGTCTTTCACTGAGACAATCAAGTTTTATGTTTTTGTGAGGCCAACCCGCAATCAAATTTGTTCCATGCATGTTTGGAATGGCAGGATTAGGAACTGATCGAAAACTCCAATTTTATAGAAATTATAAATTTACCATTACATGGAAGAAGAGGAGACGTAAAAAAGTTTTCTATAGAAAAAGAGAGAAACCTCCTGTCGATTTTGAAAGACGGCGTGCACAACGGACACCAGATCTGTTTTGGTGGTAAAATGCTGGAGGCCAAGCAAGCCCTTGATTTGCTGTAAAATAATAATCATCGCCGTTCCTCCCATGAACCCGGTAATGGTAGACCTGGACAAAAAATCCACCAGTATTCCGAGCCTGCAGTTCATTTTTTAAAATTACAATTATAATTTAACAAATATAAATACTTAAACTAAGGTGGTGTTTGGTAGGCTCTCTGTTAATAGAATTTATTTCCCGGATTTACTAAATCCAACAAAACACAAAAAACACAAGTTTAATGAATTTATGATTTTTTTTAATTTTGGATTTAAGTTCAGATTTAATATATTCAACAAATAAGTGATTTCATTAAGTCTTACTAACGTTAAATTTTACGTGCAGAATAAATACTTCTTCTTAGTTCAAGTTATCAAATCAAATAAGATATTTTAACATTTATAAAAAAGAAATCTAGACTAAGTAATGAATTTGCATTTTAAAATGTCATATAGTTAGGTGGACGGACATTTCGGATCATTGATTTTGTCATCAACTTTGATCGTCGGATATAAATAAAAAAAATTGACATACTTAAATTCAAGTTCGTTATTCTTAATCTTATTTTTAAAATAAAATTATAGTATAATAATATTTTTTTAACAAAAAATAGTTCCCCCCCCACGCACACTGTCTATATATAAATCAACCTATCAATCTATATTGAAAGCTAACTATTCCCAAGAAAATTTAATTCTTTTGAAGCCCACAAGATCTATTTAATTTCACTTTTCTGAAGCCCGCAATAATTATTGTTGGCATGATGATGAATTCACAAGTCTCACATTTGAGCGTGTGTATAAGTTTAAATAAAAATGATAAGTACTAACGATTTTGAGTTAACTCAAAATAATTTCAAAACAAGTTCAAGTCAGATATGAACCCAATAGTTTCAATTTAGTGATCCGAGCACAACAACTTAAACTTGATTTCGTGCCAACCTCACTGCAAATAAACCAAACCATGCCTTCGGCCGGTTGGTGTATGAGCAATCAGGTAGATGCGATGTTCAATTTGACTCTTAGCACAAATCAACCACGTTATTTGTAGATAATTTAGCAAAATTTAAGGAGATTTAAATACTTATCATAAAATCCTTCTACATTTAAACATTTAATCTAATGCTCAGATTTTTATTTATTTCTTATCTTAGCTCTTAAAAAATACTTCATTTATGTTTATATTTTTATATGATTCGGACATTTAAATAATAGTAGAGTAAATATAAAGTTTTAATAGTTAAATATGTAAATACATAAAAATAAGAACCACATAAAATTTATTTTCACCGGGCTTATTCAATATGCGATAATGAATAAGCTATTGAGCATACAAAACCGATCAGTTTAATCCATAATTTTTTTTTATAACACCAACAAATTTTAATATTTCACTGAAAATAACTAAAAAACTTATATGCGATAATGAATAAGCTATTGAGCATACAAAACTTTCCAAATAAGATCTGTGTATATACATAACTATATTATTACGACTAATTAGTCCATCCATCCATAGTTGCTGACCTGAAAATGCCCAACGCCAGCTGAAACAATCCGGTAAAGAGCGCCGCCGTGAACACCGTATGCAAATACAACTCCGGCTCTGTCTCCGGCGAGACCTTTCCACGAATGCTCGAGGAAAGCAGCAACGACACAGCCGCCACCGTACCAACCGCCAAATTATTCGAGCTCCCGAAAACAGCGTACACCAAAGGCGGCACGAAGCTCGAATCTGCAACCAAAACCCATCACTCAATTTCTGTTCATTAGACTAAAAGAAGAGTATATATGATTTGAAGCAAGGAGAGTACAGAGGCCGATGATGGGAGGAACGTTGGCGAGCTTGGCGTAGCTGATGCCTTGGGGGATGGCAAGGCTAGCAATGGTTATGCCGGCGAGGAGGTCAGAAGCGAAGAGAGTGTGTTTGTATTTGGGAGCCCATTGGAGGATGGGGATGTAGTAGCAGAGGACGGCCCATGTGCGGCGGAGCGGGGGATGGTCGGAGATGTGACGGAAGGGGTCGTCGGGGAAGAACGTTTCTTTCAGCTGAGATTTTAGGTGTTTGGAGAAAGGGGTGTGGTTCGAGAGGTTGACGGCTTCTCGGCTCTGCTCCGCACTTATGGTTCCCATTGGTTGTTAGTCGAAGGGAGAGGAAGAAGAGTGTTGATGAATTAAGGAGATTTGGTGAAATTTATAATGTGAAAATGTGGCGATGTTTTGTCAGTATTTTACGATTCTGAGTGCACCACAGCCGTGGATGCGGAGGAAATAAGGAATACCGATTTGCACAATGAGAAGTAATTCAATTGATGTTATTTATATATATATATATTTCTTTTGGAGAAATTGTGTAGAGGCCAGAAATGTCATTGTTAGGAGATAATTACAACCACCAAGTCAAAAGCAAAATTACAAGGAATCCAAATTACAAATCTGTATTTTGATTCTAATAAAATCTAAAAGAAGTATAAAAAAATGGGCTAAAAAAGTAGAATATTTGCTTAATGACAAAAGTGTTATTATAATTTGAAAACAATATTTTGCAAGTAGTAAGTTGCAACCGTAAGCAACCCATGAACAGTTACAGCCAAAGCATTCAGAAGAAAGCTCTTCAAAGCTAAGTTGCACAAAATTTTAACACTGCAGCAAAAAATTCCTCATTAAAAAAGAATGGAAAGTCAAAATCATATGCTTCATAAAATAGGAATTTTGAATATGCCATAAATTGTTGTACTCTTCACCAAATATATCATGTAGAGGAAATAGATTGAAGTTGCAGCTAAGAACATGAATCCAACAAGATGTCTTACAGAGGTCAAAATGTGTTCATAATCTACATCCAAACTTTTTTTTTTCTTTTTCATCTCAATAATTTGGGTCTTAGAACTTGCTTAATATAATAAATAAGAGAAGTGTTGCAAGCAATGACACCACCAAAGTGCCTATCGTATCTCTCTCCTTAGATATTATATATGATGTTGACAAGGGTAAAGTTAAAACTTTTTTACTTCCTTTAGAGTTGATGTCCATATCCTAAATAAATTATAAAATTTGAAAAAGTCATGCACTAAGAAGAAAATTTGAAGTCCAATGAAACCATCCCTTTAGAATAGGGTTCGACAATACTAGCAAAGAATAAATGGCTAGCAGTTTCAAAATCATAACAACAAAAATAAAGCACACAATTACCTTGAATCAGAATATTCCTTGGTCGAAGTGAATCTGCCATCTTGAGGGCATCATCAAGAGCAAACCAAGAATAAAAAGAAAAACACAGCAAAATTCTTGTGTAAAATAAAGTCAGACCAGTCAACATTCGCATAAATACTATAATAAGCCTCAGAAATTTTTTATAAATGGGTTAAATGATATCCTTTCCAAAAGATAACTTCAACCTCCAAGTGATTCTAAATGTGAGTAATAAAATCAATGAGAAGTTATAAGAAGCAAGTAGGGGGAACATTCCAACCTAGAGTTTAATATGTGAGGAAGAATGAATCGAAAGAAGTTAAGTGAAACCCACTTTCACTAATAATTTCACAAAGGTTATTGTAGTTAAGCCATGAAAGAAGCATAATATGAGAACCAACTCCAATAGAAGAAGGATAATTGAGGCTTCAAATCTATAACAATTCCTCAAAGTTTTTTTTTTTTAAAAAGGAGGTTGCTCTAGAAACCTTTCTAAGGAAACATGTATTTTTTTCATAAAAATTTTGAGAGGGGAGAATCACTGTTAATAGATTTTAGAATAAGATTCAATATTAAATCAAATGAAAGTGCAATAATAAAGTGAAGCCTAAGACTACACAACCTCATGGCCTACAGATAAGCTCCTAAGACACTAAATGAGCCTGTTTAGTTGTAGTATTACTCGAGCAACATTAATGAAGCATTTTAATATTGTTTTGGGAAGAAACAAAAATCTAACCCAATACAAAATATATCTTTAAATAGTGAACTTTAGCAACTGGAACCTGTCAATCAAAAGAAGGTTTTTTGCCTACCAACCATATAGATGTAGTTTGTTCTTCTCTAAAACGGTAGAATTAAGTAATTTATGCTTATGTGATGATACTAAGAGAACATGTTTTGTAAAACTAGGGTAGGAATAATTAAAACCAAGAAAAAAACTAAGGTGACAAGCATTTTCAGTGCCTTTCATAAAGTATATTTTCATAAAGTATATGTGGCTTTTTGGTGGATTTACCAAAAGACCAAAAGCCTTGTGAACCTTATTCAAGAGGTCTCTAATGTGTGATAGATAATTAGGATAAGCTTATCTACATATAATGACATCATCAGCATAAAGGAGATAAGGAATTCAAATATTTAAGGGCAAATATGCAGACCTGCCACTGCTCAATTCTTGCAGGTTAGAAAGCCCATCCACGATAAAAAATAAAAATGGTGAGGATAAATAACATCATTTTCTATAACTAGTAGTAAAAAGCAAGTAACCTTATTCGTGCAAACTGAAAAATTTTACATAAAAGAAACTTCTTAATTGATACACTAAAAATATATGCATTTCTAGACCCATATTTTATACCTTTTTTTTGGTGATATTGCACTTTAATGGAATGTATTTTGATGTTTTCTTGCAGATTATTGATTTTTAGGGCTTAAAGCAAAAATGATGAAATTGGGACTCAAAAGGACATTTTTTGAGGAAATACTCAGCGTCGGCAGAGCCAAGGTCAGCGCTGACGGCGCAGAACGACCTAAAGATGGAGGATTTTTACTCAGCGTTGATGGCGCCAAAGGCGATTCAGACCTCATTTCTAGAAGGTTCGTTGTATTTGGATGATTTTTGAAGGGTTTTTGTTAGCACCTCTTGGAGAATCGATCTTGGGCTTTATTTGGGGCCGAATTTCATCAGAAAAGGGGCTCCTCTACATTCATTTTTTGCTCTACAACATTCTACAATGCTACATTTCCATAATTCATCTTCATTCCACCACATATTGGAGTCAATTAGTAATTTTTCTTTCATATTTTAGAGTTTTTGTGGTGAGATTTAGTGTGAAACTTTTGGTAAGAGTTTTGGAGAAGGAGAAAAGTGAAAGAGTTCTTCTTCCTGTATTTTTAAGAAAAGGCTACAAAGGATTTTCTTTGAGAAAGAGTTCCAAATAAGTTTGTTTGTTTATTTAGTGTTGTATGAATTTTCTTTTATATATGAAATTTGTGTTTTGTCGTATCTTTCTCATGAAGTCTGAATAGTTTCCTCAATCTTTCCCCCTACTCTGAGATCTGGAGAAATGAAGAGATAATATGAATACGTCATTTAATTAAAATATAAAATAAATTGTGATAATTTTTGAACTCCAAACTTAATTTACTTTTCAATCTGGCCAATTGATTTATTAAAATATGTTATGAAACATATGATTTGGGAAATGGAGTATGCGTTCTACAACAGAGTGAAGATCACATTTGATTTCATGCAGGAGAAATTCGTTCATGAAATTAAGTGCAAATAAATAGGGAAATATTCTTTATTGGGTATAGAATTGGAGAATCTTTAGGGTGACAGACTAAAATCCCCAATTTGGTCTTAGTGTTTAAAAACAAAAGTGAGAGTTAGCCT
>NW_018164998.1:69807-70752 GCF_001263595.1 Phalaenopsis equestris | reverse complement strand
TAGCCTAGCCACATATTTAGAGACTAAACCTAAGATTAACCAATGATTTTCTATGCACTGTATCATGGTTGAGAATTAAAATTGCTCCTATTTAGCACAATACATATTATAAACATTTACCTCATCTCATTTCACCAAAATTTCATTGTAGTGGGAATGATGCTTTTCTCACATAAGAAATCATCATTATATAAACATAGTTAGTAGATTAGTAGTTATCATTAAAAATTTGCATTTTAATTTTGATAATATTTAAGTATTTTAGTTTAGTTAACATATCAACATTCGAATTTAGTGACCGTGATTTTGTTTGATTTTCTGTAAATTTCCTTGTAAAATTTATCATTACTAATTTACACCTTCCCTATGTGATCGCTATTTGGGGCTTATATAGAAAGTCTATTATTACTTGATAATGATATGTATACTTGCGTAGAATCTCATTATTAATTCCTAAATTTATATATATTTTACACAACTTACTTTTCAAACAAGGATCAAGTTTTTGGCGCAGTAGTGGTGTCAACTTCATAAATCCTTACATATAAAAAATCGGGATCAAGTTTTGGCACTATTTGCATGGGAAAGGTAATGGTTAAATTTAGTTAATTAAATAGTTTTGATAAATTAGGAAATTTAGAGAATATATACATACTATACAAACATATAAAAACACAAAAAGTATAAAAAATCTAAAAAACATTTAATTAAGATTGTATTTTTAAAGAATTTTACTTAGCTTACTTTATTTGTTTATGCGAAATATTGGATCTGAAGGTTTAGTACCTTACGATTCAGAATTAGAACGTACTATTAGAAAAATTCAAAAACAACAAAGAGAAATTAAGAATTTGAAAGAAATGACGAATAATATAGAAAATCTAAGAAATGAGAATCGACAAAGACCTTTGTCGGCGCTTTTTTGGGGGTGTTTGTGGGGGGGTG
>NW_018164998.1:69132-69510 GCF_001263595.1 Phalaenopsis equestris | reverse complement strand
TTTCCAAGCTATCCTAATGTTTGGCTTCAATTTTGAGGAGAAATATTTAGGTGTTTCATCCTGCCAATTTTATTAGTCAGGGCTTACATTCGTGTGAAACAATCACACAAATAGCCTTGAAGATGTGAGGATTTAGGTCGTGACAAACGATAACCTCAGAATCCTAAGACGAGTTAAGGCTTATATTGTATAACAGGCTTATGCAATGACCTAAAGATAATGTGAGGATTTACGTTGCATAAGAAAACAACCTCAAAGTCCTATGGCTTTGTTATTTAAGTCTATGGTAGAAAGATTGGTTTAGCTGGGGAAGACAGGTTTTGCAGTTGAAGATGGTCGTGTTGCCCATCATGCTAGCTCCAAGCTCCTTGATGTGAT
>NW_018164998.1:68197-68540 GCF_001263595.1 Phalaenopsis equestris | reverse complement strand
GTGATGTTTGTGATTAAATTTTGAGTTGTTTTATATTTTGAATGTTGTGACGGTGAGTTTTATCTTGGTTGATTTTAGTTTTGATTTTGGTTTTGGTTATGTGGATATCTTGATAGTTTTAGTTTTCATGCAGGGTGACGTCGTTGTTTAACATGCAAATTTGTAGGTATAAAATTACAGTATGAAAGTACAAGAAAGACAATGCTGAAAACTGTAAAAGTGTACCTAGCGAGTCTTCTCGTTCCACCGCCTGAAGCTTGAAATGCATGTTAAGGCAGTTTATGAAAAGTAGAAAAAGTAAAGTCTTGATGATTTTCCTAACCCTATGTCATATCTTGGCGGG
>NW_018164998.1:47999-68097 GCF_001263595.1 Phalaenopsis equestris | reverse complement strand
AAACCCCACACCAAAAATAGTGCCGACAAGCCCAAAAAAATTACAATACTAATGTGAAATTAAAAATATCAAAAGTAAATATAAAGCTAAGAGATTTATTACGATGGAGACGACCATACAAATGACCAGACAGAGCCCGCAATACAAAAACATCAACTATTGAATTAACTAAATAAAATTTAGTAAATAATAATTATTTAATAAAGCATAAATAATGATGAACTGGGCATGCAACAATAAAAATGGACAATTAATTATATGTATAACAAAATGTTTCAAATAATATTAAGTGCTTATGATCATGAATAACTATGAATTGAACACATGTGTGTTTATTTACAAACTAAAATTCCATGTTACTAAGAATGCCCAAGTTATTTCTGAATTTAATCATGGCCCACCTGCATTGATTAAGGGTTGGTTGGTAGCTCCATTGACAGTGAGGCCCATGAGTCCCCTTATGAATCTGAAGGTATCCTTTCAAAAGACCTAATAAATGCCAAAATAATTATGGAAGAAGATTAGCTTTTGCATAAGTCAAGGAAGAAAGGACCAAAGGTACAAGGGAGTTACTCCAACTAAACCCCTCTGCAAAAATCTTGAAGTATTTCTATAAAGGAAAAGAATCTACAAGTAAAATACCTCCTAGGACCACTATAGGATCCAAGAAAATTCATTAGCCATGATGTTTAAGCTTCTTGTATAGAATATTAGAGGTAAATCTAATGCAAATGCCTCTAGTAGACTGTTGGAGCTTATAAAGTCTAATAACCTGCACGTCTTCTCTATTTTGGAAACTTTAATTGCTTTTGAAAATAATAAAAAATATCTTAATAGATT
This sequence comes from Phalaenopsis equestris, assembly GCF_001263595.1. Taxonomy (NCBI): domain Eukaryota; kingdom Viridiplantae; phylum Streptophyta; class Magnoliopsida; order Asparagales; family Orchidaceae; genus Phalaenopsis; species Phalaenopsis equestris. The sequence goes on along the minus strand of NW_018164998.1, from coordinate 67,257 downwards.
GGGTAGATTTAAGCTGATTTTAAATAGTAACAATAAAATTTGGGTGCTGTGGAAGATCCTGCTGCTATTAAATGCTTATGCTCCACTGAATAGTTTATCCATCTGAGAGTATCAGTCAATGAATTGAAATTTATTCTCACAGTTTATGTAAACTAAGTGTTGCATGGTGGTTACGAGTTCACTCTGGGAGGATTTAATCTACTTCTACTCTTTTATTCAAGAAGCATGGTTGGTGGGGGAGTCTTCAATACCCTTGATTCTGCCTTAGAAAGGAGAGGGAACTGCACCCCTAATCAAACTGTTATGACTTCCTTTGTTGAAACCCTACAGGATGTTGGCTTATTTGATTTGGGATACTCTATATCTATTTTTTACTTGGAGAAGAGGAAAGATGTTACAAAGACTTGACAGATTCTTAGGGAATTCTTATTGGATTGATTCTCAATTTCACTTTAAAGTATTCAATCTTGTTAGAACCACTTCTGACCACTTCCCTCTCCAACTTGAAACTCATGAAACAATCAAGCCACCCTATACTCCGTCAGATTCTTAAATGTGTGGTCTTCTTACCATGATTTTTAAGAATTTGTGAAAACTCACTAAGATTGTCAGAGAAGTACTAATTAATGGTGTAATTTATGGCAAATACAAAAGAACTTAACTAGGGCCCCTCAAAAAATGGAACTGTGAGTTTGTTGGAAATGTACATGTTAAGGTTCAACAAGCTGAATCATTTGTAGAGCAACTGGAAGCTGACAGTGTAATGGGGAAAGTTCCATTTACTGAGTTTTCTTTTACTCAAGCACAACTTCAGGATGTTATTCAGAATAAAGAATAATTTTTGAGTTAGACGGTTGTGGGTCACCTCTTTGTTGAAGGGGATAGAAATACAAAATACTTTCATGCATTCATTAAGAGTAGAAAACAAAAGAATTCTATAAAAAAAATCAAATCTTCTGAAGGCTATTGAATCTATGAAAAAACTGAAATTGTGCAAGAAGGTGTTTCTTTCTATCAACAACTCTTCTCCACCCCTATTGATCTTTATGATGGCCTTTATTCTTTCAAATATCATCTCTTTGCAGATACAATGGTTGAGCAACCTTTCCATTCTCCCCCATTGATGAGAAAATTAAGGATTCCACTTTTAATACTGATGGATAAAAAACTGTAGGACTAGATGGATTCACTAATCATATCTTCAATGCTTGCTAGACTACTGTTAAGTTTGATATTTCTACTGCTATCAAAGTTTTTTTAATGGTCAAGATATGCATAGATTCCTTAAAACCTCAATCATCACACTCATCCCCAAGCTTCAATTTACTCTTAGATGGACATATTTCAAACCCATATATCTATCTGCTACAATTTCAAAAGTTATCTGCTAGACTACAACCACATTTGTTCTCTTTAATCATCCCCTTCCAAGATGATTTTGTTAAAAGTAGGCTAATATCTGATAATATACCTATTACACAAGAATTGATGTTGAATTTGGATAAACCTTGTAGTAGAGGAAATATGATCGTTAAGAATGATATCCAAAAAACATATGACATATTCTCATGGGATTTCATACTACCTATAATGTATGCTGGTGGTTTTTCTCAACAGTTCTACCATTCATTAAGCTCCTACTGGACAACAACAAATATTTCATTATTATTAATGGGAAGTCTCATGGGCTCTTCAAAACTTCCAGAGGAATCAGACAAGGTGCCCCTCTATTCCCATATCCTTTTATTTTTGGCTTTTGAATATCTCTCACAAGGTCTGCAAGAATTATTTTCTTCCAATCAACATTTGATATATTGAAGCAGGGGGTCTCCTCTAATATCACACCAAAGTTGTGTTGATAACCTTATCATATTTTCTAATGCTTCTATACATTCTATTAGAAAGTTGTTATCCTTTCTTATCCACTTTGGGCAGGTATATGGATGGAGTTCAGTAAAAAAAAATGCTCAATCTACACTGATAAGAATGTTTTAACTGCTAGTCAACAATGTATTGCTGATATTTTTGGGTTTCAGAGAGGCGCCCTTCCAATCTCTTACCATGGGGTGAAGATCAAAAAGGGGAAAATGAAGTGTCATCTGTTTGATGGGCAGATTGATAAGGTCTCTCGGAGATTTGTTTATTGGAAAAATAGCTTCTTTTCTCATGGCGCTAGGCTCACCCTACTTAAAAATTACACTTACTGTCATTCCTCTATATGGCTTGTAGATATTCAAGTTGTCTATTTCAGTTATGAAGAAAAATTAAAGAATGTTTAATAGATTTTTGTGGAGTGCATTCTCATCCTGGATTCATTGGATCAGCTGGAACAAAATGTGTAAGCCATTAAATGACGTTAGGGTAGGAGCTCAAAACCTTTCAGAAATTATATAGATTAATTCAATTAAACTTTGTATTAGATATAGAGAAATATCCTCTCTTAGGGCTGACTATATGTGGCAAAAAGACTGTGTTGGATCACATCCTTGCAATTATCAAATTCAGCTAAGTGATTCAGCTATTTGGAAGTAGATGATAGGGGTGAGGGATATTGTTGAATAGATGATTTGTTGGGAATTATGTATAAGAGATCTAAGTTTTTGGTACAATGATTGGACCTCATGAGGAACATTTGCTCTTTCATATGATGGTTAATTAGATCATTCCCTAATTGTTAGAGATTGCTGGGACAAAAATGGTTGGAATATGATTGTGCTGTCTCAATTGGTCTCCTCATAGGATGTTGTGGCTATCTCAAGATTCATGTTAACAGATTTGATAAAGATAAAATGACCTTTAAAGCTTCTTCTACTCTATCCACTACAAAATCTATTGTGGAATTTATCTATGTTAAGGCTGTTCCTGCACTAAATCTCAAATGGATATGGAACTCACTGCTCAAGCCTTCCATATCCTTTTTTGCCTGGAGAGTTATGCATTCCTATATACCAACTGATGATATCCTGAAGCTTAAGGGATTGAGAGACCCTTCTATCTATTTTTTTGTGTAGGGAGGAGGTATAATCTATTTCTCACCTGTTCTGGTCTTGCAAAATAGTTGTGGGTGTGTGGCAATTCTTCTATAAATTTATAGAGAATATACTTCCTTCTAATACTTGGCTCTCTATTCAAACTTGGTGATAAACTGGGCAAAAGTTTCTAATCTTATAATCAAAACTCTTTTTATTTAAATTTCTTGGTTGATGGCTAGGAATAATGTTAAATATTGGAAGCCTTTCAAAGATAATGACATTCATGTAATTATTGCCTATGTGGTTAGTTAAATAAAGAAAATACTCAACTATGCCGTTCTCAAGGATAAATTCAGACATGAATTGCTGCCTCTTTGGTCTCTTTTACATGGCCTTATCCTTTCTTGCTAGGAAACCAATCCTGGTTTTTTGGAAAAGACCTTTTTAGGAATGGATAAATGTTAATATTGATGGTAGTTTTTTCTCCCAACAGAGCTGCTGTTGGTGTTGTTTTCAGAGATTCTTTAGAGAAGCCTCTTATATTGTTTGGGTCTTCTGTCCATGCAGACACTTCTCTTGTTGTTGAAGCCATGACTCTTCTTACTGCTGTTAAGCTGTCTGCTCAATTCAAGTGGAATCAAATCATCATTGAGATGGACTCACTAGCCCTTTGGCATGAATGCAAGGACTTTTCTAAAGCTACATGGCAAATCCTTCATATCCTGAGGCAAGCTTCTAGGATCTATTCTTCTTTTAATGTCCAGTGATCCTTCATCTTCAGAGAGGGCAACTGGCCTACTGACTGGCTTGCCAAATATGCTTGTAACTCTGATCTTGCTTACTTTCAAGTCTCTCCTCCTTTGCTTTATCTCTTTTGTTACATGGAGATCTCCTTCCTCCTCCTTTGCCTTTATCTCTTTTTCAATTCTATTAAGTTTAAGGAAACAACAAAGAATGAGAAGAAGAAGGATAGTGACGTCGGCGTCTCTCTCAATTAAATAAGGAAGTAAGCTCTTGACAGTAAATTTCGACTGAGTAGGAGAAAGAGGAAGAGACAGGCCGAAGGAGGAAGAAGGTGAAAAGAGGGTTTCAATTCTCTACCTTTGGCTAAGTTAGGGAGAAGGGAGAAGAGGGATAGGGAACTACTTGGTGGGTGGCTATTGCAAGGAAGAGTTGTGATACCTTTACCTTATTGTTATAATAGGAGCAAGTTCGACAAGAGCAAGACTCAAAATTTTGATTGTGAGACCCACAAGAGCAAAATAAAAAAAAAAAGGAAAGATCACGTCAAAATTGAGAATACGACAAAACACGATTGCAAGAGTCGTGTAACAACCTGTTAATGAGCAAATAAGGGAAAGTTCGGTTTGCAACTTGATACTAGAAGAAAAAAAAAATTCATCTCATTCAAGAAGAGAAGAAATTTTTTTTTTGGATCTTATATGTTAAAAATTTTATGTTATATAAAAATGTTTAAATAGTAGACTATAAATAGGGTGAATTGTGAAGTTTGCCTTTGCCTTCTGTTACCCTCTGTTTGGGCAAAGCGCTCGGGAGTTCAACCCTTAAGACATGGTGAACGAAGAGGTCGGAAGCAAGCTTATACGCTTCCTTTGGTTCGTCGGGGCCGGAGGTATTGCTCTCTACTTCTGTCTTCGCTAACCGTAATTTTTCGTAAATTCCTTTACTTATTTACCGTACAATCAGCCCCAATAAAAAAAGTTTGGAAAATTGCTTTTCCTCCAGTGGTCTGCACTAAGGGCATCAATCTATGGAGGGAACATGAGCAGAAGGCAGCTCTTAAAGCGGCAGAAGGCTCTTCTCCAGGGCCAACTGAGATAGCGAACACAGTCGCTTCGAAATCTTGAGTCCTGGTTGGTCCTTACTACATTCGAAGTTCTGTTCTTTGATAGGTCTGCTTTCCATTTTGCTGTAACTGTTTATAGACTTTGCAGTTTATGTTCGATGAATCGGCCAATTTATTTTGCTTCTCTGCTTTGGTTTTGCTGAATGTAATTGAGAACTGATAATAGTTTAATTCAAATGCTCATAAAATGAGGGGTTTAACTGACTTATATAAATGATCATGTTTTATTTTTGTAGTTCTATAGTTTTGGCTGTTTGGGTTGTTAACCTTTCTTATTCTTAGTTTTTTTCTATTGAATGCAATTCAACGGATTTAAGCGGGATGCAACCTAAATCCTGCGAGACGGTCATTTTGGACAAAATAAAGCGGTAGATTTGTTAAATCCGGATTGCACAAATTTCGGGCAGCTATTGATTATTTATAATCTGCTGATAAACAGCTTATTCTGGCTTGCTGTTTGAGACAACTTATTCAGAACAAATTATTGGTAGTTATTGCTTTATAAATGACCTTCTTGCCCATGTCTGGTAAAATTGTTTGAAACAGAACTAAAATGAGAACAAAAACATATAATACAGAAGCATATAGTGCATAAGCATAAAATCATCACAGATCAGTTCCAAAAGATGACATACAGTTCTCACACTCTCGTGAGCATCAGAAAAAATAAAAAAAAGATAAAGACAAGTACAACTACAATGAGAAATATTAAAGTATTCAATTTTAAACTCTGACTACGCCTGTTCTCAGCTGCACTATCAACCTGGGAAAACATCGGATTCCCCTCATTGCTGGCAGTGTGACATGTGGGACTGTCGACCCATCAGAAAAAATCGCAACGAGCTGAAACACCCTTGCGACAACCATAGAACTGTCTCCCACTGCTATAAGACTGACGCGACGTGAGTAACAGAGCCGGTAGTCTACAGCAACACGAAACAACTCTGACTGTCACTTAAATTCTAGAAGTCATGTTGGTATAACTCCAAAAAAAAAACAAAAAAAAACTCAAATGTCAGATCTTAAAAAACAAAAAATACACATCAAAATGAATCTATAATGTACGAAGAAAAGATAGACTTAAGAAAAGATAGACTTAGTGGATTAGCTGCCATAGATAGCATCTGCTATAGACTCCCTCAGAGCACTCATCTCAGTCAAACCCTCCGCGTCATGAACTTCAAATTCATTACAGTCATTCTCATCCTCAGGAACTACGGGCCCAATCAAAAATTCTGATGGTTCTTCATAGACATTCAGCTTATCGTTATCAGCCATATTGAAGTCCATGTCTGAACATGAAGAATGTCGTTGGATGAAGTTATGAAGTGTCATACAATATGCACCTGCTTTTCAAATAGATATAACGACATATCACGTAGGATGATCCATTTCTTCTTCTAAACACCAAACGCTCTTTCAATTACCTCTCGTAAAGAGGAGTGACGTATGCTAAACATTTCTTTCCTACCATGAATGATGTCACTTAAAATCAGGAATATGGAAAATCAGGAATATGGTACCTAGTGTCTGGATATGGCTTTAGATAGCCCCTCTGCATAGGGTATCCAACATTAACCAAATAATATTTCCCTGTTATGGATGACATTATTATTTGCCAAAAAATACATATAACTAAGATTTTTATAAATCAAAACATACTTGAAGGCGAATGAGGAAAACTCTGCGATCTATTCCTAGTAGCATATGAGAAAATCCGACTGCCATGTGCACTCGCTTCCTAGCCCGCCATAACATATGTGAAACACATGTTGAAATCACATACCGCCATGACATTTTGAGTGGTTGAACCACTTCGACCAATGTAAGCCACCTTGTCCTTGCTGGATAGTCGGGCATCAGTGTGAGTACCGTCAATTGCACCTATGCAATTCTATTTTACAGGGTTAAAAAATATTTATATTTTTGTATTTACGTAAATAAAATAATATTTACCTTGAAGTAAGTTATGTTACGAGGATCGGTTGTGATTTGTCCCGGAGTATTAACAAATGATGGATCCTCTGGCCTGACGATTTTAGCGGCTAAGCTAACAAGTGTCTGTATGCCTTTGGAGAAATAACGACTTATTGTCTCTGATGAATGTTGAAATCTCTCCATAACACCTCTAATTTATTCGTTTTGTGACAATATATAGTGTTATTGCCAATACCTCCCTTCTCGTTGTTCTAGAAGAATTTTGGAGTCTGTGATTTAGTGATAACTCTTGCAGGAGATCCATAAATATCGATACAGTCATTCGAAATATGTTGCTGAACCTAATCGGATTTCTAGAAAACATCTCACCTACCCATTTATCCCCAACAAAGCTGGAGATTATACGGGGTATACGAACACTACTTGATCTGTAATACTCCAACAATAATATGGCAATAGCTACAACCTATTCCATTCTCTTACGACGTTCATGTTACTGATCCATCCTAAAGGAAAAAAGATGTCGATTAATTCAACAATTGAGAACACTCACCCAGTTACAATAAAAATATATAGAGCTCTACTAATAGACATTCTGGAATCATGTAGAAGTACATTTAAAAAAAAACTCCAAATAACAAATGAGTACATAACACATGAGTACATAATACAACAAAAGAAAACATAGAAAAACTCATTCATCTACAAGAACACACAAAAAATTGACGCGCAACTCTGGTTCCATCGCCATGAATATTTGCCTACGTGTTGGATCCTCTAATTTTTTAATACAAATTGCATGGAAACTCCTATTCGTAACTACTTCAGGGATAGTAGACAAAGTTCAAAGACAATTCGAGATAGTGCTGTTAGGAACTGGAGCAGGCGGTGGAGCTCCAAAAGCGTGGAGCTAGGCGGTGGAGCTCCAAAAGCATCTATGAGTCGGTCAAATGAAGTTTTTACAAAAGTGTCATTTTCTTTCTTTCTTCTTCCTAGTCTGGGCCTCTTCGACAGTGAGCTTGACTCCCCCCATCTCCCTCTGGTTAATACTATGTATTTCTTCCTCAACTGTCACCGACTCTAGTGGGAAATCATCTGGTATTCTTACAAAACCCGTCTCTCTAGGGATGAATGCATGCTTTCCCGTTGCCACAACTCCCTTGAACATTATGTCAAGTTTATTTTCAAAATCCGGCTCAATTCCGCTCTGCTTGTATTTTTTGCGGTCGACATTGCCTGTAACATTACATTGAGGAGGGGGTTTAGTGGGGTAATTGGTTAAATAAAAAAATATTTGGAATAAACATAATAATAATGTCTATTTTACCTCTAATTTCTCGGCCCACTATTCATCTGAAGCATCAATTGTTCGTTTAATAGGATCCTAACCCAACCCCGTGGATCCACGTTTCAGCTCCTTCCAAATTTTCCACTCATTCTTTAATTGATCCCATTTATTTTTAAACTTCAGTCTGTCATAATCTCTTTCAGTCAGTTTTTTAAACCTTTTAGCTATAGTCTGCCAACCTTCTTTGTTGAAATATGTGGTTGACCTATTCCCGATCTCAATTTCGGTGATACAGAGATTGCAGAAAATATTAGTAACTTCCTTATCCCACATCGCTGACGGAACACCTTCATTTGTCTTAGCCATGATGGAACTATATGAAGAATTGCATATGCATAAAGAAATTTATATTGTAACTCAACATGCATAAGAAAATTTGAATACATGAAGAACATAAAAGTTTCTTCCAGCTGCCAAATTCCACAATATGTAATATTATTCCAGAAAGCATCACACAATTATTTTGAGAAAGCATCACACAATTGTAGCTACCGGAAAGCATCACAAAATTATTTCCATAAAGCATCACACCACTATTTTGAGAAAACATCACACAATTGCAACTACCAAAAAGCATCACACAACTGTTATGAGAAATATAGTGCAGTCTCATGAATATACTGTCAAATTTGAAAGTCCAGAAAGCATCACACAATTCCATACTGAACAACTACAAAAATTGCAGCTACCAGTTTAATACATCCTCTAGCTGCCGAATTGCAACTGCCAAATTCAAAGAATCCCAAGCTCAAATAGAAGAAGAAGAAGAAAATCCAAACTTCTACAGCAAGCAGGTAGTGTACCAAATATTGATATGATTTCACTTTCAAACCAAATATTAACACAAAATACTGCCTAACAACAATGACACATAAAAAATTATGTGGTTTGGTCAATGCCCTACATCCATAGAAGAAAAACCACAAATGTTTTATTAAAAGCAATTGTGTAAGGTTGCATAGCACTATAACAGGAACCAAAAACAAAAAGTGTAGGCAATCAAATTGCAGCTACTATATATGAATGAACTACTGCAGCAAATACAAACCATTACATGCCACTGATGTGTCAGGTTACAAGTTGCTGCAACGGGAAAGCTAATCAAACTGGAGCAAGTCAAACTGCTGCCATTCAAAAGGAACAACTAATCAAACTGCAACTAATACAGAAACTGCTGCTATTAGCTGCAGTTTGCATCACAAAAATTCCTGCAAATTCCATCACAGAAACTGCAGCTAATACCTTCACCAATTTGCTTAAAACCGGAGGCAAATTCCATCACAGAAACTACAACTAAACACCGTGTTCCAAATTTTAGCAAATCAAATTAATTAATATGTTTAGAAATGCATTTAGACATGAATATGTTTAGAAATGCATTTAGATATATTTATAACCATCAGATAGCCTGCACTTCCTTTCCCATTGCCACTAACTATACTATTGCCATTTCCACTGCTATTGCCATTTGCAATGCCACAACCAATACCAATACCAATATGCTAAAAAAGAAACTGCTGCAGCTGCCCTCCACAACTTATCAAATGAATTTTTTTGCCCATTGACGACCAAAAGAGATGAAATAGTAGTGTGAAGAAAGAATCCTCTTATTAACATCATGCACAAAATGATAAAGTGCGAAGTTTATCAGAGAGCAACAGAACCTCATCCATATCAGTGGGAAAACCCAACTAACATATTCCAACAAGTATAAAACTATAGGGAAGTGCTTTGATAAACTTTAATTTGTAGCCAAATCATTTTTGCTGTCATAGGCTAGACTTCCCCACAAGCTTATTCATTCACCAACATAATACTGAGAATCTCATAAGTTTGATACAATGAGAAATTTTTTTCCCTTGTTTAATGTTCGCAGAATGATAAAACAAATTTCTTGCTTGGACCTCCATAATGAAAACATTCTCGTGCAAACTAATCAAAACAATTTCATCAATTTAGGCAAAAATGAAGATGAAGAAACATCGGACCAGAGAAAATGAAACATTTCCAAGAATCGCAACTCATGCCACAGATCTCAACTAGGCTATAGCAAAAAACCAGTAATGTACTCATATATCATAGAAAAAAAAATTCATTGCTTGCATCTTCACTTCCCAGAAAAACCATCAGAGAAAAGGAAACTTTTCAAGGATCGCAACTAGGGAAATCGAAAGGATACCTTACGATCAGGAAAGAAAATTGAAAGGAAGAAGGTTCAATCTCCTCTAGGGTGACGAACCAGAAAGGAATCCAACGCGGGAGAAGGCGAGGGTGATCAGGGGTACCTTCGAAATTCTTAGGGCAACGCGGGACGTTAACGCGGAAAGCGGGGCTTTACCTGCGTCGAAGCCATATAAGAATTTATCGGACGCGGTGTGACAAGAATAAGTTCCGCAAACGTGATTACCAAACAGAGCGGTGGCGTTTTGAAAACGCCACCTCACCCCAATAAGCTGCCCCAAACAAGCCCTTACTAAATCCTACGAATTGGTGGATTTACGCTCTCGTGTTGAGGATTTATGGCACGGGTAGGTAACAAATCATCCAATAGCGAGCGATAAGCTTATCCTTCTTCCCTCCCTATGGTCCTCTTGTCGGACCATCGTCTACTGAAGCTCACAAGATCATGAATATTTGTTTCAAGAATAGCATTTTAAAGCCATTTGGTTCTTCTTTTGCTTTATGATTTATTATTTTGAACTCTTGATGCATGATTCTAACATCAGTTAATATCTATAGATAGTTTGAATGTTAAATAATTGCAGATTTTACCAAATATGAAATGAACATAAGTAGTTACTTTACTCTTGTGGTTATTCCTGCAATGCTCTTGAAATCTTGGAGCTCTTTATTATTTCTTTGTTCTAGTAAAGCATGTGCGAATGGGCAATTTGTGTGCTTGCACCTTCTTTACTAATCCTCATTGCTTGCTATATGAAAGTAGAAAAATTACTCTTTTTTTACTATAGGTTCACTATTCATAATGATTCTTTGCTCGGTACTCATTCATGAAAACTGAAGCATAGAAAATCATGTGTCCTTCTCTTTATTTTCTTATTGAGATTGTGAAAAATTGGAAAAACATATGATTATAGCTCATTTATCTTAAGGTTTGTTTGGGGCAGCTACAGCTTATCAGCTGCAGCTCAGATGCCCTAGGAAGCTACTGCGGGGAAGCTGCTTCGGGGAAGCTGACTGACTGTTTGTTTTAGCTGATTAAAAACAACTTTATGGCTGCAATTTCTGGACAAATGTCCATTATGCCCCTGTTTAGTAATACTGTTTATAACAAAACTGCCATAACCATATATTTGATACTTCAGAAGAAAAAATTCACTTTAGAACAATATAAAAATTTAGATACACACCTCACTTAACAGGGAGTATCAAGAGTGCCAAAATAAAGTTAAAAGCTATTAAAATTATAATTAATATGATGATTATATTGTCCTTAACATGCAGACGGTGTATGTCCCATGTTACACAGACCTCTAGTGATTGCATCCATCCATGATCACTGTTGGCAGTGGAATCCACTAGATTGTCTGCCCATCGGAAGAAGCCACACTGCTCTGCGATGATCTGCGAGCAGCGGTAGAATTCTCCTGTAGCTATGTGCCCGACGTGACGTCTGTAGAGAAGACTATAGTTTGCAGTGGCAGAACAGTCGTCGGGAGGTCATTGAAATCCTGGAGCTCATCTTTTTTGAATGAGTAAAAAGACAATCTATTAGTCATAACCTAAACTGACGCATCGAAAAAAAGAGGAGAACTTGGTTGCCTTCATTAGTCATACTCTCGGCCTGCACTCTTCTTGAATTTCTTGATTATGTTCTGTCACTCTTCCTTGTTGAAATATGTCGTGGGCCTATTTTCTAGTTTAATTTCAATGAGGCAAATGTCACGAAGGATTATTTTTGTTTCCTTATCGCGCAGTGCGGGTGTTGCAGCCTCTTTGACCTTGGCCATTTTATTACTGTAATAGCCAAAAAACATACAGACATGAGTAAGAGCATTCAAAAAGAAAACAATGATATATTTCTTTGCCTCATTTCAATCTGACTGCCACAGTGTGTGTATGAGTGAGAAATATGTTTCTCTTATCATCATATTGCTTTAGGTGATATCACGAGTAAATTTCAGTGGCTTTGAATGGAATTACATTGTCTCATTCTTTCTTCTTCTATGCCTTCTTTCACAGTGTGTGTGTGTGCACGAAATATAATTCTTTTCTCATCAGAATGCCACAGTTGGTACCACTAGTAAAATTTCAGTGGATTTAAATCATATTATACATCTTTGCTACTAGCTGTGAGGGCACTAGTAAATTTCAATGACTGAGAATGAAAATATACATATTTGCAACTATCTTTGATGCAAAAAAAAAAGAGAAACATTGCTCACATAACTGTCTCATTCTTTCTTCTTCTATGACTCGTTTCACAGTGTGTGTGTGTGAGAGAATTATACTTATCTTCTCATCAAAATGCCACAAATGGTACCACTAATAAAATTCAGTGGCTGAGAATGAAAATATACATATTTGCTACTAGCTGTGAGGCTAAAAAAAAAGAAAAATAATGCTCACATCACTGCCTCATTCTTTCCACTTCTCTGCCTCATTTCACAGTGTGTATTTATGGGAGTAATGTACTTTTATTTTTATCAAAATGTCACAGGTAGTATCACTAGTAAATTTCAGTGGCCTGGAGTGATATTATGCATATTTGCTACTTGCTGTGAGACTACTTGTAAATTTAAATGGCTGGGAATAAAAGTATACATATTTGCAATTAGCTGCGATGCCAAAAAAAAGAGAAACATGACTCACATAACTGTCTCATTTTTTTTTATTTTATGACTCATTTCACAGTGTGTGTATGAGAAATATACTTCTCTTCTTATCAAAATGTTATAGGTGGTATTAATAAATTTTAGTGACATGAAATGATATTATACATATTTGCTACTAGCTGTGAGATAAAACAAAAGAAAAATATGACTAATATCACTGTCTCATTCCTTCTACTTCTTTCCCTGATTTCACAGTGTGTGTGTGTCAGAGAAATATAATTCTCTTCTCATCAGAATGCCATAGATGGTACCACTAGTAAAATTTTAGTATATTCGAATCACATTATACATCTTTGCTACTAGCTCTAGGAACACCAGTAAATTTCAATGATTGTGAATGAAAATATACATATCTGCAACTAGCTGTGATGCCACAAAAAAAAAAGAGAAACATTTCTCACATTACTGTCTCATTCATTTTTCTTTTATGACTCGTTTCATAGTGTGCGTGTTAGAGAGAAATACACTTCTCTTCTCATTAGAATGTCACAAGTGGTACAAATAGTAAATTTCAGTGGCATGAAATGATATTATGCATATTTGCTACTAGTTGTGAGGTCAAGACAAAAAGAAAAACATAACTCACATCACTGTCTCATTCTTTCTACTTCTCTGCCGCATTTCAGAGTGTATATGTGTGTGAAATATACTTTTCTTATCATCAGAATGCCCCAGGTGATACCACTAGTAAATTTCATTGGCTTTGAATGAAATTAGACATATTTGCAACTACCTGTGAGGTAAAGGAAAAAAAATGAACATAACTCACATTACTATCTCATTCTTTTTATTTCTCTGCCTTATTTCATAGTGTGTGGGAGAGTAATATACTTCTATTTTCATCAGATTGCCACAGGTAGTATCACTAATAAATTTCAGTGGCATGGAATGATATTTTGCATATTTACTATTAGCTGTGAGGCCAAATAAAAAACGAAAAAAATGTCTCAGATCACTGTCTCATTCTCTCTACTTTTCTGCCTATGTGTGTGTGAGAAATATACTTCTCTTTTCATCAGAATGCCACAGGTGGTACCACCAGTAAATTTTAATGGTTTTGAATCAAATTAGACATATTTACTACTAGCTGTGAGACCAAAAAACAAAAAAAACATGGCTCACATCAATGTCTCATTCTTTCGGCTTCTCTGCCTCATTTCGCAATGTGTGAAAATATACTTCTCTCATCACCAGGATGACTTAGGTGATATCACTAGTAAATTTCAGTGGCATGAAATGAAATTATATATATTTGCTACTAGAGTGAGGAAAAAAAAAAAGAAAAAACAAGGGAAAGACCCGTCACACTAAAACCATCACCATATAGAAGCACCAAACCAAAAAATACAGCAGAATCTACATAGTGTAGAGCAATGAGAAATGAAAATGTCTAAAAAAATATAGGGAGAGAGGATACCGCAATAATGTGGACTCCGGCACGTCAGTTAGGGCAGAGGAAGAATAAGCTCCGTGGGAAATAAAAAGTGCAGAAAACAAGAATGCGGGGTCGAAAGAGGGGTACGCGCGTTATATGCTTCAAAAGACTATTCTTAAAATAACCGCTTAATGCTCTGTGTTAGCTTTTTTATATTTGAAGTTTGAAGTATCATTTTGGCATGCATGCACATTGGTTATGTTGCGTGTCGTTTTAAATATAAAATTGCTTTTTTGTGCTTTAACACATGGGTTCATCGCATGAGTTAAGGAGTTTTTTTTCATTAACATTATAAGGATCCTCAGAAGCTCTAATTTTTTCTTATAGGTTGCTGTCTTTTGAAAACACGAGGAAAGTAAGGTTCATAGTTTTCAACATACAGTATCTTTTTTATTAATGCTAAAATATGTTATTCATTCGTTAATAAAAAAAAATTCTTGATGTTTGTCATAAATGACCTAAATAAAGTGTTGTCAAAGTCCAACCAAGTTAATTATATTCATTGTTGTTCATTCGTACGCCTCACAGAAAGAACAACTTCAAAGTAAGAAATTGTTATAGTAATTCAATTAATATGAGTTGCGAGTCGACTCCTGATTCAGAGATATCTGTTGCACTTGACAAATATAAATTTGGAGAAAAAATACAAAAAGGAAAACTTTATGGAGAAATTAATAGATCTAAACCAAAAATTGAAGACAATTCTTTAGTGACGTTTGATATAATGCCTGATAAGGAGTCCAACAACGACTGAAATAAGTTGAATTTGATGAGAGGTTATGTTGGTAAGTGGAATCTTAACTTTTGTAGTTTAGATTTTAGCTCATATGATTGCCATGAAATGATTTTCTTTTGGATTTGATATACTATTTGAACTTAATTTGTTTTCTTTAGTTATGACGTTTCTTGCATTTACATTGACGATCCAACATTTAACTCGTAGAAATGAAGAAATTTGTGCCTGAGAGTTCACGGTGTCGTGGCTGTCGCAGCTCGCGATCAACTCCTGATGAGGACTCACCGGTACAGTTTGGAGAACTTAGGAGTTCAACTTGCACACCAAAGTTGTCGGAACAACATAATGTTGTTTTAGGGGAGTTATTTATGGAGCAATACATATGTAGAAATATTCTTTTAGGTGTGCTGAAATAGAGTTTATTGAGTGACTTCGTCAAAAAACTTAATAAACGATTAGACACATCATATTCATATCAGTTGTGATGATTAAGTTCAAAATATGAAAGCTGATTTTAAGATTGTGTATTAACTGGTCTGATAGATTGGGGCTGGGATGAAGAGTTACATTTACCAGTAGCAATCGATGAGCTGTCACACGAGATCCTATAGGTAAGATAAATATAAGCTTTTCCAAATTATTACACTTACGTAATTGTGCTTGCACGAGTTAATTCAAGTCAATGAATCACAAGAGAATTTAAAGTTTTATCACTTTAGACGAAATCCATTTCACTAGTACGATATATTTGAGAAGATTTGCTCGAAGAATATTGCTGTTGGAGTACAGGCAAAATCGAAAATTGATCAAGAGTTTAGAAGAAAATTTGTTGGTGAGACTCTAACTACACCAATTGATTACGTAGTCCAGGTTAAATTTATGGCTTCGAATGGTGTTACCTTTATTGAGGATCTTAGCATGCCTGCAACCACTATGTAGACCTTCAATGGTTACCCAATGGAAGATCAAGAGACAGACCCACTGAGTGTAGGACCAAAAGTCGCAACATGGAGAAGGTTGTGGTGTCTCGATGATCCAAAAAAAAAAAAAACGATAAGGAGGAATTTAACAAACTACTCTCTGCCCAGGTGGAAACTGCTGCAGCTTTGAAGGAATTGTTGGATCATAAGACCCCTGATATCGATGAATAATTGCCCTGCAAAAATAGAAAGTTTAGCCGACATTCAGAAGAAGACACACTAGCCATTCTGGTTGTGCTCAACAAATATGAGATCAATAAGTATGTTCTCATAGGATACCACGATCCTAAGCTTCAACGTTGGGTTGAACACATTGTAGCCAAACATCTTCGTTATTATTCATATCTGGCATGGATTTAAAGCTCGCTGACTAAAGTGTATTTTAATTGTATCGAACTTATTTCAGTAAGAATAATCGTCTAGCGTCACGTTTGTACTGTTGTTTTATTTTCCTCTACATTTCATATCATTTGTTATTTCAGTGAGGATTAGTTGTGTTAATTTGTCCGGTCTGTCATTCAGGCAACATGCTTTCTATTTAACCATTTTCTATTAACACTTAATGCAATGTTTTTTTCAAGTCTTAATGCATACTAAAAAATTTGTTTCAATATCACAAATATGTCTATTTACTCTCGTGGAAGATTATTGGACAATATGTACAATCTCATTAATAATTACATTGATATAACTAACACCCTTTACTGAGCTATTACCTAGAGTGATGGATAGTAGTTCATCTGATGATGATGAAGTCGTACCGAGACCGATATTTGATAGGGCACACACAAGACATCAGTGTGTAATGGATATTCTTGTTGGAAATCCCATACGTTGCTATAATTGTTTTAGACTAACATCAGAACTCTTTTATCCAATTACAAGACATTCTAGTGATTCGCAATCTATTAAGCAATACTAGAAATATGGCTGTTTCAGAACAATTTGGAATTTTTCTTATAGGAGTTGCACATGCTCATTCCTACAGACAATTTTGTGAATTCTTTCAGCATTCATTGGAAACATTTGGGAGATACTTCAATTTTGTATTGCAAGCCACTATCTCTTTGACTGCAGAATATATTTGATTGCCAGCTGAGGATTCCAAATGTCACCCATTCATATGTTCTAATCAACAATTTTATGTTTTCTTTGAAAATGTTATTGGGGTAATCGGTGACACACATATGCCTGTTGTTGTTGATTATGGTTCATAGAACATATATTGTAATCGAAAATGATTCATATTGCAAAATGTGATGACAATCGTATCATTTGACTGTCAATTCGTGTTCGTTGCAACTGGTTGGGTGGGATCAACAACTGATATGAGGGTCCTTCATTGGTCGTTTGATCAATGGTCTTTTCATGTGCCACAAGAACAATATTATCTTGTTGACTCAGGATATACTAACACCAACAAATTTATAGCACCTTATCGTTGTTGTCGATATCATCTTAGTTAGTATTGTGGATGAGGAACTAGGAGTTACTTCGGAGCAAAAGAGATGTATAACCATTGTCATGCCCAATTACGAAATGTAGTTGAGAGAACATTTGACATATGAAAGGAGAGGTTTCAGGTTTTAACACGTGTCAGTTTCCATTAGACATATAGAGTAATAGTGTTGCTTATGCAATCTTACATAACTTTATTGGTCGACATCACGGAGAAGGCATATACTTTAACATGTCCCAGTGTGAAATGCATCACGATAGGAAAATGGGTGAGGTGATAAGCACGGGTGATGAACTAAACGTGCATGCAAGTATCGGGGAAAACAATGAAGGTGAGATGATTCGTCATTCAGTTGCAGCAAATATGTGGTAATCATGTGTAAGAACTTTTAAAAAAACCTCTTCTTCTCATAAATAATTTATGCATTATGTTAACAATAGTTTTATTTATGTTGCAAGAATCTGAACGAAGACAATGCAACACTTGATCATTTTGTTTCTTTTTTTTAACCCGAGTTTTTCAATTTCACACTAGAATCAGTATTCTACTTTGAGCTTGAAATTGTGTTTTTTTTTCATTTTCTTCTGCAATTATATTTCTATTGGGTACAATTATTGAAAGAATGTTTGCTTCGTGGTTATATTGAGTTGTGGATTCATGGATTGATGTTGTTATCATATAGCTGCGTGAAACAGTTGATGAAGTTGTGATCCATATGGGAATGTAGAGTTCTCCCATGTTGTACTATGAAACTAACATTATGAAGCTTTTTTTTTGTGGTCGATGTGTCGCCAGTTACTGTATACATATGGTTGCACTTGTGGGTATCCAACTGATTCCTTAAAAAAAAAAAGAAGTCATCATTTTCGAGATACACGAGATAGTGAGTTGTGAAAAGATTTTTTTTTGTTTTGAAAGTGAACTGGAAGTTGACTTCTTACTATGGGTCTGTTTGGGGCAGCTGCAGCTTATCCAGCTTCTGCTGATGAGCAGCTTATCCTGATAATCTGCTGATGAGCAGCTGATCCGGATAAGCTGTCTGGCTGTTTGGTTGGCGCTTATGGAAAACAGCTGATTGTGAAAAATTGACCATTTTGCCCCTGTTCTGAATAAACAGTCGAGGATTTGTTTAAATTTTACTATACTTATTTGAATATTTCATATTTATATTTCTAAACTTTTCAATTCTTTTGAAATCAATTTGATACCAAATTTATCATAAGAAAAACCATAAGATTCTAGACTTACCAGCCAATATATCAATTTAAGACAGAGATCAATAAACTAAGGTATTCTTTTGTAAGCTTCTACTTAAATTATGTTGTGAAGCTATTGTTGAAAAGTTGCTTCATGAAGCAACTTCAAAAGCTTGTTTAAAAACAGAATTTTCAAAGAAAACTTCTTGACAGCCAGCTTAGCTAATTTTATTCAGATAAAAAGCACCAGCCTTAGAAAGCTGAAAAAAATGACACAAGAATGTTGTTCGGAACTAGTAAGAGTTGTCAAAGCAGATAAAAATTAATAAAGCATAAGAAGACTAGTTTGGCACAAAAGAAATGGTCAAATATTTCAGAAACAGTTTTGATCAGAATCACATTTACCTTCAGCTCTTGGCAAATATCCAGTATTCTCAGAAGGAAGATTGGGTCTGTGTAAACATCAAGAAATCT
>NW_018164998.1:34543-46635 GCF_001263595.1 Phalaenopsis equestris | reverse complement strand
AAACCGCCGCCCGCACTTATAAGCTGCCCCAAACGGGGCCTATGTTAGTAATGTTCTGTACACATTGGTTTTCAATGCTCCTTTTTATGGCTTGCATATGGTCTTTTTATTCACTCTCCCTCCCTAATCAATTAACAAATCAACTGTGATTTTGATCATGCATGGTTTCCTTAATTAGGCGATTTCGGATGCCAACTTTCTGTTTTTTTTTTTTTTTCTTTCGGGGATATCTGTTTTTTTTTTTTGCTTTCATGGTGGAGCAGCTTGGGTGACCGCTGTTTTTGCGTGGTAACCGCTTTGATGTCGGCAGAGCACCACAGACTATGACATTTATATTGGATCATGACTTTGAAGATTTTTCTGGTTCTCAAGAACTCATAAAACAAGGAGAAAAATTACATTATAGTAGAAAGTGCTTGGGGAATACATGTGGAAATTTAATATTCAGGCTTCTTTCCACCATGAAATTCCTTTTGTTGGTTTCTTTTTATTGTGATTAACAAGTTTATTGTCTTGCACTTGTTGCAGAATAGTGGGATATTGAAGTACCGTCTGACGTGGTGATATAGCAGCTTGGATGACTTGTGCTTTCGCATGGTTACCACTGCATTGCACGTCATTGCTGGAAAATATTTGGAGGTCCCTGATACTGGAGCATTGTCAGTTGTGATATGCTTATGGTTTAAAACATGGGATGTTAGTTATCATTTACATTTTCTTATTACCTCTATATGGAGAGAAGGGATTTTATTGTATATGATATTTAAACAAGGCATGGAACGTTCAAAAGTCCTGTTTGCATCAAATTATCACCATGTGCTTGATCCCAAGAATTGGCCACATGAATTCTATGCAAAAAATTGCACCTTGTGATTGGTTATTTTGCTGCGAAGCGTCAGTGTTTCTTCATAGTAAAGTCAAGTTACTTTTATAGTTGTTTCAACGAATCCATAGTATCTATATTTTGCATGAATGTGCAGAGCAAGGCATCATGGAGCTGAATCAGTTGGCTTGTTATGCATACGATTAAGACATTCAGTTGGAATCATAAATTCCAGGGTAATTTCCATTGTTTAGTAGAATATCTTCCGGTAACTTTGTATCCAAGTTTTATTTGACATCCTTTTTTGTGATTAAAACCTTGGAGAATCCTAAATACTAAATTTCAGTAGTAACTAGGCACTCGCACCTTATGAGAAACTTGATTCTCTGTTTCATCAATTTAATAGGAGTAGAGGCCTACTCTATTCTCTCATTTTTGAAGGCTGGTTGTATGAATTTTCATCTCTTTGAATTATATTTTAATAAGGGCTGACGTTTTTTGTCTAGTTGCTCCATCCATCAGATTAGACTGCCTTGATGCTGAGACAGGAATTGGACCTTTGTTTTCTGAAAACAAAATTTTTTTTATGAACTATTGAAAGCTTTGGCGTAATGAGAAAGGTTGAAAAATTTTATATTGCTTTTACTCAGCATAAGATCTGGGGATGTTAATAACAGTTTTTTATAGTATGAAATTATAATCACTTGTTTTTTAGAGAGAACTTTAAGAACATCTATGTATGCCTCTTTTTTTTTAACTCCCTGCTGTTAACTATTTTTTAGATCCTGCTCATCCGTCGCCAGACAGTATTACAAGATTTAGTAAATCCTTTGCCTGACAGTTTTCAGGATTTAGTAAATCCAGATTTATGAGATTTACTAAATCCTAATAAGGTAAATCCAATCAGTTGCCAGACATCTCTTTAATGTATATTTACTACATTTTACATTCTTATTTAATTGAGGGTACACCTCGGTTCAACGGTTAGGTTGCCTTTATTGCAACTTAGAAGGATGAAGCAGGCCAAATCCCTGGATTTGACGGGGAATGTGAACATGTCGCCTATACTTCACAACTTTGGTCCATGTTTCCATGAAAGGGATAGATCAAAAAAGGAATGAAGTATCAAGTATGTGGGTTTCTACCATAGAAATTGATTTCCCCTTATTTGTTGGATTTGGGAAGACGAAAGGGTCTGTAAAGCTGTTGTCCAAGAGGAATTAAGAGAAGAGGAACTGGTAAGAAAGGGTTTGTATTCATATTTCCATTTGTTGCTAATCCTATATGTCACAGGCCATTCCATTTTTTGGGAGGGCTCCCAATTATTAGATGTAATTACAAGTAATAAAAAAAGGAATAAAGTATCATAAAATATCATAATATCTAGTCCATGATTATCATTCATCAATCGAGCCTCAAAAAATCTTTTCCAAAGAGTTGTAGGTGGCTGCAATGGAGGGGGAAGTAGAGATAACTAGGGTCATAGATAATGATTGACACGATGTCCTCTCTTTGATTGATTTGGAGGCTTGGGCTCAAGATGAGATTACAACATATTAGGGGTCTTGGGGGCTCCAGCTAGTATTTTGGATGACGGACTACTAGGTGGCCTCTAGTAGCAGATTTGGAAGCTTGGGCTTAGAACAACTCCAAAGAGCTTGTAATTCAATGGTCACAACATAACTTAGGACATGTCTCTATAAGGACAAGCTTAGAGGTTTATACATAAGTGGAACTGACTCATGGGGGAATAGGTGGTCTTGGAAGATATGTTGGAATACAGTTGGGGTTTGAGGTTTGGAAGGTACTGATGGCTGTGTTTTAGGCAATGGATGGGGTTTGAAGTTTTGAAGGTGATTTTAGTGGAGGTTTGGGAAACATTGATGGTGGAATTTATATGATAATTTTGGTTTGTGATTTGGCCCAGTTTAAAAGAGGTGGAGTCTGGGAGGCAGATATGGGGTTGCTTTGGCCTAATGATTTGGTACTTTGGATAAGTGCGATGTGGTGATGTAGATGTATATGTTATAGTTTACTGGATGTTGTCTCAAAACTGTCAATCCAAGGTTTGGCAGAGGCATCATATTCTGTTATAATTTTCTAATTTCTAGCTCAATAAAGTTTATATTGATGGGATGCATGCTTTGCGTGCCATTTCGATTGTCCCGGTACTCTACCTATTGCACATTTTGCATGCAATTAACATAAGTTGCACTAGTGTGAGGAGTTTCTTGATATTCATTTCATTCCATACAGTTTAAATATGGCGACAGAGTGCTTGAATAAGCGTGATGAGTATTGCAATCGTCAGACATATTCTCAAACAACATTGAGTACAAAGCAGCCATCCTGGTTTCAAAACACGAAATGCTGCAAGCAAGAGTTTGACTCAGAAGCAATTTAGTGGCACAACAGATTTTAGACTGCAGGAAATTAGAATTGCAATGAGGTTTATTGTTATTTGTAGCAAATAATTGATCTGGTTCAACAGTTTAAATGTGGGTTAAGCACAACGTAGCACATGGTGAAGTGGGGCTATAATCAATTGAAACAGGCGCACAGAAACTTCAGTAGTTGAACCTGTTCATTTCTCATTCATAAATCAGAAGTTGAAGCATAGCATCATTGGAAGATAAGACAGCATCATTGGAAGATAAGACGACAAAAAAAAAAAAAATCCTAAGAGGCCGTTAATGTGGCAAATGCCATTTTTCAAAGCATTTATAATGACGGTAGCGAATTGTTGCAACAGCAGCAATAATGCAGAGATATGCATCAAAGATGTAGAAGCAGATATTTTACCAGGCATTTCAGCAGATATGATTAAAACCATCAGCTAATATGCAAATAATACATTCAGCCGGATTAAAGCCAGAACCCAAAAACATTCAATGGGAAAAAATGGATTTTGATGATTCCTGGACTTAAATGGTGGGTGACAGAACATGAGACCAGGTATCAAGCAACATATGGAAGCAAGTCAAACCTAGTAACTTGGGAATTCATCAAAACTGTTCCATAACTAATGGAGGTCTATCGAGAATACTATAACAAGGATTTGGCAAGACTCGTGAGCAGAAATTAGGGAACTGGAACTTATTGAACAAATTTGAGGTTTTTGGACAGCAACATTAATAAGCATATAAACATTGAGAACTGCTTAAACATTTTTTTGGCTGGGTGGCTGGGGGTTGGCTGTCTTTTTGGGTTTGGAGAAGGGAAAAAGGGGCTATGTATCTGTCTTTTGAGGGAAATTTGGAGATGAGAAAGAGGTAAAGACTAAGAGTGGTGGAAGGAGGAAGATGAGAAAATTTAAAAAAGAGGAAGGAAGGGCATGTTCAGTGAGCCAAAAGATAAAAAAAGAAAGGAAGAGGAAAAGGAGAAATTTTTTAAGCGGAGGGAGATAAATGTTCGTGTGGGGATCACTCTCTCATTTGGAATCTCTCTCTGGATTTTCAAATGGTGGAGAGACTCTTCTTTTAATTGGCCATATTCAATGTTGAAATAGACAATAGACACTTCTAATATATTCAATTTTTAGTACTTAACTATTTATTAAAATATTAGTTATTGATTGATCGTGCTGCCCGATTCATATCATATATTATGATCAATTCAAGTTTGAAAATACCAAATGTTGAATATTATCTTGTGAATAATTAAATTTAATTTACAAAATAGATCGCATAACATGATATACGTTTTAAATTTATATCATGTTATGCGATCTATTTGTAGGGACTAGTTCGAACTATTGGTTCACATTAGTTTGGTGCGGAATTAGTACTTGTGGCTACCAGGATCAGTTGTATGCCCGATTCATTGTTAAACTAATTGAACCAGCTGTTATAACCTTTGATAGAGTAGCATATTCCAGTCGAAACAATATAGAACTATCCAAGCTAATTTAGAAGGTAAAGGGCACGAATCAAGAGGTACTTGTGCCTTATGCTAAAATATATATATATATATATATATATATTTCTGCTACAATCGATTTGTGTCTGAAAATTCTAGTTATGTTATATGTATACATAGCCTAATTATATTTTTAGTCCCAGTCTCTCTTAAATTTTATTATTTCTTTATTCTATGATTGTCCCATTTAAATGTTTAAATTATAGTGTTTTTTTTTTTCTTTTCTAATGTTGTGATTTGTCTAAAAACCACATATTGTATCCTTCAATGAACTTTAAAAACATTCCTAGAAAAACTGTTAAAAAAAGCGTTAATCTTAATACTTTAAGTAAACTTATTATTTTGAGTATTTTAGTAAAGTGGAATAAATACTTAAACATATATTTTGAACAAAAATAATATTATTTGGTGATAATTACATACTAGCCGCCCAAAATATTGATATTTACAAATTACCTATCCATGTAATTTTTTTGAACTTCTGAACTGATGTATTTACATATGTCACGATCAAACTATTGAGAATTTGATAAAATTAAAAAAATATGAGTTCGTGTTTTACCAAGGGTTTTAATATTTGAGTGCAAATTTAAAAAAAGATGAAAGAGAGACATTGATTTGTAAATAGCAAGTTTCAGTTGGTCTGTATGTAGTTGCCCCTATTTTTTAATATATAATTTTTAATTATTATGTTTATAGCATGAATTTCTCATAGTCGTGGAAAATATGCAAAAGAAAGCATGGTGTAATGGTGCTACATCTTCAAGTTCACAAGTGACAGAAATAGAAAAATGTAGCCCAACAGATAGAGTTCAGAGCCATGGTGTTGAAGCTTGGCAATACAATGCTAGAAGCACAACCTAGTGCCAGCATCTGATGCAGCACAACAACAGGACTGCCTGACATTTTTAATTCTAATTTAGTTCCTAAGCACGTTGTGGTCCATGCTAAATATAAGAGAAAACTTTAGGGAGTTGATTAGTGACAAAATTATCATGTGAATGTAGAGATTATAAGAGAAGAAGAGGATTTTCAGCAGAAGAATTTAATTCTTCATGATTTATTTTTTGCATTTCCTTGTACTTTTTCTAGCAAAGTTGAAATGCTTGTAATTTGTCATTATTTCTCTCTAATAAAAGCACGACCAAGTTTATGAGACTAAGGGTTTATGGTAAATCTTTACTATTCCTATGAATTCTAAAGGTTGAACGTGTTAAATGTTAAATGGTTGTTCAATTTCTCTCCAAATTTCATTGTGTCTTGTACTTGCCATATATAACTTTGAAATATGGTGTGATTTATTAATCTTAATGGAGTCCTAAAGAAATAAACAGGGAAAACTGACAATTTTTTTGTGAATAAGCAAATTCTTTGAGAGTTTACAACAACAAGAACAAAACCTTTAACCCACTAAGTGGGCTCGGCTACATGAATCCTTTTTATCCATTGTGTCTTATTTAGTGTCATATTTTCATTTAATTCTAATAAATTAAGAACATTTTTTATACAATATGCGCAAGTCAACCTAGGTCTATCTCTGCCTTTCTTAACATAAGTCGAATCTAAAACATATATTCTTTTAATTGGATCATCTGACGTTGAATGTGACCAAACCACCTAAGGCGACTCTCTCTAATTTTGTCTGTCACTAGAGCTACACCAACCCTATCACGGATATATTCATTTTGCAGTTTGTCTTTAAGTGAAATCTAAAAAATTACGAGTGAAATCATCTCACTAGTTGGTACAAACACACAACTAATTAGAAAGATTACTTATATTTCTAGTTTTTAGTGGTGATTGATAATTTTATTTATTTAAAAATTTTAATATAAGAATTATGAGTGAAATCATCTCACTGGTTAGTACGAACACACAAATAATTAGAAAGATTAATTATACTTCCAGTTATTGGTGGTGATTGGTAATTTTATTTATTTAAAAATTTCATATATAAATTCTACAAAATCAATTTAATTGAATCATAAATTTAGAGTTCTTTCTCATTTTACATTTAGAATTAAGTCATATAGTGAAGATTTGATTAGTTAAATACTTATTTTGTCATTTAATTATTTATAATTTATTAAAATTAGGATATTAATAAATTAGTAATGAATTCATAAAAAAAATTATTATGGTTCTCATGGGAATGATATTCTGCTAACTTTATATTACTTACGTGGTATGTACACTTACGTACACCATTTCAGTCAATCAAATTTTTGGCACTATTGTCGTTTAATTAGGGTTTAGCCGTTTAATTATTTATAATTTATTAAATTTAGGATATCTATAAATTAGTAACGAATGTATAAAAAAAATTATTATGATCCTCATGGGAATGATATTTTGCTCGCTTTATATTACTTACGTGGTATCTACATTTACGTACACCATTTTAGTCAGTCAAATTTTTGGCACTATTGTGAATAGTACTTACTATATTCATAAGTATATGTTTCATTCAATAAACAGTATTGTCTCGAAAAAATCCTAGGGAATTAATAAGAATAAGTTAACTACCGTTCCTAGTTAACCCCAATTTTTTTTCAGCAAGAATGATTTACACATTAATTCGACTCAGAACTTCTAAGAATAAGATGCTTTTTAAGTGGAGAGACACACTTTAGATTTGCAAATTTTCTTATAATTTTCCACGCCACTTAAGTTAAATTAATGCTACATTTTCAATCAAGATCAATTGTATTTCTAGTCTCCATTAAGAACATAGAATATGTAACCACTTTTTTTAGTTCACTATTTGTATATATGAACTAATATAAATGATTACATTTCATATATTTCACTTAAGATTCTAGAATATTAATAGATTTACACCAAAACTATTCAAATCTTATAAAATTACTCCATATATTCTTCTAGGACTCTTGTGATATCTTTATATCACATAAAATTTAAAATAAATGCATAAATACCTGTTTTCATTTGTTTTTTCTCTCTTTTATTTTAAAAGGAGTCGTCAACTTGTCGATTGTCGTATACTTCTCTTTCTCGAATAAATCTCTCTTTCGGGACTTATGAACGGGCTGAAGAAGAGAGAAACCAGAAAAGACGGACATACAACAAAACGACATACAAGAGAAAACACAAAATGTGGAGAGCCTACGTGCGGTAAACTTTGCAAGGATAGGTCAAGAGTGTCCGCCCAAACAAGATCGGGAAAAAGTTCCTTAAATTGATATCCGCGAAAGAATACCTACGTAGACTACCCATAACCAGAGATTCAGGTGTAGGTGTCTGTTCTGGGGCTATGAGTGCTCCCAAGGGGACGCATCCCACTAAGTTAATTAAATCTTGGGGGTTGCCCAAGAAAACTCTTGATCCAAAGGGGTTTTGCTTACCTAAAAATGACAACTAGCACAGGGTCATCATGGGAGGTTATCTCGCTGGGGGAATACCCCGATGCTTCAAAGTTCTCACTAAACCACGGGGTGAGAAGTGAGTCTCTCGTGGTCCCTATATGGATAGCGGACTCATCAGCATACATAACCTACGAAATAACCGTATCATCCCAACGAGAAGTCTCGATACGTCAAAGCACATTCGAACCGTAAGAGCAGATGACAAATCATCGTATCCCAAACGGGCGGCAGGTCATCGGTTATCAGGTCGTCGGAATGATTCCAACGAAGGTAAAAGAAGAGACAAGGCTCAACGGGGGTAGTCAAAAGGTAGGGAAGAGTAGTCCTAAGAGATAGAGGTAACTGAGTCGGGATACCACATACCCGTCATACACAGCTACTATGGCCCTAAGTCTACCTGGTCGTGAAGGTAGTCGACCCAACAGGTCGTGAAGGTAGTCGAGCCGCCCCAACGCACCCTGAGTTTCCCGGTCAGCAATCCGTGAATTGCGTCGTCCACAAGAACTCCGGTAGCCCTAGGGTCTAAGGAAGAAAACTCTATCCTATGACTATAAGCTGGAGCTCCAAAAGCTGGGCCTTATATCTACCGAAGTAGTAAGGATGCCTCGGGAGTAAGGATGCCTCGGGATTCAGGAAAGAAAATAAAGTGGAGGTTCAGCTACAAAGCTGGAAACGCTCCAAACAAAAGGACTTACACCCCGTCTGGGTCAGTGAGCCTTCTAACACCCTAGGCACGCAAGACAACCACCTATATAAAGATATGCTGGGCCAGTCGAGTTGAAGAAGCACGGGGGCTCCTCCTTGGGGCATGCAAATATGAATGCAGTTATCTAGAGCGGTTTTTAAGTATTGTAGAGGCTCTATTAATATGTGTAAGAAAGTAAAGGTTGCAATTTCTTAAATCCTGAATATTTTAATCCTAAATTTTAATTATCTTGAATATTTTATTTAGGATTTTTAAGTGGAAAAATTAGGAATTTAAGTCCTAATGAGCCTATGTTGTATCTTGAAATCCCAGATACATAGAAAGAAAAAATATAAAATGCTCCAACATGCAAAGACACACGAGAAGAGAAAGAGAAAGAGAAAGAAAGCGCCCCAAAAGAATATATATAAATAGGCCAAATGTCGTTGGACAGGCAACATAATCTAGTGAAAGCAGTAAAAGCGACAGGACTGCGCATATACTGCCCGGTCCTAAGTCTATACAATAATGTAAAATTCGGACTTAAGGTACGAGACACGAGTTGTTGCTCCTGGTCCTCGTCACATGGTTTAATGCATCATTCACCTCAAAAGCCGTGCCCGTACCTTATTTCCGATATAGACTCTCCTAGGACTCTATCAAATACATTTGAAAAAGAAAATAAAGACTCGATCTGCAGAAATCAAATGTCATCGGACATGCCATGCATCGCAAAATAACAAGTTGTGCCTTATAATTGGGGGAGCTAAAGAGCACCTGTAAGAAAATGATTACAAACCATTACATGCTCCCCTATAATAGCCCTGTGTGAGTGTGTATGAATAGGTACGACACCTGCAGAAGATCGCCCTAACAGACTATCTCACACAAAAGAGCATGCAAGCATACCGAAAAAGCATGAAAGGTGACACATGGCTAGCACAAAACCATACATCACACATCAATAGTCAGAGGTATCGAAAAATACTACCTAGCACCCTAAATTCTAGCCTAACACGCCATCTAACGAAAAGTGTGTCAACCTAATATCTAAGTGCGGGATGAGTATGGGTGTAGTATGAATTTGATGGGGTCGTCTTACCGACCCCATCTTAAGGATCCAATGTATCTAAAACGTGTCACAAAAGGGAGGTGGCTCAAGTTTGATCCGTTGGATTTTTGATTCTTAGTACAGTCATACTCATGTCAGTTCCGATGACTTAACTCACATTGCTCATTGAGATTGGCCCAGCAAGCAATGCTCGTTAAGGCATCGCGACCAACACGGAAGTCACTCTCCTAACGGGTCTGGCTCACTATTCATATGAAGATGTAAATGCAAATGAATAATCAAAGTATATAAGGGATGAGTGTACCATGGGGCAGGGAATCGAACAGAGGTGGGAGTACCGTAGTGGCAGCGGCCCCAGGGGGTATGTCCAAGCGGCAGTGACCCAACAAGATGGGCATGCCATGGTGGCAGCGACCCGAAGAGGCGTGCCGATAGGGCAGTGACCTGTAAAAAGTAGGTGTGCCGTGGCGACAGGGGCCCGAAGAGAGTGTGCAATTCAAACATATGATCATAATCGTGCAAACATACAAATGCAAGACGAGATGCAATAATGCAATCACATATATGCACTACACCATGCAAAAATGCAAACACACATGCAAGACAATATGGTGGTGCAAGTAGTTGGTCAACTGGATCAAGGCATCCAGACGAGCTAAAGTGTCATGCCAACCGACTCAGGAGAGCCAACTGAAGTGAAGTGAAATGCTCACCGGGCCGGTGCGATCAAACAGAGCGAAGTGAAACACTTGTCGGGTCGGGGCAGCCGGTCGGAGCAAAGTGAAATGCTCGTCAGGCCGGGGCGGCCCGTTGGAGCGAAGTGAAATGCTCGTCGGGCCAGGGAGGCTAGTTTGAGCGAAGTGAAATGCTCGTCGGGCCGGGGCGGCCAGACGAAGCGAAATGAAATGCTCGCCGGGCCGGGGCGGCTGGATGGAGCGAAGCGAAAAGCTTGTCGGAGATGCAAAATGTGACATGAAAACATCCACATGTAATAGGGAGTTATCCCCGTGTTAACGAACTCACCGGGAAAGCTTGGGTCAACATATATAAAAAAAATGGCGATTGTCACCTTTGTTTTGGCGAGACAGGTGTGGAACTTCTCCCCGGATCTCCAAGGGGGAAGTTCTCTGCCTTGTCGTGAAATGGACTAGTGACGACGCTTCTCCAGATTTCACGACACCTCTGAGCTTTACAAAATGAGCTAACGACTCGCATTTTCTCATTTCGCAAAGGCCTATTATTTGATCTTTCTAATAAAACCTGAGTAAATGAAGAAAAGGGGAGCGAAAGGGGCTCCTACCCTTAGGATTTTTTTGTGTGTTAAGGCTAGCAGTCAAATAGAATTCACTCGGCTATCGTTAAGGACTTGGTTGCGTAATGAGAATCCTATCCTAAAGGCCACCTCTAGGAAAACAAGCGATCTATCACACAGATGCGTCGTCGCACCGGTACTTTTCGATGCACACACCTCATGCGGGCGACCGACCCAGCACGCTTAATGTCACTGCAAACTAAGGCTAGATAGGAAGTAAAAGTAAAAAGAGAAAGGGAAAGAGGAGTTATACCGTCACGCGGTTTGCACGAAACCTAATGAAGCCCGGGAACTCTTCTGCACGTGGTCCAAGAATTTTGCACCCCTCCAAACGACGACGAGGTTCGCTGTCCAGCAATATCGAGCTGCTCCAACGAGGCGTTTGGTCGTTGGAAAAGCGAGGTGACAAGGTGGTGGTGGTGGAACGCTAGTAGCACGCAACCGGAACGGGAAAAGCAGAGAAGAAAGCACAAAATTGGAGCTATGCGCTGGAATGGGACTGCTTTGCCACACAATCGACGCCGGCGAGGAGGTAGGCCGGCAAGGTGTGGCCAGCGAGGAGGAACCAAAAGGGAACCGACCGGAAGAAAGAAAATTTCCGAAAATGGACGATGGCCAGTTATAAACGGAAAAGCTGAGCGACGAAGGAGAACCCCGGTGAGGTCAATTGTTCCGGCGGCCGATAATCACGCCGGCGTGGTGGCCGACTGGAGAGGAGGGCTTTCGCGCGCGGCTGGCCAAGGAGGAGGAGCTCCGGCGCGTATGGCTTGCGAGATCTACTGCGGGGAAGGCTCTCCGGCAGCGGTGGGCGTCGGCGGCTGTGTTCGCAGGTGAGGGAGGTCAGTGACGGCGACAAGGCCGGGTCTCGCAAAAATCATGGCGGGTGCGTGCGGTAG
>NW_018164998.1:7553-30661 GCF_001263595.1 Phalaenopsis equestris | reverse complement strand
AGCCCGGGTCTCGCAAAAATCATGGCGGTTGCATGCGTTAGTTAGGGCTGGAAAGGGAGATCCTTTTTTTTTCTTTCGCTTATATATAGATATATATATAATAGTAATATATGTAATATATTATATTATATTATAATAATTATTATTATATAATTATGGTTTATGTATTTTTCATTCAAACACGTCCTTGCGCCAAAGTGAATGTCCTTTTTGACTAAAGTCGACGTTATTTTCGCCATTTGGGGTCGTCTAGACTGCTTTTTTCGACTTTCGGGCCAAAAACAATAATTTTCATATTTTTAATTCATCCGTGGAATCGTGGGGTACCGAACGTCCTACTTAGGTGGAATTAACAATTCGGGCACACTAATGCGGTCCGTTTTGTCGTTCGCTGTCATTTGAGGTCGCTCGGACCACCTTTCCAGCAATTGGGCTAAAAAACAATAATTCGAGTATTTTAGGCTCGCCCGCAAATTTGTAGCAAACTGAACCTCTTTTCTAAGTAAAATCGACGTTCCAAACGTGATCGCGCAGTCCGTTCTGTTGTCAGGCTCATCTGAGTGGGCTCACTAGAGAATAGGCCAATTTGAGCCAATTTTTGCATGCTGTGCGAAAAATAACATTTTTCACCCCGATCGGAGTCGTCTGTCATGCTGAATGCCGACCGGCCTTCGTCTACGCTAAAGCCAAAGCCTAGCAAAATGACCTGGCAACGTGCCTCTCAACACGCGCTGAAAGGTCTCAGGTGGGTGTAAAAACTACCAGATGGCTACGGATAGGCCATAAGCTATCCCGAGTCATGCAGATAGACATCTTACACTCGTGACATAAAAAATTGATGCCAACAAAGGACCCCCAACAAGTGTGCGGCGCAGTTAAGGCACAGTGCACTTGTTGGAAGATGCTCAATTGTTTATCAAGCCTAGGTTAGTGATGTGATTAGTTCGAGGCGACCTAAAAGAGCAAAATACCCTAGGAAGGAAAAGCCACGAAAGCCATATCCACTCCTAGAGGAATGTGGAGGATTGCACAAGGGACTTATATCCACCCTGACAATAGGTTTAGAAGCCATAGAAGCATGACTCAGAAAAGTGGTTCAGAGGCCGTAGAGGAATGATCACGCCCGGTAGGTTCAGGGGCCGTAGAGGCATGACCTACGAATGAGTTCAGGGTCATAGAGGCATGACTAAAAAAAGTGGTTCAGAGGCCGTAGAGGCATGACCACACCCAGTGGGTCCAGGGGCCGTAGAGGCATGACCTAGAAATGAGTTCAGGGGTCATAGAGGCATGACTCAGAAAAGTGGTTCAGAGGCTGTAGAGGCGTAACCACGAAAATAGGTTCAGAGGTCGTAGAGGCATGACCTATGGTGTAGTTCAGGGGTCATAGAGACATGACTCAATCCAGTGGTTCAAGGGCCGCAGTGGCATGACCACACAACACTGAGGGGTTAAAGCCTCAAATGCCTGCACATCATCGATGAGGACCGTCGGGCTACGTGTCACACATGAGCGGAAGGCAGGTTGGCTAGAAAGCCGCCTGCTATTTTAATGAGTGTCGGGCTTCACATTGCACATTAAGCGGTAACGGGTTGACTAGATCGAGAAGGAATGCTGAAGTTGAACTTACTTCGCATATGAGGACTATTCTGTATTGATCAGTTAGGAAGGAGAGACAAGAGACTCTGATCCCTCCTACGAACTGATTAAGGTGCGTACCTCAACACTCGCACTATGTCAGTGATGAAAGATAATAGTCTCATAGCATCATTCAAGAGGTAGTGAAGGTTGGCTAGGGAGCCGAGCAATAAAGCTATCGGGTTTAGGGGTCGTAAAGGCATGACCCATCATGATGGTTCAGGGGCCATAGAGGCATGCCCAAGTCGGGCAAGGGGTTAAATCCTCGAATACCTGCGCCACACTAGTGAGGACTACCGTCGGGTCTTATGTCACTCTTTGTGAGGTAGGCAAGTTGGCTAAAGAGCCGAGCAATAAAGCTAAAACGTCGAATAACAAGACGATCTCATGAAAGGACCGACTAGAACGACGTGTGGTTAGAGAAGCATCGGAGCAGGTGGCTATAAAGCCAAAAATGTCAACAGAAAGTATGTCATCATAACAGAGCAGACTCTGAGGTCGTAGGGCTCAAGGCATATCCATGTATTTGGCTATGAAGCTAAAGGGTCGTCATGAGACGAGATTTCCTCATAAAAGAATCGACTAGAGCGTCATAGGGTTTGAAAGGCGTAACATGCTAGATGGACAATGCAATCTAGCAATTTGAGATGGTCGGCGAGGCCTAGCCAAGCGGTCCCCACCAAACGCAACATCACGATATGTGGCAATAAAGCCTAACATGTCTAGAGACGAGATGTTCTCGTAATAGAGCTGACTAGCATCTCGTATGGCTCAAGCAACATCAAAACACATGGCTATGGAGCCAAAGAATCGTCATGAGACAGGACGTCTTCATGAAAGAACTGATTAGAAGGTCACATGGTTTGAGAGGTGTCAGATCCTGGATATATAAGGTAACCCAACTCGTATATAATGGGTCTTGTAAGAAAAAGTGATCGTGGTGACCTAATTCAGGATTTTAGTGCAGGTGTGCATGACACTCTGCCTAGGCACAGATTGGCTAAGTAAGCTAAGCGTTACAACTAATGTTACATGCCTCTTCCTGATGCGATGACCAAAGCATCCCATACCGCGGGGAAGAAAAAGGCGAAATCGGATCGATGATATCTCTCCCATGTGAATGTCTAGCCTTTAAGCTAAACTACCTCCATAAGAGGGTCTCATCAACATCCGCTCAAAGCAAGCGGGACAAACAAGTATTTCACATTCATAAGGATGAACGGGACGTGTATTTCAAACATACTCTTGACGAGCGGGAGTAGTATCCTTCGGACCCTGCGTAGAGCGGATCGACGAAGGGTAAGGTAAGAGAAAGGTGAGGTATCTCTCATAAAGATTGGTGGTCGCACCAGGTATAAGCCGCCCGTAGGACTTCCACTTTGCCAAAAATGCGAGCTGACAATCGAATTAAGAGAAATACAAGATTTCTCCTACCATAAATTGTTGTGAACTACGAATGATATATTGGCAGATGCAAAGGCATCATCACAAACACTTCATCTAATGAAGATATAACAAAACACACTTTCTTTAATGCTCCATAAATGTGGATTACAAAGTACATTAGGATAGCTTTCCAGCAAAGTACAATGAGTACAAAAAAAAGAGACTAGGTGAAATATTTTTTCAAGTATCACCCGTTGATAGGGGGCATCAGATGAAATTGTCTGGATCGATCAGTAAGTAGGCTCCTCCGTAAACTTTGTCGATCACGAAAGGTCCCTCCCAAGTGGGTTCGAACTTGCCATGTCTTTAACGATGAGACACGATTGGGCTTCGTAGAACCAACACCAAGTCTCCAACCATAAAGGTTCTTAGTCTCACTAATATGTCATGAGCTCTAGCCATGCGGGAGCGGTATAGCTCGAGGTTTTTTTGAGGTTGCAGTTTAAGCCCTTTGAGGCTATCAAGCTCTTCCAACCTGAGTCGAAAGTTGTTATCACTGGTGATGTTGTTGCTTAGAGCAACCCGCAACAAAGGCAATTCAACTTCCAAAGGAAGGACTGCTTCGGACCCAAACATCAAAGCATAACGGGTAGAGCCGGTGGGGGTACAATATGTCATACGATACGCCCACAACGCCTTGTATAGTCTCTCATGCCATTCCTTCTTGTTAGCATGAAGGGTTTTTCTTATAAGATTCACAAGGGTCTTATTGAGTGCTTCAGCTAGATTGTTAGCTCTTGAGTAGTATATCGTGGAATATCTCTAATCGATTTGATGTCGACGTGTGAATCGATTGATCTTGGTATTTTTGAAGGTCAAGCCATTGTCGGAAATGATCCGGCGTGGCACGCCAAAATGATACACGATATTATTCTTTAGAAAATGCAACACATTTTCAGCCTTGACCTCCCTTAAAGAAATGGCTTCCGCCCACTTAGAAAAGTAGTCGGTGGCTGCTAATATAAAGTGATGTCCTTTAGAGGACGGAGGGTCAATATGCCATACAATATCAATTTCCCAAGCCTCAAAGGGCCAGGATGCTACTGTCGGGTGCAGTGCATTCGGGGACTGATGACGTACCGGGCTGAAAATTTGGCAACGATGACACCGCTTGACATAATCTATGCAGTCAAGGGTCATCGAAGGCTAGTAATACACAAGTCTTTTAATCTTGACTTTCATTTTGGGGCCCGACTAATGGGACCCACACAAACCATCATGGACTTCGACTAAAGATTTTCTGAATTTCATCCTTCCTTACACATCGTATATTGTAGCCACATTTGGTCAAATGAGCATCGATAAAGGATACCATTTAGGAGGGTAAATGACAATGCTCTCCTTTGTATCTGAGTAGTGAGAGACTGGTCATCCGGAAGTATGCCCTTCGTTAGGTACAATGTGATGGTTTGTCGCCAATCATCGGGCGACACATCAGAAGCGAATAGGACTAAACCTTCACTTCCTGGAGGGGTCACGTCTGGAGGTTCATAAGAAATTGGTGACAGGACCCTCCGATCTTGGATCACAACTGTCATGGGATCACCAGTAGGACTCGACAGTTCCTTTGCAAGCTTAGCTAGAGCATCGGCCTTGCTGTTTAATGAACGAGAAATCCTAACTAAGGTGACATCAGGGACGTTCTTTAATAATATCATAACTCTCTGTGATAGATCCAGAGGTCCGGCTTGAGGACCTTGTATGTTCTTAACACTTGGAAGATGATGAGCTGAGAATCCCCGTAAACTTTGACCTTCCTTATGTTTATTTGGACGGCTAATTCCAATAAAAGGATTAAGGCCTCGTATTCTGCCTCATTATTCGTGCGTGATTCCGTCAAGCTATAAGAATAGCAAAGGATGCCCCACTCCGGAGAAACAAAAATGAGGTTGATGTCGGCCTTCACCCTCAGGAGGGACCTTGATGGGTCTTCTTTTAAGGAAGATGCTCCATCAAAATAGAGTTCCCACTCAGGGGAATCAACAGATAGCAAATGCTCGTCCGGAAAGTCATCATTTAGCGGCGAGTCGGCTGAGATGGGATGTGCCGCTAGAAAATCAGTAAGAGCCTGCCCTTTGATGGCTCGCTGAGGGATATACGATATATCAAATTGTGATAAGAGCATAGCCCATCTTGCTAATCACCCGGCTAGAGCGGGGAGAGACATCAGGTACTGCAAGGGGTTTACCCTTGAGATCAAATCAATATGGTGCGAGAGCATATAATGTCTCAATTTCTGCACCGAGAATATCAGCGCGAAACAGTGTTTTTCAATCGGCGGGTACTTCATTTTGGTCGGGATGAGGCACCGACTAAGGTACTATAGGGTACCCTCTTTCCCATCTTCATTAACTTGGGCCAACAAAGCTCCCACCGACTCATCAAGAGCGGCGATATAGAGTATGAGGGGCTTCCCTAAGACAGGAGCAGCCAACACTAGTGGATTAAGCAAGTAGCGCTTGATATCATCAAAAGCATCCTGACATGCTTTATCCCAGTAGAAACAGGCATATTTCTTTACCAAAGCAGAGAAAGGACGGTTTCGACATTATAGTCCTCAGCGGAGTCGCCAGAAGCTGTCGGCACTAAAAAGTTGAAGAGTTGCCCGTAAGAAGCTGTCGCTCACCGGAATCAAAATCTCATTGCCCACTTCGGAATGACATTTTAGTATACATATATATATATATATATATATAAGTTTAAGAAAAATATGAAATCAAATTGACCCCATATTTTTCATAGTTTAAATGAAAGAGTATACCTCAAACCCTGTATTTATCCTGAAGGATAAACACAAGACTTGAGGATGAGGCTCGATCAAATAAACTAAGAAATATATGACATCCGTTTGGTCTGTGAAACAATTTTATTTGCCGAAATATTCTCCTATTTAATATGAAGAATTAAATAGGGTTTAAATTAAGCTGGGTTCAGACAAACTTGCTATAAGGGCAAACCTCTATAGTTAATTACATCTTAGATAACCAAAGTCACTTATAAATACTCTTGATAAAAATCAGAGAATATTATCTTCAAGGAGTTCAAAAGGATAGGATTTTTCAACGAAATCAGACAAAGATGTGTGAAATGAGAATGATTCAAATTTAGAGCATTTTATTGTAGAATCCAAAGGAGGAAGAACAAGGGGATGTCATAGATCCGGAGGAGAACCTCGGTGACTTCCCAAGCTATCCTAATGTTTAGCTTCAATTTTGAGGAGAACTTATTTAAGTGTTTCATCCTACCAATTTTATTAGTTTAGAGCTTACATTTGTGTGGAAGAATCACATAAATAGCCTGAAAGATGTGAGGATTTAGGTTATGATGAACGACAACCTCAGAATCCTAAGACGATTTAGGGCTTAGATTGTACAACAGAGCTGTACAAATGCCTAAAAATGAGGTGAGGATTTATGTTGCATAAGCAAACAACCTCGAAGTCCTATGATTTGGTTGTTTAATTCTAAGGAAGAAAATTGGTTTAGTTGTGGAAGACAGATTTTGCTGTTGAAGATGGTCGTACTGCCCACCATGCTGGCTCCAAGCTCCTCGTTGTGGTGAGTTTAAGTTTTCTAGTGTGTCAGGTTATAATGTCAAATCAGACGGCCCTATGGTTGTAGTTATTTAAAAATTTATGGGGGTTGGGGGGGGGAAAAGGGGGATTGGCATGACACTGGTTAGGATCCTATGGTTCTCTTGTTCTGGTACCACTATTTTTTATTTGATTTACTTTGTCCAAATGAATTTACTAAACTCAACTTAATGAGTTCCATACTTTCATTTAGACTGTGGGAAGCCTCGTTAGCAATCGTAGATTACCTCCTTCGAGGGATTCCCGATCACCCGATAGAGACATCTTAACTTAGTAGTAGTTGTTGTTTTTGTGATATTTGTGATTAAATTTTGAGTTGCATTTTGAGTTGTTTTGAGTTGCTTATATTTTGAATGTTGTGGAGGTGATTTTTATCTTGGTTGATTTTAGTTTTGGTTTTGATTTTAGTTTTGCGGCTATCCTAGCATTTTGATTTTCATGCAGTGTGACATCGTTGTTTAGCATGCAAGTTCGTATTTTGGTTATACATGCAAGTAAGTATAGTAACGTACTAAAAAAAGTACAGGAAACTAAACATGTAGGTATATAAATCATAATAAAAGCGTACCTGGATGGTCTTCCCGTTCCACCACCTGAAACTCAAAATGCATGTAAGGGCATTTTATGTAAAGCGGGAAAAATAAGGCTCCTAGATTATATCTTGACGAGCCCTTATTGGTTTGATTAATGATAATTTTACTTGTCAAGCAAAACATATTAAGTTTAGTAGATCTCCGAGGTATCCAACAGATCTAGAGAAAGAAGCAGGTTTGTTCTACTCTCTCATTGCTTGGTGAAAAGTCTCGAGCTCATTTGAACTTATTATGTTACTTAATAATCCATATTGTAAATATTTCTAGTGTTCAATGAACAGTGATGTTTCAATTATCCCTAGCAGTAGGGTCATTATCATTTATCATTCAATTTGAGAATTTTGCAAGCTGAGAATTATGCTGGTGAAGACCCTTAAGGGGGCAAGTTACTGTTATTAAGACACTTGACCAATTTTGGTTTTAACTTTGGCTTGTAGTGTTTAATTTCTAGTTACATTCACTTTTCTAATCCTCATTTAATTAAATTTGATTTAGCTTAGGTCTATACTAAGCCCTTAAGACCCTCGTGGATGTCTTAGTCAACTTGAAAGAAATTAAATTTTAAGTGATAATAATTCACCATAAAAAAAATTTGAATGTCACTTGAACATCAAATATGGGTATTAAATTAGTGAGTTATTAACACCCAAAACTATACCCCTAAGTCTAGGATCATTTAATTTGGTAGACCCCCAAATTTTAATCGTTTAGGAAATTTCAAATTTATCCTTTAATTGGAAAAAGTGAGATTGGTTTCTACCAATTAATCCATTGTATTTCAATCATCCAAATATGCTAATTAAGATCAAAGGTTGCCAATTTCCCTTTCTTGAATTAAGCCTAAATGTTAATTAAGGCTAAATTTTTAAAATTACACTTTTGCCCCTAAGGCTCTATCACTTTCATAATTCATCAAATTTAATTCAAATGAATTTAGAATTTTCATCCCAACTTACTCATGGGTCAATTAAGACATCAGAGGAGAAAATGTGATTTTTCAAATTTTAATTTAATTTATATATTTATATGCAAGAATGAGATTTTTCAAAGAAAATTCCATAACTTGACCAAGACAAAGCCTAATCACTTGAAATTTTTATTGGAGTTAGACTTAGACCAGAGAAACACTTGGGACAAATGTCATGATTTTTTGAGTTTATTTGAATTAATAAAATTATTTTAAGTTTTGGAGTATTAATTAATTATAAAATATTTTAAATGTGGAAAATTAAGTTTTACATTTTTATTAAATCTCTTTGAGGTTAAGGAACCCAGAGGAACAAATTTTATATTTTTTTTAATTTTTCTTTGAATTATTAGAATTATTTAAGTGAAAATCTATTTTTTAGCCTTTAAAAATTATTTTAAGCTTTAAAATTCAATATCTTCACTTAGAAAATTAGGAAAAATATTCTAATTGTTCCTAAGTGATTAGGAAAAAATTTAAAACATTTTCATGAATTTTATCAATTTTGTGATTTTTATTAATTTTTAATTACTTAAATATTTAAAATAAGCTTAAAAAAGAAGTTTTTATTTTATTTACAATTTTATTTTTAGAAAATTTCTCTGATCACAGAGAACTCCCAAAACTAATTCTTATGATTTTTTGAGTTATATTTTAATTATTAAAAATCATTTTAGTATCAAAAATGTCATTTAACTTAGAAAATCAGTTTGAGTCATCAAATGAGCTCCACATATTTTGAAAATTTTATGGAGAGTTCTCTGAACTTTAAATCACAGTGGAGATTTAAAATTAAGTCATTTAAATGTTTATTTTTCCCAAATTAATTTTCTTTGTGTTTTAGGATTTTGTGAGATTTAAGTGTGTTCTTAATGACTTGACTCATGAAAAATATTCCAAAGGGTTCTCTGGTCACAATAAACCTTTAGATGGGCAATACATTACGTCACCTGAGGGTCGACCCCCTCAACGTGGTGAAGGAAAGGCAGCACTTCAGAGCATCGATGATCCTCAACAGGCAGATGACTGACTAAAAGGAGGTAATGTGGTCGGTTGGATAATTCCAACCTTTATAGGAATTGAGCGATGGTACAATAAAATTCTCGATGGGTTCAGTGGCTAATATCTACCAAAAGAATGCCTTCTTTAACTGGTGATGGGCCTTAGTGTACCTGAACAGTTATCTATCCATCAACACAGATCCATGGTTGTCTTACAACTAGGGATGTATTGCTTTTTCTTTGGGCAATAGTGCCCTCCGATCGTTGGGTTTTGATTCCTCCTGGGGGTTTGGTTCCCTTCTCCTTGCTACCACTTCCCTAGCGGAATCTAACATTTAGCCCAACATCTGGTCTCTTAGCTCCTGGATCTTTTGTTGTACAAATTTCCTGGTGCATTCCATGTTCACTGCATCTCCTTAGTAGGTTTCTTCTCCATGATTTGCTCCTTTTTTGTTGGAGGCATGATCCATGCCCACCGCACTTTCCAGGAGATTGGATCTAAATTTATTATGTGAATCACACCTAAGGAATTGAGTACAAAGAACTAGGAGACACTGAGAGCACAAAAATGAATAGTAGAGTGAAAGGTTTGTGTAATATTTTATTCATAAAATGGTCCTCTATTTATAGACAAATGGAAAATAACATATGAAGTTATATTTATACCCTTACTTAAAGTAGGGATTGTACAAACTATTCTAGGTATTTTACCTTTGTGGGCCCATAGCCTTACTTTTCTCATGATCAACAGACTGAACTAAATAGGGTTCGTCGATCATGTTGGTCGGATGTACCATTCAGTGTCATCGGGTGTAATGTTGTCGGTCGGCTTGCTAACAACGGGTCGGTAGGACAGAACTAATGGCCTGAGTTTTTGACCCTCGACCTCCACCAAAGAGTTTCTGCCGACAGGGTAAAACTAGGTCATCAGTTAACAGGTAAATCACCTTAATCCAAAGAGCAACAATCCTTCAGAAGAGAGAATCCTGATGGGATGGGTGAGACTTGTACACTTTTGGTGGCATTTGGGGGAGACAACTAAGTGATCTTGGTATGACAGTCATGGGGGCCAGCTCTCCTTCAGCCCGACTTCATTGTAATCGCAGACTTGGACAATTATTCGCCTGTTGGTTTATGTGTCACTCGGGCTAATATAACCTTGACCGCCCTGGTGACTTAGGCGGTCTCAAATTTACTATATCCAGTTGGATATCTGATTCGCTAATTCGTCTTTCACTGGGCCCTCTTGATATTAAGGTCTTTCTCTTTAGATCATTAGATCTCCTTAAGATTCATGCCCACATATTTTCTATGTACACATAAAACAAAACTAGCAACCTTCTTTATAAAATTCTCAAATTCTCACTGAAATATCAAAATTCATATTAAAACCCCCCACCTCATATTTTTTCTTTTCTTATCAAATTCTCAATATCAATCATAAATGCATTCATTCCATAGTTCTAAACCATCACCTACGTGTCAATTTTATAGAAAGCAACCTTTCAAATGATATGAATGTAATTATCTCCAATATATATATATATATATACAATATCAATTACATAATGTATCACAGACATCATTTTTATACGCAATACTTAATTAAAGAAAAAAATAGAGGCATGTACATACATACCACCCAATTCTTATGTATTTACATATTTAACACTTAAATTTTGATTCTTACAATCATACCATTCAAATTTTTACTCACAAAAAAATTATCACTGTTTTAAAAGTTAAATATATTTTCATGCAACCACATATATATTTATATATAAATTAAAATTTAAACCACATATATATTTATATATAAATTAAAATTTAGGTGGTAGTTATGTAAATACATACGCATCTAAATCTTCCAAAATAATATGGTCCATCTAAACAGCCCTGGTCTCCTCTGTCTCTCATTCCAATGAAGCAACGATCGGCGGGCTGCTCGCAGTGGTGCCGGAGAGCTCGTCGGAGTATTTCTGCTGCTCAACACCTCCACCACCCTGTTGCCACGTCCAAACAATATCCTGCAACGATGGCTTCAAACCCCGATCACAGAACTGCTGGTACTCAATCGTATCCCCCGCCGATTTCTTCACTTCCACAAAATGAAACGAAGGCGTTACTTCAAATATTTCCGCATCTATGGCCAACTGCCCTTTTCTCCCTTCCTTCTTCCCCTGCAATTTCACCTTCCCGTCCTTCTTCCTCACCATAAAACTCTCCATCTCCGCAATCTTCTCGAATCTGGACACAATCGCCTCCGGTGGCTTCTGCGTCGTAAACCTAGCCTCTGCTGCCGTCGGCCGGTTCCCACACCCCTCAAACAACCCTGACAAATCAAAACCCTTCGACAACGATATGATATCAAACGCATTTAAACTCACCGGCCTCGTCGCAAAAGCAGCGTCGACATCGTCGACGATGCCCGCCGGGTCGTCGTGAGCTTCGATTGGCTTAAACCCCTTCTTAAACCAGGGGGATTCGACGAGTTTAGGGATTTTGATGCGGGTATTAGGGTTAGGGTCAAGGAGGCGGGCGATTAGCTTGCGGACATCGGGAGGGAACCAATTAGGGCATCGGAACTCGGCTTTGGAGATTTTGCGGTACATTTCGATGAGATTGGAGTCGTTAAAAGGGAGGAAGCCGGCGAGGAGGACGAAGAGGACGACCCCACAGGACCAGATGTCGGCTTTAGCGCCATCGTAGCCGTGTTTCTTTACGACTTCGGGGGCGACGTAAGCAGGGGTGCCGCAGGTGGTGTGGAGCAGGCCGTCGTGGCGGCGCGTGTGAGCGAGGGCGCTGAGGCCGAAGTCGGTGATTTTGAGGTCGCCATTTTCGTCGAGGAGAAGGTTTTCGGGTTTTAGGTCACGGTGGTAGACGCCGCGGCTGTGGCAGAAATCGACGGCGCTGATTAGTTGTTGGAAGTAGCGTCGTGCTGCGTCTTCCTTGAGCCGACCGCGGGCGATCTGATAGAAATTTATGATCATTAGAAAAAAAAAATTATAAAATAAATTTTATTTTGCACTTATAATTCAACTCTATTTATCTAAAAAATGGCATGGCAGGTTCAAGGAGACCAGCACTTGTGTTTGTTGGAAAAAAATGTATTTTTTAAGACGTTCTATATAATGAAAAATTCTATTTTATATCATTTCTCTTTAATATTACATTAAAATATAAGTTGTTAGTGAAACAATCTATTAAAATTATTTTATTATATATAAACATATTTATGAGTTATTGTCTTATAATTCTTTTTAAAATAAGCAATTTTTAATAAATATCTTCAAAATTGATGGCCATATAAAATTATGACAAAAAAAAAAAAAATCAAATGATCATCTAGAAATATCAATTTAAGCTCAACCTTTCATATATAATAAATTATGAAATCTCATTATATCCTAAGCATTTGCATGCAATGGCTACATGGGGTTCAAATAAAATGATCTTTACATTTGCTATGGTTCTTCTACTTCTTCGTACTATATGAATTTCTTAGGGTAAGTTTCAAGGTAAAACTGCAAGCAATTTAACAAAACTAACCTCTAACCCTAAATTGCTTGATACATTTCTTCTTCTCTTGCTCATCTACTTGGTTCTTCACCTTTTTGTCTTCTTGGATCCATTAGTAGCTTCAGTGGTCAAAAACTTAAGTAATGATGGGAGCTCTTCTCTCAAATTGGGGATCATTCCTAGCTTTTCTAAAAAAAAATTTATGATGTTTAACATAAAAAAAATATCATCAATAACCCACTTACACCGGACAATTATCAAATATAGAGAGTGCAAGCCCTCAAAGTCTTTCATGCTAAAAGATTTTATGTTTACTTATCACTCTGAATCCCTAATATAATATATAAATACTTAATTTCCCAATCCTTTTTGTTGCATTATATTTCATCATCTTTGTACTTATTTTGTCATATGTTCAAACACAGACTCCTACACTAAAATTTAGATTAGCTTTGAACAAAGAGTGCAATCTAGCATTTACTCTTGTGTTATATAATTTAAAAAAGAGCTTCATCATTTCTCCAAGAAAGATCGCTTCATGGCCAAAGACATATAAACAAATAAAGCCAAAGAAGGAAAACTAAGTGTGATAATGTGGTTGTAATAAGCTTCTCAACATCTTAAATACATAATCTCTAAAAACTTTTACACTTTTCTTCCAATGAATCAAGCATTCAAGATAGTTTTAAGATTCATTCATGAACCAATTATCCATGATAATCTTTATTCCTTGTTTTGTAATGTAGAAATAAATTTTTCTAATGAAGCTACATGAGGCATTCAACTACCATGGATGACAAAACATCATATGATACTTATAGAACCTCAAGGAAGAAGGTGTAGTAAATTTTTCAATCCTACTTAAAGCAAAGGCAAAACTACTCCAATC
Organism: Phalaenopsis equestris; assembly: GCF_001263595.1. Lineage (NCBI taxonomy): Eukaryota > Viridiplantae > Streptophyta > Magnoliopsida > Asparagales > Orchidaceae > Phalaenopsis > Phalaenopsis equestris. Next base: position 17,019 of record NW_018164998.1, on the reverse strand, counting down.
TTATAATCATGATAAACTTCACTATTAGCATATAAGGCTTTATCATCCCAAATTTATTGTCGGATATTTAATAAAATTTGTCATTCTTTTGTCAAGTATTGACATTTATTAACACCAAAACTATAATAATTCATACCATGGACCTCATGCTTTCTTTGTTAGATCATCCACAGCTCTCATATAACACATGATTTAAACTAGCTTATAAGTCAAAGGCATGTCATTTAACCTAATAAATAGTTCTTGATAATGACCTTCAAATCTCAATTTTAAACACGTATTATGATTCTTTCTATACTAATACTATCTCTTTCATAATTTTCACAAACTTTTCATATAACCTTCATTATATTGATCAATTCGTCGCTTATAATTCTGGTTCGATTTCTTTTAATATCATTAACTAAAAAATCAAGGAACTTAAGATCAACCAGTTCTTCTTGTAGAGCCCCACCAAAAAATATTTCATTTAGTTTGATCCTCTTAATTATATTAATTATTGATGCTCACTCTTCTTTCCTCTCAATCAATTATGGATAACTTAATTATATTAATTATTTTTCCTCACCACATCAAGTCAAAAAATTCTTACTCTTCACAGATTAACCACCTTTAACTCTACATGTTTTCACCTATATTGACATATTCTTTTACTTACAACCTCTTGTCCCCCACACCACTCAATAAACAACTTAATAATTCTTTGTTCATGTTTCTACTATCAAACATTTCCACTGTAGAACATCACCCAAATTAGCAAACTTTAGCTCTAATTATATGCCCAATGAAAACCCTTCTCAATATCAACACTCTAAAGTCAAATTAGATATTCAAATTGGCTAATACTATCAGTTTATTTAATCCAACAAACAACTTCACAAAATTTAAAGAATGAATAACAACAACTTCTTAAGAAACTCAAGCTTTATCAGCTTAAGGAACTTAAACTTTCATTCCCCTCAACGCAAAATGCCTTAGCTATAAATGGACATGTCAAACTAATAAGAACTCAAATGGAAGATTCTTTCACAATATTACTCGCAAAAAAATTATGTAGAATACATAAACATGACTGTAATGATTGCAAAATACCCGCTATTTATGTTCTCGTCGTGGTGAGACCTCCTAATAATCAACTAGTCATACATTGGTTATGTCAACTTATTTTTTCCATGGCAAACTTAATGGGATACTTTCTAAGGCTCAATGTTAAGATTTTAAGGATCCGCAACACCAATTCAATTTCTTACCCTAACGAAAACTTTAAATGAACTTAAGCAAAAAATCTATTGCAAGTATTTATATTCATCTACGATAACTAGGATTCATTATCAATATTGTTAATCACTCATTGATTTATAGACACAAGAAAACCAATACGTATATCCTAATATATTTGAATGGCATTCATCTCACATTCAACAATTCCTTTAGCACTTTTGAGCTTCTTCAAAACTTACATTGTACATTCAACATAATTTTGGTTCTTTATATTATATTATTGAACTTCATGCATTTCTAATTGTTTACATCTCAAGTAGTTATAATATACACTTGAACTTTCCAATGACTTTTTGTGAGCAACTGTAAGGTGTTAACTCTCTCTCTAATAAAATTTCATTAAATGAGAATCCACTATTATTGTTTGTCAATCCTAAATTATATCTTCTAGTGGGCTTTCCCTAGCATCTCATATATCATCAGACTATTAGATCTCCCATCTGCAATGAATCTCATGTGTCAATACATGCATTCACTTCCCAATTTATCTCTTAGGTCCTCAAAAGATTGCTCAAATATTTAAAAGAGATGATAAATTATGGTATTTGAATTAACCATGGACAACTACTATAACGGCTTATTCTAATTTATACTTAGCTGTTGAAACTCATAAGAGAAAATTTTAAAATAGTTCACTAAATATTTCTTAGCAAAAATTTAGTTTCAGAGCGCGTAAATAAGCAATCTGTTATGAAACACTCCTCCACTAAAGCCTAATACCATAACTTAAATGTATACTTTAGGAATTGGATTTTTCACTTTTTCAGTAATACGTCTATATTAAAGCAACACCTATTCTCTATTTATACCCAACAAATGTTCCAGTATTTCATCCTCGTACTAAATACAACAAAATTGATTTTTCATATCACGTAAATATGATAAAATCAAAGGGCGTCTCCATTCACCATGTCATTTTTCACGATCAATTTGAAGATATCTTCACCAAAGACCGTTCCATGACATACTTTAGTTAGCAAATATGACATGTTGACGACCCTCAACTTGAGTGGAGGCCCTAAAAACATAAATTTGTCGGAATATATGTAGCACTTCCCACACAAGTTATCACAACCACTCATCCAAAATTATAAACTTACTCTCAACCATTTATATAAAAACAATTTTAGTTGTATTTAACTATATCCTATAAAGTATAGCCCAGACGTGTGCTTGTGTCATATGGGTTTTAAACGAGTTGAATAGAGCTTGAGTTACGGTCAACTTGAGTTTGAGCTTGATTAAATAACCAAGTTCAAGCTCAGTTCGAGCTCGAGCTCGAGCATAATTCTACGAGTTCAAGCCGGCTCACAAACCAACTTGTTTAGCATGAAAGCAAAAAGTATTATTTTAAACTAGTGTTTTAATGAAATAACAAATAGAATAAGCAGTTATGAAAAAATTAATCAGAAATCACATGCTATAAAATGTATACACACACACACACACACACAACACACACACACACACACACACACATATATATATATATAAACTTTTTTTAATAATTTAAAGAAAATTTATTAAATTTTAATACATATTTTTTGTATATTTTTGTTAGAGCTAACTCACGAGTTAACGTGTCGAATCGGTGTTAGCTTGAGTATGGCTTGTTAGCTCATCAAGCTTATCTCACAAGCCACATATCGAGTCGGCTTGAGCCGGCTCACTTACACCCCCACTGTGTCAACATGATTTAGACATTTAAACTGCATTTTATAATTTCTTATATCGTATTAATTTTTTTTTCAAAATGAATATCTTCAATTGATTCCAGCCATGTACATCTATCATTTGTTCTCCTTTAATAGCGAGGAACTCCTCTTTAGCCAAACGTATGGCAAGGAACCCAAATTCTAAATTATTTTAAAACATCCCATGTGATTTAAGGAATAAAAAAAAATTCTTCCCTTTAGTTTTTATCATTAATCTTGTAATCAACTTTTTATATATATAAAAAAAAGAATTATACTTAGAAACAATCAATTTAATTGAAAAGCTATGATATTTCGTCTATTTCATCTCAAAACTAGAAAGTTGGATCCATTAGCCTTTAATCAATCCTTAAACATTCGATCATGCAGAGTAAATATCTGAAGACCAAACAAATAAATAAAAAGCCAACCTTGTCGAAGAGCTCTCCGCCACGAGCATACTCCATGACAAAATAAATTTTGGTCTTGCTCGCCATCACCTCGTATAGCTGCACGACATGAGGGTGGCGCACCAGTCTCATAACCGAAATTTCTCTCTTTATTTGCTCGATCATCCCCACCCTCAACACTTTCTCCTTATCAATCACCTTCACAGCCACGCTCTGCCCGCTCTCCAAGCTCCGGCCGAAGTACACCTTCGCAAATGTCCCCTGCCCGAGCAGCCTCCCCATCTCATATCTCCGCATAAGTATCCAATTTCTCTTCTTCTCCGTCCCCTCTGAGGCTGCCATTGATGCAGTTGCCGGATATGCAGAAACACACGGAGTTGGGTTTGCTGAACGGCAATGAGGAAGAATGAGGTGGGCTTCACATTGTGGGCGGGGAAGGGAGGAGGAGTTTCGGTTCGGTTTAGATGGCTTTGGAATAAATGGTGATTTTGGTTCGGTTTGGTCAAAGATAGTATGGATTGTAGTTGTATGTGTATGAATTGCTATTTATGGGATTTGGGGTTTACTGATTTTTCCTCTTTTCTTACCTTTTTTTTTTTTGAAGATTTATTTAATTTGAGGCAAAAAACTAATGAAAATATTGAATCAGCTTCTATATGCTCCCTCACACACTCCTATTATCAATGGTGAATAAAATGCTAATTATTCTAATTAACAAGTGTTTAGGAAGACTTATTGGAGCTTATTTATTCGTAGCTCATTTCAGAGAATATATCATTACATTTAATTTTATGATATATTATATATGCTTTGAAAATGATTGCTTTTCTAACATAATTGGTTGGGGTTGGTATGCTCTTTTTCTTGCAGTTTGAGGATTCGTTTTTTTGTTTCTTATTAATGTCTAGACATTCTAAGATTTTTCGAAACAGAAAAAATAGAATATTAATACATTCGGTTATGATAGTTTTGGTAAGTTTGCGTCCATTTTAATACATAGATGCACTTTTAGATATTTAAGTGTTAATCGATGATATAACTTTTGTTATGATCTTAATATGTAACATTGGTTTAATATTGATAAGGAAAATAAATAATAGGCTAGAGATTATGTTCGGATTTTGGACATAGAGTGTTAGGTATGGCTCATATACCATAAATGGGACAGATGTTGGAGCGGAGCGGAGCCCACGAGCAAAGTGGAGCGGAATGATCTGTCCAATCGGGGGAGTTTTATAATGTAGGTTGGGGGTGCGGGGGCAACACCCTGCGGTTTGGTACATGGGTAATTTAAGTAATTACATATTGTACTATAGGGTTATATATATGTCATGCTTGTAACCCTAAGTGAGATTTTGAATCTTGAATTATGTACTCTTTTCTTGTTGTGAGATATGTACTTCCTGACATGTAAATGAGGCGCAAAGATCATAAGCAAACACAGATCGTTTACGTGGTGTTCGATCCAACTTCCAACTGGATCTACGTCAACGGAAGGGAATCAATCAAATAGTTCACTAAGGCAAAAGAAATGGAGAATACATAGCTTATACATAGAGATGAGCCCTCATCTTTCTTCTATGGCCTTCCTTTTGTCAAACCTCGTAAATCTCTGTGTGTTCTTCTGGATTTGTGTCGATTCTTATTTTTCTTCGCCCTAATTTCTCAACATAGAGTTACATCCAAACTCAAATCCGTTCCTTCGGGCATGCATTTTAGAACCGTAAAAAACATAAATACGAAGGCGCCCGACCCAGTCCGAAGGGACGGCGACTCACTTTCTGACCAGACACGAAATTTGAAATTCAGAATAAGGAGTCAATTCAAATATCGTGAGTCGAGACAACCTACATTCTCCCTTTTGCATTCTAGGGTTTTTATTAGGTTTTCTATGCGGCACTTTGAGCGGCATGTGCAAAGAATGCCCTGACGTTCTCTCCATGCTCTTTGAAAGCTCGCCACAGATTCTGCCGAAGCGCATTGGACACCACTTCATCGAGGATGTGGACTGCTTCTTAGTGGACGTAGTGTCGCATAGTTACGTATGGAGCCCTTACGCAGAGCTGCGTACGGGCTCCAATCACGTTTTTTAAAAAAAATTTAAGAAAATAAATGAGAAGTGGGGCCACTGACATATACTTTTGGGTATGAATAATTCTAATTGGTTTACCATACACAACTCTGCGTACGACAAACGTAAGAAAAAATTGAACCTAACCGGCTTAGGAATCTTATAAATACTCATGACATTCCCTTCATTAAAGCTTACTGAATTTTTTAAGAAATTGTATATTTGAATAACCTTAATTCTACACATTCTCTGTTCTATCTGCTCAAATTGAGAAAAATATTATGAACATGTCAAGTTGTTGGAAACAATGTATCATGTTATGGTAAGCTTAGTTATTTTATTCCATATGTATTTAACTTTTTCAGGTCAATTGGCAGAAATTAATCAAGACAATATTAAACCCCTCTTTTTTGTTTGAAAATAATTTATTATGCCATTTTAAATTTATTTTGGTTCATGTAGAGTTCGTAATTTTATATTTTTTTGGTTGAATAATATTAATGTATTTTATGTGTACATTGTTATTTTTCTAGAAAAATCTCACTTAATCCTTTTTGTTTTAATTTAAAATAATTTATTATACTGTTTTAATTTTTTGTCCCTATAAAGCTGATTTTTTTCATTTTCTTTGACACAACAACATGAGTATATATTTTGATTGTATATCCTTATTTTTAAAGAACAATCTCATCTAATCATTTTGTTTGTTCAAAAATAATTTATGATGCTACTTTGAATGTATATTTGGTCTGTTTGGGGCAGTTTCTGAGTTTCAGGATAAGTTCTGCATTTCAGGATAAGCAACTTATTCTGAAGCACGACCTGCGAGATACGTTTAGTATAAAAAACTCAATCGCGGCAGACAGCGTTTTCAAAAACGTCGCCGCACTTATAAGCTGCCCCAAATAGGCCCCTAATTTATAAGAAACTTCTCATTTAATTCTTTTATTTAAATTAAAAATAAATTTTTTTTTTGCTAATATAAGGTTATTCTTGTCCATTTAGAATTCATTATTTCATGCCCTTTAGGAGAATAAAATAAGTGCACTTTCAGTTTACATCCTTAATTTTCAAGAAAAACCTCATCTAATCAATATATTTTATTTTGAAATAGTTTTTTATATTGTTTAATGTGTTTTTTTGTCCATGTTAAGTTGATTTCTTATGTGATTTAGTAGAATAATATGAGTGTACTTTAATTGTATTTTGGGTATACATTTTTTATCATCCAAGAAAAATCTCATCAAATCCTCTAAAAGAAAATGTCCAATTAGCATCGAACATTTTTTATGCTAGTAGAGCATTTTTTCCATGCTAAGCCCAATTGGCGTCAAATTAGTGTCAAAATAAATTTGACGTTAAAATGGGTGTTGCGAATTGATTTTTGGTCGACCTTTGTGTCCGACTGCATTTGCATTGAAAAATTTTGTTACTATAAATTTACGACAAAAGAATGACCGACATTAGCTCAGTGATGCCTTAACATCCAACCTAGCCGACACTAGTTAGCGTCGACATGGGTGGATGCTAATTAATGTCGACCATATTAGATGCTAATCAGCGTCGGCTAGATTCGACGCTAATGCATCAAATTATATTTTTAAAATTTGTTTGATGTTGCATCAAATTAACTGAATTTAGAGACCTTTTGGAACCTTAAAACTTCAATATTTCCAAAAATAAGTCTTAAATACTTATGAAAAATTGAATTTTTTTTTGTGTATCAAAATAATATTCAATTTTTTAAATGTATTTAAGACTTTTATTTTGTGATATTGCACTTTAAGGAAATGTATTTTCATATTTTCTTACACGTATACTAAGTCTGGGCATTTTGAGCTTAAATGATACAAAAAGTAAGAAATTTGGAGTCAAAAGTGACATTTTTCAAAAATTGAACTGGCGCTTACACGCCAGAATACAAAGAAGACCACGCTTAGGCGCCAGATTCTAGCGCCTAGGCACTAGAGACTATTATTTTCACAAATGCATTGAATTTAAACGAATTTTGAAGAGATGCCTATGGTGTCTCTTGGGAAATTCGTCCCTACATTATAAATGAGTGTTTTTCTGTCAGTAAAAGTGGTGTGTGTTGTTTGTAAGGGTGTGGGGTGTGAGTTCTAAGTTGGTGGAGAGTGTTGCAAGTGTCTCTGAGAGTTGTAAGAGGAGAGAGAAAAGTGAGATATTCTTCTTCCTTACATTTCTATGAGAGATTTGAGTTTTATTGTAAAAAGAGAAAGAGACTCAAAGGAGCTTCAAGGGATTTGCTTGGGGAAGATATCAAGTTATGTTATTTTACTTTTCTTTCTTGTTTTGTAAACTTGTTTTTATATATAAAATCCTTGTTTTGTTGTATCTTCCTCATGAATTCTGAGCAAATTTATTTTTCATTCTCCCTACAAAAAGAAATGGTTATGTGAAGAATCAAGAGTGTTGTGCAATATTTTAATTTCATATTTGTGATGAATTCAACTTTGAACTTCATTTACTTTCTGATCTGACCAATTAAATTGTTAAAATTTGTTGTGAAAAATACAATTCGAGAGGGCTACGCTTTCCACAACAAAGTATGAATCACATTTGATTTCATGAATGAAAATGTAGTCCATATGGTTGAGTGCTTGAGTGCAAATAAATAAGGAGAAGGAGATATTCATTGATGGACGTAAAATTGGAGATTTTAGGGTGACAGACTAAAATCCCTAATTCAGTTCAGGCGTTTGGAAACTAAAGTGAGATGTAGCCCTCAAGCAAGGGGAATGTGGAAACTCTGGAATGAGAGCCTGTAGCTTTGTAGCCTAACTGCGGATTTAGGGACTAAACAATGGATTAACCAATATTCTTTATATCTTGTAAAAATGATAAAAAATATAATTGCTTCCATTTGACATAATACAATTTTCTTCAATTTGATGATTAACTGACTATAATCTCATTGTAAGGGGAAAAATGTTTTCTTAAATTTGAACTCTCTGTCACAGAACCTAGTTTAATTTTAGTAAATTTAGCTTTGAAGTTTAGAGATTAGTGTATTAAACTTAGTTTCTTTAGTAGCATTAAACAAGTTTCGACCTATCTTTTTACTTAAGTTTTCCATAATTTAAATAATGTGCTTTTGCGTGATTTTCCAAACAAATTTTTTCCTCTCTGTGGGATCAATACTTATGACTTCATTAGAGCTCTCTATTACTTGAGCGATACATATACTTGTGTTTGCAACCTAGTGACGATTTGAAATTAAAAGTATACATTAATTCACTAGGAGTGACAGTTTTAGATATTTTAGTGAAAACTTATTATACTAAAGTAAATTTAATTGTGGTTAATTTGCATATTTTTTAGTATAGTTGTCGTGTGTATTGTAGTATTGAAAAATATTTATAACGCATAACATATTATTCTTCACTAATCCAAGATTAGACAATACTTGGATTTAGACTATTAATTTACATGTAATTGTCTCTTAAAGTTATAACTCCCTCCTCTTGTTATATTCCTTAAAATTTGCTATGGATTTAACATTCTCTTAGGTTTTGCTCTTAGTATCCATCACACAACGTTAAAGTTATTATGAAATTTTTTTTTATTAATGTGCATGAAAACAAGATTATGTCAAATCAAATTAGTACTAAAGTATGTTAGATCTCAGAAAATACTCTACTTTTTTCAATTATGTGTAACACCGAAAGATAATTATGGAGAATCAATAATATTTAAAATTTCACTAACCATTTATCACAAATCTACCATAGTTTTTCTTTGTGGAGGACTTGATTTTTTAACTATAGTTTTTTACAAAGGCATCTTAATTCCTTCTCAATGGCTAATCAAAGGATAAGAACATTTGATGACAGCCAAATTATAATTTTTTTCTTCTATGCTTTAAAATTAATGTCTTTGACAAATTCATATAGTACAGGCAAACCAATTTTTGTGTAATGCTCCAACTTAATATCATCACATATACTAGAAAATTATTTATTGTCCAACAATTGGGCACCTTTTAGTTA
>NW_018164998.1:4584-7543 GCF_001263595.1 Phalaenopsis equestris | reverse complement strand
TTTTTTTTTTTCATAGCAATGTCTATTTTCTATAATGTTTGAAGCTCATATTTCTATGGTTATATGTACATATTAATTTTTCCCATAGGACTATGTGAATTTGCTATATCAACATTAGAAACAAAAAATACATTATGTACAAATCATCTGGTAAGTTATATGGCATAACAATCACAAACTAATGCGAGTATGGTGGAGTCTGAATATATGTTTTGAACCCATCTACAAACAAGCCAATAGTAATATTGTATGACTCAGAAGTAAACATAAGATAAGTACAATCAAAATGTTTTCAAGCTTCTCCATCTATCAGATAACTTAAAGTCCCATAGAAGTAGTGATGAACTCCTCATGGAAGTTTTGAGGAAAAAGTAGATTGACAACATCTGACACAATAATGGAGTTATCCACAACCAAAAATTTCAAGTTAGATGGCTTCTCCATACGAGAGACCAATTGAATAGTAATTGTTGAAAGGTGAAGACAAATAGTCATTGAAGAAGGGGAATGAGCGGTAAGTAGAAGATACGCTTGTTTGAAATATATTTTAAGTTCTTAGTCTTTTGACTTTGTGATTTGAATTTTTATTAGCACAAAATTTATATCGCATCTATATTTATAACAACTGTATGATATAACATGTAATCATTAACACAATAATCTATCCTCTGAAGTCGGCCCTCACTTTGAACTCAATTTTTTTGCTCTGTAAAGTCCTTTGGAACAAAATTTTTTCTAGGATATGTCTCTCTCAATAATGTTGCAACTTAGTTAAATCTTGCAATCATATTTAATGCTTAATATTTTTTGAGCTACTGAGAACTCTAAATCTCTGTGTGCTTACTATTTCGTGGTAGATCATCCTTAGGCTTGTGCTCAGCTTTACTTGCATCAAAACTTATTTTTTAAAATCTTCTAAGATCATATTCTAGAGGAACAAAACTTGATGAAGCACAAATCTGATCATACTCAACTTAGGGTTTATACTCTCAATGTGAAATAAAGTACCAATAAGTATATTGAAAGCCCTTATGTTAGAAAACTAACTTAACTTTATCTTGTGTTAGGAATACTTTATTTTTGTGCTTGGCAAATGAGCATCAACAGTTACCCTCTGAAAGGTAAGCGGTAAATTGCATTTCCACTTGCATGAGTTACTATACATCATCCAAAAACTCATTAGTGAGCCTTTTTCTACCTGTATGCAACCTATTATACATTTATGCTCTTAAATTTTGAATATTCATTGACTCCAAGTAAATTTAATGACAAACACATTTAACACATAAATTAAATAGACTGTTTTATACATCAGGTTCATTCATAACTATAATCAAAGTGGCTCATAAGCCAAGCCAACTAATTCTTGAGTCGATAAGTGCTCATGAGCTTTCTTAATGAGTTAACAAATTACCAAGATAAAGCCAATTTGACTCAATTTTATTGCTTGTGATCTAGCTTGTTTATACTCTAAGAAGATCTAGAACACACCTTATTAAGATATTATATAAATTATCCTAAGATATTTATTTGATGATATTTTATAAGAGCAGAAAGTGAAAATTTAAAAATCAAACCCTTGATTTGATCAGGATTTCTTATAAGCTAGAATTTGTTTTTTTTTTCTTTATGATGTTTTGTATTCTATCTCTGTTATATGCTGCTTTTATTTTTTATCATTCATCTTTCAATCTTAGCTTTATTTCTATTATGTGGATGGAGTTTTTCTATGTTTTTATTATAGACACGGTAATAATAAAAATCATTTCATTTGCTTTCTTAGTTTGGCTTATGGATCATTCATATTTTTATTTTATCTTTATTTTTTGTTTGTTTTTTCTATTTGTTAGTTGTTAAATTTTTTTTTTCTCTTTGTTTTGGAATTATCTCTTTTTTTATAACTTCGATGGAGTATTCTATGTTTTCTCTCATAGATGCTCAACTGTTATAGAAATCTCTCTTAGATGTCTACCTAGACATTGGTTCAATTTTATTTCCTAGGTAAGTTTTTGAGCTCTAATTTGATTTTTTGTTTTATATGTTTTATATCCCTATTAGTTTGTTTCTTTGTCTAATTTTTTTGAGGTTTTTTATAGGTTGTTATGATTTTTCTTCTTATCTATTTATATTTCACTGTTGCTTCCTTTAATTCATTTTCTTGTATTGTTATTTTTTATGTGTCGTTATTCTTTTCTTTCATAGGCTATTATTTTCTCATTGTTGTTTTGCTAATTGTTAGTTTAATTTGGTCATCTAATATGTGATTCAAGTTTCTTTTTAATTCTTTTTGTAATTTTTCCTCTTTGCTTTAGATAATTTTTTGTTCCAATTGTGTTTGATTTTTTATGAGGTCTCAGAAGTTCTTTTCTCTATCTGGTTGCTGACTCCTAGTGGGAGCTCCCCCTCAAAGTTCTATGCGTTTATAGGATTTTTTTTCTGAAGATCTCTATTGACATTCCTGATAGCTGCTCTTTTCTTTGTTGTTCATGATGTTTTGCTTCATTTTTCTGTCATTGTTTTTATGTCCATGAGAATCACTCTTTCTTGTTTTCTTTTACTGCTAATTATTCCGTTGTCTTGTAGAGATGAGTCTGTAATATCTTTATTTTGTTCTTTTATTTTATGAATTTCAGTATGTAATAACTTCAGTTTTGCTGTCATTTTTTTTTATTTTTATATAAATTTGAATGTCATTCTTACCTTCTCAAATATATATATATATATATATTATATATATATATATTTATTTATTTTATTTTATTTTTCTAAAAAGAAAATTGGTATTTGACAGAGGCTCAAATACCGATTTCTCATGTGCAAGGCCTCATGATGAGAGTCCGCGTCATGTGCTTAAATACTCGAGAACCCAACGCCACTGGAGTTGAACCCGTGACTTGAGGGAACTCACAGTAAACCCCGTCAACGAATACGGCACGGCTTGCAACACAAATATATATAT
>NW_018164998.1:0-4538 GCF_001263595.1 Phalaenopsis equestris | reverse complement strand
ATATATATATATATATATATATATATATATATCCACCAAAAATTCCAAATCCCACGATTTCAACGACCCCGCTGCGAACGACAAATTATCTGCGCAACCGTCCATCGAATGAGCTTCTTAAGTCCTTTTTAATCGGAATAATATTCTGCACTAAAACACACGCAACCTTCCAATGTGACTACATCCAGGTGTGTCATTAGGTTAGTATAACCATTAGTAATTCAAACTGTTGAATTATGCTGTCACTGAGTAAGAAGTTTGTATGCTCTTCCACGTTCCAGGCTTTCAAAACTTACTTTAAATTGAACAAAGAGCGCAAAAGACAAAAATGACTTTAGCTACATGTATTTTCTATATATTTTTTGTTGTTATGAAAAGAATTCTCTTTAATCTTTTTTTTAAATTCTCGCTCATATATAATCTCATTAACTAATTAACTAATAGAATTTCTCCGACCCTTGCCTCCTCAACATAATAAGCATACGAAAAGTAATTTTTTTTTCAATTATTAATGGGCATTATGATTATTTTTTAGGAGAAAGCGTTTACTTACATGCCATTGAATCCTTCCATTGAATCCTTTTAGAATATGAGGTATATTGTTTGTGGACTCAACCGAGAGAGCTTATTTTGGGAGGAATATTAAAGAAAGAATGAATGGATGAATGCACCTACTCTTTTCTAAACCTCAGTTCTTAACTTATAGCAAGAGATTGAACAAAAAAATGAGAGTATTTACGTGTGTGTGCGAGAGTGTGTGTGTGAGTGAGAGAGAGAGAGAGAAAGAGAGGGAGGGAGGGAGAGAGATGGATCAATCACGAATCGCCTTCAAAGTGGGAGGCAAGTGAATTTATATATCTATTCTTCTGATCCCTCCTCTTTGCCCTCCCCTCCTCAACGAGGGGAGAAAGAAAAGGAAAAATAAAAAGTAGATTGCACTATCTATGGTAAGCCCATGATGTCATTGCTGACAGATTGTAATATGGTTGTCAGGTCGTCCTTAAATAGACATGGATGCATGTATGTCACTGAGTCATGCTCTTCATTTCGATAGTTAACGAATTTCAAAGAACTATTATGGAGGGCTCAACGATTTAATTTTTGAGCGAGCTTAGCAAATTACTTTGGCAAGTGAGCTTGCCATGTGAAGGCAACTCAATTTTTTTGTAAAAGAGAAGATTGGGCTTTCTAGGCCAATGAAATGTGTTCATTTGTTTCTTCCCATGAAAGTTTTTAATGAGTATATATTTAGTTCATTGATTCTCTTGGCTCTTTGATTAGGAGTTGAGAGAAGAATGAGAGAATGAAGAAATTAAGTATCTATGATATTTGGATGGTCCTATGATCGTTGTGCCTATAGCTCGACCAATAAGTGGTGAAATGCAAAATCCATATTGTTTGAGGTGGAGATTCTTCTGCTTCGGGGCACTTCAGCTATGCTTACGATGAGCTTGATCACTCACCCTGGCTCTCGAATATGAACCATCCTTCTCTTGGAAGCACTATGTTACACATGTAAGGAGTAGTCACTTAAACTTCTAGGTGAGTGCGAGCAACTTGTTCCTGGTAGCTTGGTTCTTTTGCAAGGGAAGTCATTTGAATTTATTGATTTACCTTATCGAGACATCATGATCTTATGCACTCAAATTGGAAAGATAAGTGGATTTGAGTGATTGGGTTATTTTACATTGAGGATTTGCTTTTCAAGTAAAATAAAGTGTGATTATGATCATAAGTTAAAAGAAAATAGAACTTTAGACTTCCTTGTTATGGTGGAATTAAGCTGAACTAGTGATCCTACTTTATCAGAGACTATGTGTCATATCAGATAAAATTGAATCTAAGTACATGTTGACCTCACTTTTAGCTGAGGTCTAGTCTTTCTTCCTTAGAAGCCTAGGATCTAGCCATATAGCCATAGGACTTTCCTATTTCTTTCCTATTTACTATTCTTAGAGGACTAGTGATGGTACCCTCACCAATAGAAATTCTAAACTCTTCTTTGCTTATCTTGAAGTTCCACATGTCAGTTCTAACCTCTAGTACTTAGAAAGTGAGACTAATATGTGAGAGCTCAAGAGGAGTTTCCATAAGACTGTTTGGTCTTAGGGTTAGCCCTGAGTGGTGTGGTCTTGGTCAGTCTTGCACACATACATTTGCACCTGCACTCACAACCTTAATCCTAGTGAAATATGCATAGTTGATCCCCTACTCTATTGGAAACTCATGTGGACGGTCCTTGAACCATAAGCCCGGGGCTAGGGTTTGGCTAAGACCAGCACATGGAGGGCTAAGACCAGCACATGACCAGCACATGGAGGATCCAAAATGGGAATTCCCTTGGTCTCATGGCTCAAATAGGGTGACCTCATGATTAGCATCCTCAATCAATCCCAATTTTCCAAATTCCCAAAATACCCCCAAAAGCATCAAAATTACCAAAATACCCTTCCTACCCAAAAAATTCCAAAAATTCCCAAAATCTCCAAAATCACTCCATATGTCCCCAAAATCAAATTGAACCATTCCATTGAGCCCAATTTGACTAAATTGACCCATTTTGACCAAAATCCCCAAATTGCCCCTAAATGCCTAAATTCCCCAATTAAATGCCTAAATATCCCCAAATTGCCCCTAAATGCCTAAATTCCCCAATTTCCACCAAATTGATTGCAATCTCCCCCAATTTCAATTCCAAACTCAAATTCATCATTCTCAATCCCAATTGAAACCAAATCCAAGCTCAATTTAACCAAATTTCAAGCCAAATTGCAAGCCCAATCCAAAAGCCCCAATTTTAGCCATACCCTTAAATCCAGCCATACCCTTAAACCTTAAATCCCCCAAATTGAACCCCATGATCAAATCAATTTCCCCAAATTTGGATTCTAAACTCTTCATAATATTTCCCCAAATCAGTTTGACAATCAATTGACCAAAATTGAACTCAAAGCTCACCCAAACCCAACTTAAGCCAAAACCCTCAATTTTGACCAACAACCAAAAATCTCCCAAATTCAACCTCCTAACTTCAAAATTTCCTCCCAATCAATGTCTAAAACTCTTCATTACAATCACCCTCATCAAAATGAACCATCAATTAAACCATATCCAAACCCTAGCCCAATCCAAACCAAAGTCTAACCCAAATGCCCAAAATTGACCATATGGCCAAATTCCAATAAATTTACCTTCCAAATCAATTCAAAATCCCCCAATTGGTATCCAAAATTTCTCATGACAGTCATCCAAGTTGAATTGACCAATCATTTGATCAAGAAATTAACCCGTCTTAGACCCAAGTTGACCAAAAACCCAAGATTTTGAACTCAAGCCATACACTTGACTAAATCAAACCAAATTGACCAACCCAAGCCAACCACAACCAACATTTGGACACTAAGAACCAATCTATTACCACATAGTCCAACGTAGTTGATTCATGGACCAAGGGTCCCCTAAATTATGGGATCTCCTTCCAAAATTGGCAAACCAAGGGAGATTTGCCATCAGCCATCAAATCTCCAAGCTAATCACCATTAAACCTTCCCTTGGATCCCCTGAGCCAACTGAGCACCATCCCTGACCTAGCCGGCCGGCCTAGTCAGTTGAAAGCCCCAAAATCGAGAGTCACCCCACCTTAAATCAAAACCATTACACCCATCCAATGTGTCCAGCTCCAACTGGTCTTTTGCACCACTCAGCCCTCCACAACAGCAACTGATTGCACCTGAATTAAGGCCCAGGCAACCACCCCAAGATCCTCTAGTTAAACACCACCCTCTCACAGCCAAACATAGAGTGTACTTAATTTCTTGGCGAAACTCTGCAAAATTGATTCAAAAGCTCCTCGAAGACCTCCTAAGCCCATTCCAATCACCTTTCAGCCATCCTCCCCACAGTTTGAGCACAATTTCTGAGCTCAAAACTAGGGCAAATTTCGGTCATTTTCCAAAACCCCTCAAACTTCAAATTAAACTACTCTTGAGCTTCCCTAGAGAAAGAGAGGAAGATTTCCACTGAAACCCCTTTCTCACGACCAAACATATTATTCTTTGTTAATCAAAGATTAAACAATACTTGGACTTAAACTTTATTAATTTACTTTTAATTAGCTCTTAAAGTTATAGCTCCCTCCTCTTGTAATATTCCTTGAAATTTGCTATGGATTTAAAATTTTCTTTTGTTTTGCCCTTAATATACATTACATTGTTAAAGATATTATAAAAATATTTTTTATTAATGTACATAACAACAAGATTATGTCTAATCAAATCAGTAATAAAGTATGCTAGATCTCAAAAAATATTTTACTTTATCCAATTATGTGTAACACAGAAATAAAATATATGATGTGAAGATAGTTATGGTGAATAAGCAATCTTTAAATTTTCACTAACCATTTGTCATAAATCTATCCTAGTTTTTCTTGGTGGAGGCCTTGAATTTTTAGCTATATTTTTTTATGAAGGCATCTTCATTCCTTCTAAATGGGTAATCAAAGGTGTCGGCACTATTTTTGGTGTGGAGTTTGTCCG
>NW_018164997.1:462554-470488 GCF_001263595.1 Phalaenopsis equestris | reverse complement strand
GTCTCACTTAGAAGAGTCGATAGGATCAAACCTGAGGTGTTTTAGTTGAGTCTAGGCTGAGATCTTGAGATCTTAGGGTTTTAGGGGGGACGATCACGGGATCACTCTATCGGGGACGATGATGGGGAGCCATTCAATCGCCCGTGTATCGGATGGACAGAGGAGACCAAGCCAGACAACGCTTCCTTACATGAATCGCGGGCCGAGTCAGCAGCTACGTGGATGGTGGCGTCCAACCAGAGTGTGTCACGCATGCCTTCGGAGCTGCCTAGGTCATCCCAAAAATAAATTTTAGCTTCATAAATAAATTTTCTCTTTTGTTGGTATGTCATTCCATAGGGTATAATATCACTAACAATAATGTTTACAATGTCAGCATACCATGAAACACGCCACTCGTTAATAGTGAACAGTTTTTTATCTGGAAAATGTTCATTAATTTTTTTTCAAAACATATAATTTTTTTTCAAAACGGAAAATGTTCATTAATTTTTTTTCAAAACATAGTGGTTTTTCTAACTTAAGCCTAGACAAATGATCAGCAATTTAATTTTTAGTCCCCTTTTTCTGAATTAGTTGGATAAGGTAAATTAGCAATCACTTGAATTTTAGTAGGATCTACTTCCATACCATTTTCTGATATTTAATGACCGAATACAATTCCTCCTGCTACCATAAATTGGCATTTTTACCAAGGACTAAATTTATTTCTTCACAGTGCTTAAGAACTTTAGATAAATGTTCTAAACATGAGTCAAATTAAGTTCCAAACACTGAAATGTCATTCATGAATACTTCAATCCCTTTTTCAATTAAATCACAAAAAATTGTCATCATGCATCTTTGAAATGTAGCAGGGGCAAAGTACAATAAGGACTGGTAAAAGTTATTTTCTCTTGATCCTCAAGAGATATTTGTATTTGGTGAAAACCAGTATATCCATCCAGAAAACAAAAGTATTTATGCTCAGCTAGTCTATCCAGCATTTGATCTAGAAAGGGAAATAGAAAATGATCTTTTCTAGAGGCAAGATTTAATTTTCTATAATCATTGCACATTTGTCTCCCTGTAACTTGTCTAATATGTAATAATTCATTATGTTCATTCACAGTTACAGTTACTGCTCATTTCTTAGGAATGCAATGAATTGGACTAACCCAGACACTATCTAAAATAATGTAGATAATTCCAACATCTAACTACTTTAAAATTTCTTTCTTGACAACTTCTTTCATAACAGGATTCAGTCTCCTTTGAGGATCAGCCCTGGGTTTGCAGTTCTCTTCCATATGAATTCTATGCATACAAATTGAAGGACTGATTCCTTTAATATCAACAATTGTCCATCGAAAGGCTTTGTTAAAAATTTTTCAAAATTTTCATCAACCTTTCTTCTTCTTCCATCATTAATTTTGAGGAAATTATAACTGGTACAGTAGAGGAATCTCCTAAAAAGGCATATTTTAAATGTTCAGGAAGTAACTTCAACTCAAGTTCTGGAGGTTTTTCAATTGATGAACAAATTGATTTATCTTTATCTATCATGTCCAAAATTTCAAAACTTTCTCGAACATAGTTTGAATCTTCCTTAAAAAGTTCCTTACATCGATCTAATTCTTCTTCTTGCTCATGTTCCAAATATTTTTTTTTAGATTTTTCTTCATAAGTTGTTTTGAAATGACATTCATTTAGATATCTTATACATCAATCCTATAACATTCATCATCTTTACATTTTGCAGGATATTTCATTGATCTTGAAATATTGAAAGTAACAGTTTGATCATTGACACCCATTGTTAATTCTCTTTCCTGTACATCTATCATTGCTCTTCTTATGGCTAGGAAAGGTCTCCCTAAAATGATATGTATATTTTTATCTTCCTCCATATCTAGTATAATGAAATCAACAGGAAAGATAAATTGATCCACTTTCACTAGGACATCTTCTATAACTCCTTTAGGGTATGTTATCGAACGATCTGCTAGTTGCAGATTTACAGTACTAGGGGTTATTTTTCCTAATCCCAATCTTTTGAATATTGATAATAGCATAAGATTAATGCTTGCACCTAAAACACATAAAGCTTTCCCATAAAATCTGTCTTATATTGCACATGGAATTTTAAAGCTACCAGGATCTTTAAACTTTTTAGGAAGCTTTTTTTGAATTATAGCACTGCACTCATCACTAAGTGCAACAGTCTCATTATCTTTAAACTTCCTTTTCCTATTAAGAATGTCCTTCATAAACTTTACATAACTTGGCATTTGTTCTAAGACTTCAGCAAATGAAATATTAATTGTAAGCTTCTTAAATATTTCTATAAATTTTGATAATTGCTTATCCAACTTCTGCTGACAAAATCTCTGAGGAAATGGAGGTGGTGGTTTTTCCAAATCATTTTCTTAGTGGAGAAATAGGTCTTTTAGAATTTTTTGGAGAATCCTCTTTTGATTCTTTAATTTCTTCTCTCTCAACTTAAATTTCATTTTGAACCCTACTTTCCAACTCTCCACCACTTCTAAGTTGAATGGCTTTCACTTGCTCCTTATTCTAGTCTTTGGATGTGATTCAGAATTACTAGGAAGTGTTCCTTGGGATCTATTACTTAATGAATTTGCTATTTTCCCAAGTTGATTCTCAATATTTCTAATTGTAGCTCCTTGACTTTGTAATCGATTTCCCATTTGTAACACCACTTCTTCTATAGACAACTTCTTTTCCTTAAATTGTGTATTACTATTGAAACCTAGAGGATAAGTTGATCTATAATTATTATTCCCTTGATTGTTCCAGTTTCCCAAAGGGTTTACATGGTTGTTCCCCCATTGTTAATTATTATCACCTAAATTGTTGTTCTAGTTAAAGTTGGGATGGTTTTTCCAACCTGGGTTATAATAATTTGAATATGGGTTATTATGGGTTATTATATGGGTTATTCTGCTTGTTACTTATGGCATTCAAAGTTTCTAATGATGCTTGAGAATCTATCATTTGGCCTAATAAGTTCTCTTCAGTCATGGAAATTGGTTGAGAAAACTTCATTCAAAATTGGTCTAACTTCCATAAAATTACAGCAACTTGATTTGTTAACATATTAAATGCATCAGTTTCATGAAAATTGACTACTTTTTTAGGATTCACCCTCTTAGAAGGCCATTAAAAATTATTGGTAGTCATTTCTTCAATTAAAGCATAGGCATCATGAAATGGTTTTGACATCAATGAACCACCAACAGTAGCATCGATAATTTTTCTAAGAGATCCAACTAACCCATTATAAAAAATTTGAATTATTAACCAATCTGGCACACCATAGTGTGGACACTTTCTTAAGAGTTCTTTAAATATTTCCCACGCTTTGTAAATAGATTCCCCTTCAAACTGATTAAAAGATGTAATATCCTTTCTAAGCTTCGTTGTTTTTTTATGGTGGAAAAAATTTAGTAGAGAATTTTTGTGCTAAATCACCCCAAGTTTTGATAGATCCAGGTGCTAACAAATTCAACCACATCTTAGCTTTATCCCTCAATGAGAAAGAAAATAACCTAAGTCTTATGGCATCATCTGATAAATCATTGTATTTAAATGTAGCACACAATTCTAGAAAATTTACAAGATGTAAATTTAAATCTTCAGTTGGTGATCCCCCAAACTGATTATTTGATATCCATTAGATAATAACAGGTTTAAGCTCAAAATAATTAGGCACTACAGTAGGTTTTTGAATACTACAATGAAGTTCATCTACAGTAGGGTTGGCATAATCTCTTAAGGGTCTAAACTCTTCATGAACTTTGACATTTTTATCATTTTTGTTTGCCAATTCTGTAATTTTTTTGGAATTTTCAAGATTTTTAACTTTTTTGGTTTTTTTGATTTTTCTAACAGTTCTCTCTAATTCAAAATCTTAGGGCACTAGTCCTTCAGAACCTGAACTACGCATACACTAACATAAAATAAAGTAAAACTAAACACACACAAAATAAAATACAATAACTTAAAGTTTAAATAAGACTTTCTAAAAATAGAAATTTACTTATAAAATAATATATTCCTTACAATTTTCACTTCACCTACCCGGCAACGGTGCCAAAAACTTGATCCCAAAACAGCTTACATGCAACAGTATTGACTGTGACTTTATATATGCTTAAAAATATAAGTATTTAATACTGCTACTAAAAGATTTAATTTCTCAGCAACTGTACCAAAACTTAATAACAGTTATAGATTCAATAAAGATGGATGTATAAAATATTCAATAATTGTAAAGTCACACTTATCAATGCAAGTATACGTATCGCTCAAGTAATATAGGGCTTTAATGGAGTCCTAGATATCGATCCCACAGGGAGTAATATTAGAACTACGAACTAAGATATTAGAAAAAGCAATACTCAATCGCAATAATGGAATTCAATTTGCTTATCTGTCACTAATAGGCAATTGAAATAAATATGTAATTTTACTAACTCTTAAATAACTAATTATACTAATGAGGTTTTTAATGTGATATTCAATATATAAGAAAGCATCATTCTCCTTGTCAAGAAATTATAGTGAATGGATAAAGTGAATTAGTTTAATTTGTATTGTGACAAATAGGAGCATACTTATTCTTTACCCTTTGGTCCGGGAATAAAGAACATTGACTAATCCTATGCTTGTTTACTGAATCTACGGTTAGGCTGGGAGGATACTAGCTCTCACTTCGGAACTCCCACGTTCCCCTCTCCTAAGGGCTAACATCTACACTTCAGCACCCAAACGATAGGACTGAATTGAGGATTTTAGTCTGTCACTCTATAATCTCCAATTCTACGCCCGATATTTTTATTTCCCTATTTATTTGAACCCAACTTCCAAGGGCTTTGACCTTCCTGAATCTTGGATGTAATTTTCACTTTAGTTGTAAAAATCAACAAATTTTAATAAATTGATTGGCTGGATTGAAAGTAAATTAAGATCGAAGTTAAAAGATCATCACAATTTTTTTAACATTTTCATGGCTCAACCAATTCAGATCACAATTTCATAAATTTCAAGACAATGAGAAAGACAGAGAAAACTACTCAGATTTCAAGGGGAAAATACAACAAAAGTTAGAATTCATATATAAAATCAAAGTCATACAAACTACAACAATAAATAAACTTATTTCTAATTTCTCCCTAAGAAAACTCCTCGAAGTTTTTCTGAATCTCTTCCTTTCTTTACAGCACATAGAATTTCTCTTTGAAGCGGCAAGGAGGAATAAATCTCTCACTTTCCCTTCACTCTCACTTTCCCTCCACTTTTACAATCTCTCAAAGAATTCCTCACAATTTAGACTCTCTACACTTTTTCCACACTTCAATTTTGAGCCTCCCCCTTTTCTTATGTTCAGCCAAAGTCTTCTCTTTAAAGATGTGGATGAGTTTTTCCAAGAGTTGCCTAAGCACATCTCCAAAATTCGTCCTCATCTAATGCTTTGTTGAACATAACCGTCGAGCTCACCATCAGCGGCCTCGAGGGCGCCGTCGGTGGGCCTTTTAAGTGAATTAATTCTGGAGTCTCGGGAAAAGTCCGTTGTCGGCGTCGTTGGGCTCGCCGTCGGCGTCCTAGGTAAAATCTTTACCTTTCTTTAAAGTGTAATATCATCAAAAACAGTGTAAAATAGGTATAAAAATCTCAACATATTTTCCTTTAGTCAAAATTCCCCAAACTTAACTATTAGTTGTCCTCAAGTAATTTTAGTAAAGTTATGATCTATTCTAGTAAAGTTTTAATTCAGAAACACTATAAGTTTGATCTAGATAAATACCATAGTGAGATTTTCATAAAAAATTCAAGTAATTAAATTAACTCTATAGCTAGAAGATTTATTTATTCATCAAGTTTAAGAGTTCTTTTCTTCTATTCATTTCAAGAATGACTATATGTTGCAATATTAAGTCACTTAGAATACTCATATGATAGGAACTTCATGAGAATACTACTAGAAAAAGATCTATTTCATAAATATAAGTTCAGGAATGTATTTAGGTTTTCCCTTTAGGTAGGTCTGGTGAAGCCAATTTTTGATTAGGCATATCCTCAAGCTTCTCCCCACTTTCATATTTTTTTCTTTCTTTATTTTCTCTCTTTTTTTTATTTGGATTGTTTTCAATCCTTTCTTTTTTTCTTTTTCAAGTGAGGATTACTAAATCTAGATAGCCTTTAATGATTTTTAACATCACCTTTCTTTTCTTAAATTTGAAACTCAAAGCATTCCATTACTTTATAAATTTTTTAAAGCTTTTACATCATTAAGCCCCAATCTTTTCTTCTCAAATGAATTTCTAGATTCTTAATACTTCAAAATATAATTTCCTTTAAGATTCTTAATACTTCAAAATATAGTTTCCTTTACTTTAAATAGTTAACTATAATCTTATTCTCTTATACAAAATATCTTAAGTTACAAAATTAATTTTCATTACAAAAATATTTTTTTAAATCTGCCATAATATTTAAATAACTACCAAATATAGTTACCTGAATTAAATTCACTACATAAAATCATATAAATAATATTTGAAAATAATTAAATAGAGGACATCTAATAGTTAATATTTTCTTCCCTCCCCCAAACTTAGATTTTTCAATATAAAATGATACAAGTAGAAAGAAAAACTCTAAATATAAATCATACCTCAGCATTTTAGGCATTTTCATCTTTCTGAAATTTTTGCAGTCCTCAATTTCTACTTCACCTGCTCTGTAACATTAGGAGCTTTCTACACATATAAATCATAAGAGAAATTGCTGGGTAATGAAATTTTGAAATAAGTACAAAACTAAAACATTAAACAAGCATAATATTCCCTAACACAACCACAATACTAAACAAAATAATTATAATTAAAAAGCAAAAATAAATATCACATTACATTACAATTCACAAAGTACTAACAACATCCATTATACTACACATGCAAACTTTAACTACTACACTAACTTCATAACAAAAATTAAAAATTTTCCAAGTATAACATAACAATAAAAATGAAAGTACAAATACACACAAACATCCATTTCTATTACAAAAGATCACAAAAATTTTTGCAGGGTCTGTTTCCATACCATCTTCCAAAATTTTATGTCCTAATGCAATTCCTCCTGCAACCATAAATTGACATTTCTTCCAGTTCAGAACTAAATTAGTTCTTTCGCATAACTCCAAAACTTTTTCAAGATAATTTAAGCATGCGTCAAATGATGTTCCAAATACAGAGAAATCATCAATAAATACTTCCAATCCATCTTAATTTACTAAATGTAGACATCATACATCTCTGGAATGTTGCAGGTGCATTACATAATCCGAAAGGCATTCTTAGAAAAGCAAAAGTTCCAAAAGGACTAGTAAATGTTGTCTTTTCTTGATCCTCAGGAGCAATAAAAATTTGATCGTAACCGGTATATTGATCTAAAAAATAAAAATATTTGTGCCCAGCAAGTCTATCTACTATTTGATCTAAAAAGGGTAAAGAGAAGTGATCTTTCCTGGTGGCAGTGTTTAATTTTCTATAATCAATGAAAATACGCCACCTAGTAACTTGTCTGATAGGTATTAATTCATTATTTTCTTTTGTCTCAACAGTCACTCCTCTTTTCTTAGAAACACAGTGAATTGGACTTACCCACACACTATCTGAAATAGGATATATAATTTTAGTGTCTAACCATTTTAAAATTCCCATCTTAACTACTGCTTTCATCATAGGATTTAATGTCCTTTGTGGATTAACTCTTGGTTTATATCTCTAATATAATTCTGTGCATACAGATCGAAGGACTGATTCCTTTAATATCAGCTAAGGCCCTTAATATCATTTTCTTATATCTTTTCAATGTATCTAACAGTCTTATCTCTTGCAAATCATTTAATTCTGAAGATATAATAA
>NW_018164997.1:460472-462303 GCF_001263595.1 Phalaenopsis equestris | reverse complement strand
TTGTTCTTTCTCTTAATGTTCTTCTTTGAAATGTTCTTCCAATAGATGTTCACTAATTTCCATGTGAAAACATTCATTACCTCTTTCAATAGCAGGGTATTTCATAGACTTTGTAATGTTAAAAGTTACCTCTTGATTGTTAACTCTCATCGTTATTTCTCCTTTTTGAACACCTATCATAGCTTTTCCAATAGCTAAAAATGGTCTCCCTAAAATGATAGGTATTTCTTTATCTTCCTTCATATCTAAAACAATGAAATCCACAGGAAAGATAAATTTATCAACTTTCACTAACACATCTTCTATAACTCCCGTAGGATATGTAACTGAACGATTTGCTAACTGAAGAGTTGCAGAAGAAGGTGAGACTTCTCCTAATTCTAATATTTTGAAAATTGATAGAGGCGTAAGATTAATGCTGGCTCCCAACTCACATAAAGCTCTTCCATAAAATTTTTCACCGATAGCACAAGGTATAGTTAAACTACCAGGATCTTTTAATTTTTCAGGAAGCTTTTTCTAAATAATTACACTACACTCTTCACTAAGTGCAATAGTTTTGTTATCCGTGAACCTTCTTTTCTTGTTTAAAATATCTTTCATAAATTTTACATAATTGGGCATCTGCTACGAAGGGAGTATTTACCGTTAACTTCTTAAGAATTTCTAAAAATTTGAAAAATTGTTTATTCTGTTTGTGTTGCTTCAATCTTTGAGGAAACGGTGATGGAGGTTTCTCTACAATAATATTTATTGGTGTAAATGGATACTCTAAATCTGGGTACTCATGATCCTTTTCTTTTTCGGTATCCACTTTCTCTTTTTCAATTTCCATTTCTTTTTGTGTCCTTATCTCCAATTCTTTTCCAGTTCATAATTGTATCACTTTTATCTGTTCTTTTCCTTGATCTTTAGGATTTGGTTCCACGATACTCAAAAAAGTTCCCAATGTTTGGTTACTAAGTGCAGTAGCGATATGCCCTAATTGATTTTCAATATTCTTAACAGCAGTTCCTTGATTTTGTAATTGATTTCCTTGATTCTGCAATTGTTGACCCATGTTTAATATCAGCTCTTCCATAGACAACTTCTTCTCCTTAATTTGAGTGTTACTATTAAATCATGGGTGATAAGAAGGTCTATAGTTTACATTTTCTTGGTTGGATGAATTTCCTAATGGGTTCACTGGGTTGTTTGCCCATTGTTGATTTGTAGAAGAATTTTTATTTCAACTCTAAGACAACTTCTTCTTCCAACCTGGGTTATCATAGTTCAAATAAGGGTTGTTGGGTCTATTAATAGCATTTAAATTCTCATAATAGCATTTAAATTCTCATATAAAGTCTCATATGAAGGTTGAACATCCACAAATTGCCCAGATGAATTCTCTTCCATCATAGGAGGTGTTGGAGAAGAATTCATCCCATAATGATCTAATTTCTTTGATATTGTAGCTGCAAAGCTAATATAGATATTGCATCAAAGTCATGGATACTAGCTATTCTTTTAGGATTTACCCGCTCAGAGGGCCATTGAAAATTTTTGGTAGCCATCTCTTCTATTAGCGAATAAGCCTCATGAAAAGGTTTTGACATTAACGAACCATCAATCGCAGCATCTATAATCGATCTAAGAGATCCCACTAATCCATTATAAAAAGTTTGAATTATCAACCAATTTGGTAACAAATGATGAGGGCATTTCCTAAGAAGATCTTTAAATCTCTCCCAAGCTTCATATATTGACTCTCCATCAATCTGGCAGAACGATGTTATGTCATTTCTAAGTTTAGCAATTTTGGATGGAGGGAAATATTTGGATAGAAATTTCT
>NW_018164997.1:458746-460252 GCF_001263595.1 Phalaenopsis equestris | reverse complement strand
CAGGTTTAAGCTCAAATGAATTAGCAGCTACATCAGGATTTTGGATAGATAAGTAAATTTCAACTGCTAGGATTTGCATAATCTCATAGGGGTCTAGGTTTGTGTTCATTCTCTATTCCTTGATTGTTCATATTATTTTCCATTGTATCAGAATTTCTAGGTTCTCTTCTCAATCTTCTAATCTTTCTAACAGTGCGTTCTAATTCTGAATCATAGGGTATAAGATTTTCAGGTCTAAATTTATGCATACAATTTGAAATCAGTACACAGTAAAACAAGTAACTAAATATGAATCAAGTAAAAATTTTCTAAAAAAATTTTCTAAAAATCCTAATTTGTCCATTACTCTAATTGTGATTTTTGTTTACTCACTCTCCGACAATGGCACCAAAAAATTGACCGCGACTTTATATATGCTTAAAAATATAAGTATTTAATATTGCTGCTAAAAGATTTAATTCCTCAGCAACTGTACCAAAACTTAATAACAATTATAGATTCGATGAATATGGACGTATAAAATATTCAATAATTGTAAAGTCACACTTATCAACGTAAGTATAAGTATCGCTCAAGTAATAGAGGGCTCTAATGGAGTCTTAGATATCAATCCCACAAGTAAGATTAGAACTATGTACTAAGATTTTAAAAAAAGTAATACTTTAATCACAACAACGAAGTTCAATTTTCTTATCTGTCACTAATAGACAATTGAAATAAATATGTAATTTTAATAACTATTAAATAACTAATTATACTAATGAAGGTTCAAATGTGATATTCAATATATAAGAAAGCATCCTTCTCCTTGTCAAGAAATTATAGTGAATGGATAAAATGAATTAGTTCAAATTATATTGTGTCCTACAGTTGTTTACTGAATCTGCAGCTAGGCTGGGAGTATACCGGCTCTCACTTCGGAGCTCCCACGTTCCCCTTGCCTGAGGGCTAACATCTACACTTCAGCACCGAAACGATAGGACCGAAATGAGGATTTTAGTCTATATCTGTCACTCTAAAATCTCCAACTCTACGCCCGATAATTTTATTTCCCTAGTTATTTGCAGCCAACTTTCAAGGGCTTTGAGCTCCCCGAATCTTAGATGTAATCTTCACTGTAGTTGTAAAACTTAACATATTTTAACAAATCAATTAGCCAAATTGAAAGTAAATTAAGATCAAAGTGAAAAGATCATCACAAGTTCCTTAACATTTTCATGGCTTCACCAATTCAAATCATCATTTCACAAATCTGAAGACAAGGTAGAAAGACAGAGAAAACTACTCAAAACTCATGGAGAAGATACGACAAAACTTGGAATTTATATATATAAGAAAAGTCATACAAACTTCAGTAAGTAAATACAACTTATCTCTAATTCCTCCCAAAGCAAACTCCTCAAAGTTCCTCTGAATCTCTTCCTTTTTTTATAGCACACAGAATTCTCTTTCAAAATGGCAAGGAGGAAGAATTCTCTCACTTTCCTTCCACTCTTACCAATCTCT
>NW_018164997.1:450968-458736 GCF_001263595.1 Phalaenopsis equestris | reverse complement strand
ACTCTCTCAAAGAATTCCTCACAATTTCTTACACTCTAGCAAACACTAATGGAACCTTTCTAACCTCCAGGAACTCTAGTGTCTTCTGGTTCCTTCTCTATTTTTGGCCAAAATCTTCTTTTAAAAATGTGGATGAGTTTTTCCAAGAGTTGCATAAGTATCCCTTCAAAATTTGTCCTTATCCACAGCCTGATTGGTCATAACCGCCAAGCTCGCCGTCGGCGGCCCCAGGCGGCCTCAAGGGCGCCGCCGGCGGACCTTCTTAATGAATTAATTATGGAGTCTCGGGAAAATCTTGCCGTCGGTGGGGTCGATGGAGCCGTCGGCGGCCTAGTTAAATTCTTCACATCTTGGTCATTTTCGCTCCAAATTCGCTCCTTTTTGTATCTTTTTGCTCCAATGACCCTAATTCATCATTCCTGTAACAAAATATCAAAAATACATTTCTTTAAAGTGCAATATCATAAAAAAATAGTATAAAATAGATATGAAAATCTCAACATATTTTCCAAATGAATTGAAAACATGCCTGGATTGAAAACAATTTTGAACATACTGGTCTTATTGAAGATGGTTTGGTACATATGTTCAAGAAACATGCCTGGATTGGGGAAGATTCAACTGATGAATTTCGTTATCAACCCTTCTACAATTTGTATGTTCACTACCAATCTATGGGAGATATCCCGGAGGAGGAGTGCAAAGAAGATATTTGAACTTAATCTATGCACAAAAAATTTTGTTCAGTATTGATTATTTGTGTTAATGTCTTATGTTGGATTGCATTTACTTTTATTGTTAAACTTTATTTATATTTTTGTTTAGTATTTCAATATTTAGATTTCAGTTTTAGGATGTTTGGTTTGCTTTGGGCACTGAAGTAGATGTTTGTTGGCTTAAAAAATGTTAATTTTTAATTAAGCAAATTTTATATATAAAAATGAATTTTGTGTTGCTTGTAAAAGTTTTGTGTTAGAGTAATGTTTAAATTTTGATTATAAATGTTCATTTAAGTTAATTAGAGGACGAAAAATAGCAGTACACAACATATTTTCATTGAAAATGAAATATGGGAAAATTAAGACGTTGGCACCAAATGCACCAAATTGGTGTCTAAAGTGCCAGTTTACAGAGAGTTGGCCCATGATGCACCATATTTGGTGCTAAACACCAAAAAACTCCATATTGCATAAAAAATTGCAAAATCACGCAGTAATACTCCATTTCTACTTCTTGGGTCGTCTCCGACCTCTAAACCTTGACATAGGGCTTCACATTGTGTGCGTTAGAGAAGATTTGGGAGGCTAAAGATCTTAGATTTCATCTTTTCTTGGTAAGAGCTTCACTTTAACCTAGAAATTTATTATTTTCACCATGATTTTTTCCTACATTATGGAAGATCCGAAATTTGAGAGTTTTGATAGAAAAGCTTGAAGAAAACTCATGGTGAAAAGTTTCTTTTCAAATAATCTTACTTGGGGAGTTAGATTTTTTATTTTGTAATTTATTTGGGTTTTATTTGGATCTTCATAGAAATTCCAATAGCTCCACGAGTAAAGAGAGGAAAGTCGACATATGATTTTGACATAAGGAGATTCGTCAATTTCAAAGCCCAACATTGTTATAACACTCAAATGGAAACAAGAAAATTGATTCAGGAAAGGGTAATTGGTAACCCGGGTGGCAAGATCGAGAAATTGATCAACATAAAAAATTGGGAGAGGTTTTGCTACTTTACTGAAGTAGCAATTGTACCAATGATTTGGGACTTTTATGCCAACTTGAGGTTTACCATTGCCGATCACATCCTTGTGAAAGGTAAGAAAGTCTTCTAAGGAAAGGATCAATGCTTTTTATGTGCAGAGAAATGTATTCCATTAAGAATATGCTGCATTTGTGATGACTGATGCATCATTCGATGAAGTGATTATTTTTCTGACTGATGGAAGAGGAGAATGGAAGATTAAAAATAATAAGAAAGTTAACTTCTCCGCTTCCATGATGATTATTCAGTCAAAGGTATGGCATCACTTCATCTCTGCTAAATTACTGACAATAAATCATCTGAGTGAAGTAATGAAGGATACAGTTGTGTTAAACTTCTGCATTCAGAAAATGAAGGTAATAGATGTTTGTGCTCTCACAATTCATCATGCTTGGACATCATGCTTGGATACAATTCATCATGCTTGGATTATAGCTAGTAGTGCTACAACTAGTGTTTTGGGTTACCCTGCCTTGATTTTCACTTTATGTGGGCAATCAGGAGTAGAGTCCCATAGAAATGAGGAAAGTTTGCAGCCACAAAAACCTATTGGGAAGCATACGGTTCAAAGAGTTGAATCATTTTTTGATTCTAGGAATGAAGGAAGAGATAAACCTTCTACAACAGCTGCAGGGGCATCTACATCTCGCTCTGCTTACGCTCTGCTTCACTTGAAAAGATTATGGAGCAGATTATGATTCAACAAATGGATATAGTTAATATGCAGAATCATATTGGAGAAATTGGAGCCAGAAAAGCTTATAATGATGAGTATAAGCAGAGGAGAGTTCAACATGATATATCTTTTGAGGAAGCTATGGTTAGATGTCATAGAAGAGAATACAATGTGGAATTTCCAACTTGCCCCAGCTTCACTCCTTATGCTCCTATTCATGATGAAGAAGAAGAAGACGAAGAAGATGTAATGATGAGGAAGGCGATGAAGACTGATATTCTTAGGAGTTTAGTTTATTTTGTTTGTTTGTTTGTTTGTTATTTTTTATTATGTTGTTATTTGATCTCATTTGAAACGGTTGTGGTAAAAACTTTCATTTTGTTTTGTGGACCTAAATTGTAATAGTAACAGTAGATGGTTACTTTTTCTGCATTTTTAGTATTTTCAATTTTTGTTTCTGTTTTTAATTCTCAGCAAATTATTTACAATATATTAGGTTTCATTTAATGTTTTAAAGCCTGTATGTATTTTTAAAGTTAGTACCTGTAGTATATCAAAGCCCAGTTTCATACTCAGAAATCATCTACAAGTTAGTTTTTATTTTTATGCATTTACTATTTTCTTCCACCAACTAAATTTTGTACAAACACATTTTTAAATTACTTAAAAATTTATTTTTGGGGGAAAGAAAAATTTCTTTTGAAAAAAAAAGAAGTAAACTAAATTTTATTTTTCCTTAATTAACTATAGTTTTAAAATTAGTTAACATGACCTGGGATATTAAGATTTAACTTTAAATCACTATACTTATATTTATGAATACTATGGTAAATTTAGATAACAGTTTTTAATAACAAAGGTCAATTCTAAAGTTAAAGTTATTTGTATGAAAGAATAAGACTGTTTTTCTTTTTAAAGTAAAGGAAATTGTATTTTTGAAGTATTAAGAATTTTATAGTTTCATGTAAGAAGAAAAGAATGAAACTTTATGAAAAATCATAAACTAATATGAATTTATAAAGTGAAGAAAGCTAAGGAGTTTTAACTTTAAGAAGAGGATAGTGAAGTTCAAAATTATTAAAGGCTATCTAAATATAGTAATCCTCACTTGAAAAAGAAAAAGAAAATAAATGATTGAAAATATCCTAAAAGAAGAAAATAAAAGAAAAGAAGAAAAGAAAAATGAGTGAGGAGAAGCTTGAGGAGATGTCTAATCAAAAAATGGCTTCTCTTGAATCAACTTAAGGAAAATGCTTTATTACATTTTCCAAACTTGTATTGGAGTATTAGTAGCATTACTAGTAAAGTTTTCATGAAGTTCTTGTTCATATGAATGTTCTAGGTATTCTTAATATGACAAATTGCATTTTTTTCTTGAAATGAATAGAGATTCAAAAGTCTTAAATTTCAAAAGTCTTAAATTTGAAAGTCTTAAATTTGATTACTAAGTACTCTTATACTTAGAGTTTGAATCTAAATTATTAAAGTTTTTTCTTAAATACTACTATTTTATTTTTTAAACTAAAGTATAGGAGTTATAACTTAATCTCTATCCTAAGACATATGCCTATCCTAAGATAACTTAATCTCTATCCTAAGACATATGCTTTTATGTAGTAAAATTGTCACTTGAGGACAAGTAACATTTAAGTTCGGGGGATTTTGATACACCAAAATAATATGTTGTTTAATGTATACATTTTATTCTTATTTTTTGTGATATTGCAATGTATACATTTTATTCTTATTTTTGTGATATTGCACTTTAATGATAGGTATTTTCATGCTTTTGTTGCAGGTATATCAATTTTAGGCATTTGGAGCAAAAGTAGCAAAAAGGACGAAATTTGGAGCCAAAATAACGAATTTTTGGAATTTTGGCTTCTAATGAGCCAGACACGTCATTTTATAGCGAGTTGGCGCCTGATGTGACAGATTGGCGCCAGATGCGTCATTTGATAGAGAGCTGGCGCCAAATGCGCCGGATTTGTCCTCTGAAGTGTCAAAACCTAGAATGGCACTGTCTTAAGCAAGTTGGCTCCTAATGCACCAAAGACGACTTTTTGCGGATTAAGGCAGTTCGGGATGAATTTTGTATGAATTTTGAAAGGGAAACTTTTTCTAAGTGCACCTTGGAGTAATTCAATGCATCTAGACACTTTGGAAGGTTCTTTCATGAAGGGATATGTCTCTTGGATCAATATACATGTCTTTGAAGTCAAAAGAGTTGACTTTTGGATAAAATTTTGGAGGAAATTTTGAATTCTTTTTGGAAGGAGGCAACCTTTAATAAAAGAGAGGTTTTGGAGAGTGTGTAAGTTCGGCGTGTAAAGGGCAGCAAGAGAGTTTGAGAGAGATAGAAAGTCAAGGGGAAGAAAATTTTTTCAAAGAGTGTAAGAGAAGAGGGAAGGTGAGAGATTTCGTCTTCATCACACTTCTAAGAGAGAATTGTGAGTGCTTGTAAAGAGAGAAAAGATGGAAGAGAACTTCTAGGGATTTTCTTGCAAAGGATTGTGAAATAAGTTGTGACTTTTATTTCCTTCGTATTGTAAACTTGTTTTATATATAAAATTTGAGCCTTGTCGTATCCTTCTCATGAATTATGAGTACACTTCTTTATCCTTCTATTTACTTTGAGATATGGTTTTGTGAAATATTAATTTTATTTTATATGGTTATAAATGTCAATAATTTGTGATGATTTGAACTCCGATCCTCATTTACATTTTGATCTCGTCAATTAAAATGTTAAAGTGTGTTGAGAAACATATGTTTCAAAAGGGCTATGATTTCAACAACATAGGGAGAATCACATTTGATTTCATAGGAGAGGATGTCATCCATGGAGTTGAGTGAAAATAAATAGGGAAATATACTTTGTTGGATGCACAATTCGAGATTTTAAGGTGACAGATTAAAATCCCCAATTTGGTCTAGTTGATTGGAAACTGATGCGAGATTGTTAGCCCTCAGGTGAGGGAGTAGTGGGAGCTTTGGAGTGGCAGTCGGTATCCTCCCAACCTAACCACTGAATTAGGGACCAAACTCAGGATTAACTAATTTTCTTTATGCACTCGAAAGAGGGTAAAAAAAAGGATTGCTCCTATTTGCCACAAAACTATTTATACATTTTTTCAAATGATTTTAATTTCTTCATAATCGATATACTCATTGTAAAAGAGAATGATGCTTTCTTAAATTTGAACTCATCATCACAAAAAATTTGTTTAATTTTAGTAAATTTTGCTTTTGAAAGTTTAGCAATTAGTTTAATTAACTTTGTCTTTTTACTGCATTTTATTTAGCATTCACTCTATTACTTTATTTTCGAATTTAGCACTTCTCTTTTGTAGTTTAAAATTATAATTTACATTATAATCTTAAGAATTTGCTTATAGGCATTTTCAACTTTCCTATAGGATCAATATCTATGACTTCATTAGAGCTCTTTATTACTTGAGCGATACGTATACTTGTGAATTTTTAGAGGATATAGTTGTTTAAAGATTTTTAAAAGATAAACTATTTTCACTAAAATTATTTTTGTTGGGACTAATTTGCATATTTACTATTGCATTTTTCGTGTGTATTTTATAATATTGAAAAATATTTACAAAATTAACACACAAAATCCCCCAAAACCCCCCCCAACCCACCCCCCCCCCCCCCCCCCCCCCCCTCTCAATTCATTAAGGTCAACACTGATGGAGTTTACTCCGAAGAAGGTGCTGATATTGGGTTTGTCTTCATGGACCATGCTTGTAAGTTTCTCCTTTGTTTCTATTCTCAAATTTCAATCAAGGATGCTTTGGAAGCAGAGGTGGCAGCACCCTTTTGGGGCATTAAATTAGCAACTCTCAACCACTAGAGCAATTTACAAGTAGAGATGGATTCTTCCTTACTTCTGACGGCTCTCATTGTTGAGGATTCTCATCCCTGGCACATCGCTCACTAGGTCAGGAAGATTAAGGCACTATAGACTCCATATCCCATCCACTTTACTTTTATTTACAGAGAGGGCAATTGCCCAGCAAACTGGTTGGCTGAGTTTAGGAATGCTTCTAACTCAACTCTTGTTTTCAAGACCCCCTCTTCCTCTCTTGCTTTTATTTTGGGTGGGGACCTTTTAAATTTATCTTACCTTAGAATATTTAACCAGAGTTTACATTAATAGATTCCTCCTTCTCTGAATTTTACCAGAGGTTGAGAACACTCTCATCATAATTTTGATTGTTAAATTAGACACAAACTAATTCCCGAGGCTACACATTGATGTCAGGCATTCAAAATTAAGGTTACTTGTCAGCTTACAAATATATTTTACCCTCAAGAACTCACAAATATAGAAAAAAACTACCACTTTTAAATTTAGTTAAAGCATTTGAAAATTAAAGCTCATTATAATCAAGTTTTTTAGAATCTCTCAATCATTCTCATTTACATTAAATACTGGCTAAGGCCAACACAATCTGTCATATATTCCCTTATTGATCATTTGATTAGATTGATCTTAACACTGTTTTTTTCGACAGTAACAATCTAACGTGCATTTTCAACTATAAAGACTATCAAAACAAGAGTACAAAACAAAATAAAAGATGATTTCCTGCGAGTTCACTGATAACAAATATGGAAAAATGTATTGCAATGAGTCTCGGTGTAGATTCAATGATTGATGATTTTGATATTTTTTGTATTTTTTTCATTTTGTTCATTTTTTGTATTTTGTTTAGAAATAATTTAAATTTAATTTTAATCAATTTTTAATTTTGCACACCCTCGCTTTAAATCCAATTCTACCACTGGATATTGTTGAACTTTCAACTATCTTAGAGCCTCATAAACTTGCTCCATGTATGCACGATGTACATGATATTATTCAGCTGAAAATATATCTTAGTTATTATAAATGTTAGAGTATCGCTAAAGTGAATTAGAGATATTGAATTCATTGCACATAAGAAATTAATGGTGGATCCATACACATAAAATTTCCAATATAAGGTTTTGAGGTATTAAATATACAAAAGAGTCTTGTAATGTTTTACGATAGATTGAAATGAGTGCTCGGATTTGGTAAATTTATGATGCATATCACACAATTCATGCAATTACATGTCTAATATCTAAATTATTGATATTTACACTGATAACATTTTGCCTTGACAAAATTATGCGTAAAATGTTGTATTCACTCCCAAAAAATTTGTGATGATGATATTTTTGAAATGATGTTTGTGAAATGCATGTAAATATGAATGTTTAGTAGTCTTGATGTGTAATTATATAAGAATTGTGTGTGTGTGTGTGTATATATATATATATAT
>NW_018164997.1:440140-450958 GCF_001263595.1 Phalaenopsis equestris | reverse complement strand
TATATATATATGAACTTAGCATAACTAACGGTCTATATTTTACTTCAATTCGGCATCACATCAATGATCCACATTATTCTATGCTTAACCAACAGCATTTAAGGAAAACATGACTTTTTAATGGAACTCTCAATTCACATGTTTGATTAAGTACAAATTTAAGGAAAATCTTATTTATGATTTTAAAAGTGCTAATTAGTTGATTCTTAATATGAAAATACAGTTATTTATGTTTAGTAACGGCTCGTTTGGCTTTACTTTAATTTCTTTTTTTTATTTTTTGGTTTTTTTTTTCATTTTTCTTTTTTTAAATTATGTTTGATCGATATGATTTTTTATATTTTTTTTTATTTTAAAATAAATCAACTTGTTTTTAAAAACACTCATAGCATTTAAAAGTTATTTTTAATATTTTTTTTAAATATATATCTTAATTAAACATGTTTAATTTAAATCAAAATATAAGCAAATAAAAATAAAAAATAAAAATGATCCCAAACATCTCTTAAAGATCTGTTTGGTCGTTTAGAATCGTTTTGGGTTACATGTTTTTATTTTAAAAATATATTTGTTTAGTGCATTATTTAGATATTTTTTATATTTTTATTAAAATAAATTAACTTATTTTTAAAAACAATCTAAACATCCAAAAATTATATTTAGTTTTTTTTTTTTTTTTTTCTAAAACAACAAACATGTTATTATAACATACAACCTAGATTTTAATTCAATTAAAAATATAAATAGATATAAATATAAATTAAAAATCAAAAGCTCACCTATTAATTTTCTTGGAAATGGACATGTGATATGAAATTATAAAATAAGAAAAATTTTATAAATGAAATGTTAATCATAAAATAGACAATGGAATGCCTTATCGAACGTTGAACGCCAATTTTATTTAAAATTTTAATTTTAGTTTTTAAGTATTGTTTCATTTTATTTTAATCACAATCTTTTTTATTTTCTTGCAAGATACATTCATGAAAATATTGGTTCAATTAAATAATAATATTTCTTTCAACATTACTAAATTTTGCAAAAGCTTGTGTAGAAATTAATTAAGATAAATTGTTATTTATATGAAATATTGCCTATATATATATATATGATAACTTAGCATCCAATATATATATATATAATTAGTAATGATTCCTTTTACACAAAATATTTTCTTTGATAGAGTAAGAATTTTGTAAGTCTAATTTTACACATAAAATTTGCATACAAACAGGTAATATAGAAAAATGATAATCATTACTCATGGGCAGAAAGATGATTGGGACCAATCCCACATAATATGATATACTATATAAGTAAAATTATAAAGTTTTATCCTACTTAATAGAGGAAGATAGTATTCCAAACGAGTGTATTCTAATTTGATCTTTTAAAAGTACAAAAAAGCAAAAAGCTAGAGATAGGAAGTCGCGGTGAAAAAATATAGTGAATTGGCAATAACGACCAATAGATGATGATTGGGTAATAGTGGTTGGATTGCAACAACAAAAATGGTAATCAGATGATTGCAGTGGTTGATGACAGGTAATAGTGTTCATTGGTGTTGATTATTGCATAGAGTTCTAACTCAGCCCTTTGAAATTCTTCACTTTGTATCAAACTCCTGTTTTGCACGTTTGAGCATGCAAAACTATTTATAGCAATTACCAAATTTGTTCGTTATGTGGTTGGGAAAAATAACTTGTACTAAAATTATAAACAATTGGAATGGAGGTTATATCAAAGGTCCACTTCCAAACTATATTTGACTTATAAATAAAAAAATAATGGAAACACAATGATCCTAAAGAATGAATATATATTTTTTTTAATCTAGACGTTTGGTTCTTCTCAACTTGTGGAACTAAGAGTTTGACTAAAGAATAATGAAAACTCAATTATCTTACCAATTTCTTATTTTTTTTTAAGTCTTTCATAGATAATATAAAGAGATACTATAATTTTTATGAGTTATTATTTTCTAATCTTTATTTACATTGGGGATTTCCCCTCAATCAAACAAATATTTAATTTCAAAAATATAAGGACTCATTAATCTTATTTCATGGATACTATTACTAGTAGAGATAGGACCTTTATACATGATAACCTAACATTCACTCTCTATAAAAATCTTAAAGGTTAATAGTTGATTGATAAACTACTCCCAAAATACAACTAATCATCTATCTCAAAATACGTTCTTCTTTAAGGAGTTTCCTTTCTAATAAATAATCCATTAGATCTTTCTTATTGAGTGAGACCAAGTCAATTCATAAAAAATTTATATAATTTTATAGTTTTCAAAATGAATGGGGTTATCAATTGTTCAAAATTATGTGGATATCCAAAATAAGTATGATCTATCTTTCATTTGTCAAAATATTAAGGTTAGACATAATGTCAACATTATTAGGTGAATTCATGTCACTTTAAAACTCTTCATTACCTCATTAAATTTTCTTAATTTAGGATTATTATTTTTTAGTAGATAGCATGGCATCATCCTATTTTATGGAACTCCATCTTGAAGCTTCTCTATCACTTAAAAGCCAATCTTATCTCGTGGCTTTGTCCACTAACATGGACTTAAAGATGTTATCTTCAATTTTAGTAAATGCAAGTCCTCTAGTTCATATGGATAACATCAAAATCCTTTCTAATAATTAGTTACTTGTCGGTTCAATCACACGTTCTATTTATTGACACTCATTTCTTTTGCACAAATAAGCTTCCCGACATAGGGAAGAACATTATAATTATTCTTATAAGCTTTTTATTGATAGACTTCAAAACGTTCTTCTCTTCCTACTCATCATGCTCGGTTTGTTTTCACTAAGAAAAAGAAATATTTATTAAATTTATTATTATTATTAATTTTCTTAAGGGATTTAACACTTTTCAAACATCAAAGTATTTATTATTACAATTGACCAACTCAAGGCGTGTGATAATATGAATATATTACTTCTTCTTAATAAGATATTTATTGAGTGCACTCTTTGTAATTTTACTAATTTGATTACTACTTATCTCTCTAATATACTTTTCTTTATTAAAAATGATGGACAGATTCTCTCTAATTTGAATATTACTTATTATTGTCAACACTAAAAAAGGGATACAGATAAGTCTTCCCTCTTTATCCCTTTCCATTTTCTATTGTGATGGATATGTTTCTCTTATTTTTAGAGGATTGATATTCTGAAAGAACTTTATCCATGTTAATTGCAAGGTCTCTATTAGCACACTCAAATATGTCAATAATTGCTCATTTTAAAAATCTCTCCATAAATTTTCTATAGAGAACAAAAGCTTAAACCTTAGAATCTCTCCATAAATTTTCAATTCATTTTAATAAAATTACTATTATGATTATTATTAGCATTAGTAAAAGAGTGATTTATTTTTCTTAAGTTCCTTCATAAATCTACCACCCTTGAATGAAAAATAATAAAATTTTCTTATCAACCTTATAATATATGAGCCTCCTTTTTCCTCTCTATTCAATTGGCTAAAGCATTATTTGGCCAATTAGAAGCACAAACTACATTAGTGGTTATGAGACTTCAACTTAATAAAATGACCAAATGGAATATTTTATCCTATCAACTCCTAGTTTTATCCTTTCTAAAATGTGTTTTAAGGACAATAGCTAGTGCTCAAAATTCCTTTCTCTAGTTGTGCATCTCATAAGCTTCAAATAATATGCTGGCTACAAACATCTTTACCTCAGAGAGGCTTAGGGTTACCTTTCCCGCTATTTTGCATTAATCTAGCTAGATAAAAATTAGTTGTGTTTGAACATGTAGTAAATTTGTTAGAAATGAAGAGAAGAATCCAAATGCATCAAGTTCGGAAGCTCACCTAGCCTATAAAAAATAAAATAAAAAAAAAAACTAAAAAAATAAAAACTCTTTGGAAAGTAATTCAAATTGGTAGCCTACAAAATGGTTGGTGGCATGCTTGCATGGTTCAATTTGAACTTGACAACCAAGCATGGCCACTTATTTTTATAAAGAAGCTAATGTTCATTGCCTTTTTTGTATTATATTGTTCCTATGGAAATCAATGTTGGGGCTATTATCTTTAATGATAATTGGATGCATCCCAGTTGTCATTCGTTCAATATGACTTAATTCAATGCTATCAAACATATATCCATTTCTCAAGAAGATAATTATATTCTATGGGATGATGAGAGCCACAATGCGCATTAAAAATATTATCATCCACATCTTTTCGTTTTGATGTAGCTATTCTATGTGGCTACTCTAAAAAGCAAAGCATGTTGGATGGATTTTCCTCTTTGATGCATTTAGTTTTGGAGTGTAGTGAATTCTTTCATTGCCAAGTGGTCAAATAGAAGTTATTTAAACAAAAAATAACATAATTAGGGACCAAACTTTGGATTATTCAATGTTTTTTGTAACACTCGGAAAAAGGGTAAAGAATATGGTTGCTCCTATTTGGCATAAAACCGTTTATATATATATATATATATATATTCAAAAGATCAAAAGATCATGAAATCATTGTGTTATTTTTTAGAAAATTGGAGTGACTTTAATTGTAAATGCACGCACACCGCATAAACGACAAGCCTGAACTCGAGACATCTTAGCTGAAAGACAACTATCAATCGCCAGACCAAAATACTTGCAATGATCGCATTACTTAAATTGGCCTCCAAAAGTGGGTGATTTTGTCAAAACATGGATGAGTAATAGTTGAACAAGTGCTTGGCTTTTTTCTTAATTCTTTTTTTATTTTTTTTAATATAGTTGTTTTTTTTTTTTTTTTAATTTTAATTTTTTGTCAATTGAATATCATGTAGGCTGCAATTTGACTTGGGCTTGGATGTTTTATGTGACTTTATTAGGTTGGCTTTTTTTTTATTTTTTTGGGAAAGGGCAAGGTCAGCGTTCAAATTCACCATCTTGAAATCTTTCACTTTGTTTCTAACACATGCTATTATGTTGGCTCATGATGCTTCATTTTTGTAGTTGCATACAGTTAGCTATGCCAACATATTATGAAGATTTATACACATACTACTCAATACTCATTTCCAATGCATTTACATGTCTACCACCTGAGCTTAATTTTATATAGATGCATCACCTTCCCTAAGCATCTAAACGTGTACCACTTCATAAAAGTTAAATAGTGATACCTTTATGAGATTAAATTTTGCATGACATAAACATCAAAAATAAACTTTTGGTGTTAGATATATAAATACATAGGAATTGAGTGTTATGTACGTAAATGCCCCTAAATTATTTGATAGGCAATCCGACTGAAGCAATTGCGACCTAAGAATATGATTATTGAATTTGAGGCTATTTAAACGATTACTCAGCTTGTAACAAAATCCACATTACATCCAACTTCCATTCCATTTGGCCTAATCCCTGACGCATTTGAATCTAACTATTAGTGGGTTTAACTAAGGTCTAGCCTAGGTTGGACCGTTAAATGGCTCATGAGTTGAGCAAGCCAAGCTCAAACCATGTGAGCTAGCTTGTCCGAAAAAATATTATTTTTAAATATACTCAAAATATATTAAAATCAAAATTTTATCTTAAAATTGTTAAAAATATTTAAAATTTAAATATTTCACATTTTACATTAAATATTTTTTTATGATTTGTTTTTTAATCACTCATCTTATACATCATTTTTATTATACCGCACGCTTAGACTAATATTTATTTTTCTATTTCATATAAACAAGCTTCTTCAAACTCGAGAATTGAGCTCGAGCTTGAACTCAGGCTCAATTAAATAATCAAATCAATCTCAAAATCTAGGGCGACTCGAGTCACACCGCCTAATTGCAACTACAGGAAGAGTAGAAGAGACGTCTTTAAAATGTGTGCATAAGAATTGGAATATAGAGAGTTAATGGAAGCGAAGGAGATCTCACTACAATATTCAAGGTTTTAGAAGTTTGGAAGTCATCAAACAATCATCATAATCTTCATGACACTATCCTTATTCCAGTCTAATGACAAATAAAACAATCTTCAAGTTACATTGTATCTCCAGGAACTACAAAATTTCACATGTGATAACTTAGCATCCATAATAAAAATCAAAAGAGTTGAACTATTATACATAGTCAAATATATCAACTTCTACCAATACATGCACTCTATGAAAAGTTAGAAGTACTTTATATGAAACAAAGTTATCTACAATTTGATCTTTGCTTCTTATGAATTTCAATGCTTGTAATGAATCAATTTTCAGAAAATTAAAGCTAGAATTTTATCAAATTTCAAACTAAACTTAAAAATCAATTTGATAAAATCAAGGTTGGCATGAAATCAATAAAGAGTGTTCGAAGGTATTGAACCAATGATATCCTTTAAGCACTACAAAACACAAAACAATTAACCAAGTGATGAATTAATATTACATAAGCATATAAATTCAAGACAACATAAATACAATCTGAAATTCAATCGATCAATCGAACTAATCTGAACACAAAAAACTTCAAGCCCAGCTCATAGATTCGAGTTAACTTGAATTCGTGAAAAAAAATGGAACGAATTTCAAGCGGTTTCAGATTTCCAAATACATTCATTCAGCCCCAGCTAAAGGACAGCGATGAAAGTGAAACTCTTTTCACTATTATCAACCGAAACCTTAAAACGCAATAACCAAACATTGTTCAGAGCTTCCAGAGCAGATCCATCATAGAACAAAGTAATTTCAGAATCAAACAGCAAAGCAAGCCAACAGAATTCTCTGGTGATGAAACTAATTACACAGCAAAGCCAAATCATGGTTATAAGAGGATGTCTTGGCAATGTAGTTGGTTTACAACAATCAAAAAATCAGCAATAAGTAAGCAAATATCCTAATCATCTTATCACTCACCGCCACCGCTGCTAGCATTTAACGAGCCGTCCTTCATCAATCTGATACTGAGACTGTTGAATCTTCCTCTTGAGTAATGCCTCGAAGCTTTCCTCCAATCCGTTCCAGTTTTCATCATTGCGACAAACTCGTCAAAACTAATCCTGCCGTCCTGCAACCATGTAAAAAGGATTATAAAATGTGGTTTATGATGAAGGGAAATTGAATTTTATCTGAAAATTCTAATTGGTGTGAATAGGAACCTTGTCAGTGTCAACTTCTTGTAAGATGTCATTAGCTACATCGGTGTTATCTGTCGCTCCATCTTCGGCTAGAGCCTCTCGAAGCTCCTCTGTCCTTTAGCTCGATGTAACCATTTCCATCCTTATCGAAGTATGAGAAGGCCCTTCGGAGGTGCTCGTCATTAGCCATCTTCTGTGAGTGAAGGGAGATAGCAACGAACTCACCGTAGTCTAACTTTCCCTTTCCATTGGCATCCACCTGATGGAGAAATTCGATTTAGTACGATTTAAGTCTGTCAAGATGTGTAAATGGTCGGGAGTTGAAAGAAAAGGAAACTGGGTGTTTTGTGCTCAACTGATTCTTGATAGAAGTTCTCCATTATTATTATCATTGATTGTTCTCCATTCTTATTCTCTTTGATTCAAGCAGATTAGCCCCTTTTTTACTCATCTACTTGTTTTGGTGTTTTTGCATTCTTGGATACTGTGGTGCAAAGTAATTCAATAATTGTTATCAGAGCCACCGAATATACTAAAATGATGTCAATACCAAAATTCAAAACTGACAAGTTCACAGACAACAATAATTTCAGCCTATGGAGGCTCAAGATAGAAGGGCTTCTCTTTCATCAAGGCTGCACTTACGCTATTAGCAGAGAAGGGTTTGCTTAAACAGCGGATAGGGAAGCAACTGAAGGCTCACAGCACAAATTCTTCTCACTTGGTGATGAGTGGTACAAGATTCTGCCACTGATATTTAGCAAAAAATAGTATCTTTGTTCTTGAAAAAGGCCCTCAGTTAGTCGGCTTTTCACGATATAACCTTCAGATTGAAGGTAACATCTCAGAAGGCACATGAATGAATTCAAACAAAATCTTTCTTAATCTCAAAAAGGATGATTTAAGAATTGAAGAATCAAGGGATCATACCTTATTAGCTGCTTATTGAAATCATTCAAATGAGCACATTTTCCAAAAAAAGAATGAATTAAAAGGGAACAAGATGGTGATAGCTTTGTTGTGAGAAGCAAAACTGGGCAAAGAAGCAAAATAAGTTCCACCCAAGATCCTGATCAAAATCAAAGGCATCTAGTGTATTCACAGCTAACTGGAGGGGGGATTTCAAGAAAGATCGCCTGCATAGAGGAAAATGTTTAATAAAGATGAAGGTAATTGTTTTGCTATGACATGATACGGCGTGCCAAATCATGGGTGAAGGATCAATCACAATTAAAATATTCAATATCATGAAGTGATAGAACAAGCAAATTGGAATTCTGTGGGAGCTGTCCTCGCAAGAGCTGCATAATCAAGTTTCATGCGGTGACACATGGTAGCAAATTCGTTCTTAATAATGTTCATAGAAGCTTATGGACGCCATTTAGAGTTAAAACAAGAGGCAGTGCTAAATATTTCTTCTCTATGATTGATGAGTACTCAAGTAGAGTGAGATTGTATTGCCTTAAAACCAAGGA
Source organism: Phalaenopsis equestris (assembly GCF_001263595.1). Classification (NCBI taxonomy): domain Eukaryota; kingdom Viridiplantae; phylum Streptophyta; class Magnoliopsida; order Asparagales; family Orchidaceae; genus Phalaenopsis; species Phalaenopsis equestris. Next base: position 442,365 of record NW_018164997.1, on the reverse strand, counting down.
TAAGACTCTTAAACTTTTATGGAATGAAAAACACTCATTGTGAATTAAGTTGACAGAGAATCATTGAGAATCAAATTGGCAGAACAAACACAAAAATGCGGACTGACAATGGACTGTAGAATAGTTCAAACATGTTTGACAAATTCAGCGCTAGTCAAGATACAACTAAGCACCTTGTAGTTTTACACACTGCACAAAGTGGCCTCACCGAAAAGACTAATAGGATGTTGCTTGAAAGATTTAGAAACATGTTGTTTCATTCAGAAGAGAAAATTGGGGAGAAACTCCGAAAACTACCAGTTATTTAATAAACAAATGACGATTAGCACCAGCGGGTTTCAAGTCGGATTGGGCATACATCTAATCAACAATTTTAAGGCTTTTGCAAGTGTTGAATAAGCACATATTAGGCAAGATAAACTGCCAAGCATTAAAATGTGTATTCATGAGCTACCCAAGTAGTGCGGAAGGTTATAGGTTATGGTGCATTAAATTAGGATTGGAGAAATGTATTATAAAGAGGGATGTAACTTTCAACGAGAATAAATTTCCATTACTAATAAAAAAAATGGGCAACTGACGATAAAAAAATTGGATTCACAAAGGGAAGCATAAGGTGTAGGTGGACCCATTAGTTATGAGAGCTAGTGAAAATCAAGCTGTTTTGGAGCAGCAAGCAAAACAAAAATTTGATGAAATCGGTAGAATAAAAAAAATCAGTAACAATATCGTCTGACCAAAGAAATAAGATGAAAAATCAGACTATTGTACAGGTTTGGAATGGAAAACTATCATCATACTATGAAGCCATGGACTGCAATTCAAACAAGCAATGAAAATGTGAATTCCTTGCACACGAACCAAAATTATGAAAGCTTGTTCACAAGCCAACCAAAATTGGTTGCAAAAGATTTTAAACAAAAAGAAAGGTTAGATTTCAAAAAGATTTATCTGCCGGTTATTAAGCAAACAACCATAAGAACTACAGGATCAATTGCTGCAAACTTAAATCCAGAACTCCATCGAATGAATGAGAAGATAGCATTCTTGCATGGTGATCTTGAACAGACCATATATATGCAATAACCTAAAGGCTTTTTGGAAGAAAATCACAGAACTGTCCATGAAAAAGGCCCATTATGGTTTGAAATAATCCTTTAGAAAATGGCATATTTGTTTCAATAATTTTATAAAAAATGATTGATTTGATGAGAAGCAAACTTAACTGTGTATATCCTAAGAATTCAACAAGAAGATTATAGTAATCTACTTTATATGTGTTAGAACTCAAATTTATTCATGAATCACACCCAAGGAATGAAGTGTGAGAAGGAGAAAAATGTACAGAGATATATTTTTGCTTATGGTTTGAACAATCACTATTACATTTAATGTGCCTCTACAGGACTAGAAATATTATGAAATGACAATTACAGTCATGACCCTATTTAACCAATCGACCCCAATCAACCGACTTTGTGACAGTTGGTTTGTGGGCCTCTGGCAAGTCATCTTCCAACTAATTGACTTGAGCAGTCCTCGAGTCGGTCAATATATGGGTTGGTCGGCCACTGATCAGCTGCTCGACTAATCTCTAACTAGTCAACTACTATCGCGTGGTCATCCTCTAAGTAACTATATATGTTCTCGTAAAGGCTTGTCTAGTGATGCGTGTTTCGCTCTGAACTATTGGGTCCACAGAAGATCCAGCCAAGAGTATTTTTATTGTACATATTTTAGTTTTTTTTTAATTCTCTCCTACATTAATAGGTCATGCAGCAATAAGAACAAAAAAATTAAATATTAGAAAAGATTAGTTATCACTAAATGACCCCAATGATTGATAATCCATTGATTTTTGCATTGTTTATTGTCTTAAATAGGACATAGGCACCTCCTCGAGCTTGCCCATTTCAAGCTATCCTTCACTACTCTGCACGAACGTATGCTCTCCCTTTTCTTCGTTGGTTGCTGCCTGCACGAACGTATGCTCTCCCTTTTCTTCGTTGGTTGCTCCTATGCCCCAGCAAGAGCTCACGATGGATAAGCTTATGAAATCCCATATTGACATCCCAAAAAAGGTCCTGATCCAGGAGCTACTCTTGGAAAAGAGGCAAAAAATGTCGTCAGGTCGAGTGAAAGAAAGTGGTGGTGAAGAGAAATAATCTTGCCTTCGAGTCAGGTGGATTCTTTCAGAGCGGGTCCAAATAATGTTGAACCGATCG
>NW_018164997.1:433968-440100 GCF_001263595.1 Phalaenopsis equestris | reverse complement strand
GCGGTTCCAAATAATGTTGAACCGATCGTCGCGATGAAGGCCCATCTGTTCAACAGGTTGCCACGATGCTTGGCCCATCGCAATATTGGATCCTTCAACTGCGAATCTAAGTTCATATGATGTCGTAGAAAACTCATCTGCAAGAGCTAACGGTGTCAGAGATATAAAGGGCTTTAGGTATTCTGATTTTCCGACTAATTAATGACTTACTTTGTTCTGCTTAACCATTGAATTTTTTTTCTAATAGTACAAACACTCCAGATCGGCCAAAAGCTTGAACAAGGCTCTGATCCTGTGGACAGCAGATTGGAAGCATGTGGCGGAAGAAGATAGTAAGCTTGTCAGCAAGTAAGGAGTCAATCATCCTGAAGATCTTCCGCCCCCTTCGAAGACGCGTGAGGACACTATTGAGAAGATTCAGGCAGATTATAAGATGTTAGCTCTTCGCTTATACGAGATCGAATGTTACTTCGTGCACGAGGCTGGCAGATGGTCGATCTGGACAATGCTGACTAACATTCATCTTTCGAAGACCAAGTTTCGCATGAGGTGCAGTTGGAGTCGAAGTGGGTTGAGGGGAAATCAATAGCTAGTCAACAATATATGAAAGCCTCAGTGATCAATAGGTTGTTAGAACCCAAAACCTTTGGCAAGATGATTGAGGATGATTGAGAGGCTTCGAACATCCTTTAGGCCAAACGAGGTTCTACTATGCCGAAGAGAGGATAAAAGAGAGGCCACTTGAGGATCTAGCAGATGAAGTTATTACTTATTGTGTTTCTCTTTCTATCATTGTCATTCAGAGGAAGGGAGCCGATAATTTGATCCTCATTGAGAGGAGTACATATTAAAGAAAATTTAAGCACCTTCTGTTGCAGATACCCAAGACGGCAACACATTGGAAGATGACGTTGAGTCTGGTCAAAGTGAATAAAGTCGCACCGAAAATGGATGTCAAACATCTTGCCATAAGTAGTGTCGTTCAGCGCCCATCCTTCTGAGTGGGGTATCATTTCCTTGGATATGAAGAGCTCTACTAGATAGACCTTGCCTGCGGACGAAGGGTGATTGTCAGAGGAGTTTGTGCTAGAGTCGATAACAGAACAAGCGATATAGAGTCAGTTGGTGTGGCTGGTTCGTTGAAGGAACTAATGTCGATGCAGATTGTAGAGTCGGTGACAAAGATGGTTGATGGGATGGTCTATGGGAGGAGGCTCGTTGGATGGGGGCCATCGGCGAAAAAGGAAGGCTCGTATAGAGGAGTCGACCCAAAAATCTAAACATGCGGCCTTTCCTAGAGTACCCAAGCAGAACTGGATCGCCTTGCAGAAGCGGAAGACAAAGGTGAGGATTAGCTAGGATAGTCAGTATGCTCTCGTTGATCTTAGCAAGGGCTAGAATTCTTTTGATTCAGTTGTTACCTGCTATGCTTCTACTCTGGGCGTCGTCATTCACTCTCTGAGAGTGGCGGCAACCTCTCATAGTCGAGCACAATTGAATTGTCATGGGAGATCAAGTGCATGTGATTTCCTGGAAAGCCTCTCACACTTTATCAAACATTTCAGCAGAAGCGTCGGGTTTGACGGAAGGCCGAGGGAGAGGTGCAGAGACTTGAGGTAGAGCTAGGTGTGAGCGATGCATTACGGTCAAAACTTTACGGGGACTTGTACGAAGAGCATCGGATGTTCATGATGATTACGATCAAGGAGTTTGCAGCCAAGCTCGCATACAGCGCCACTTGGAAAGCAATACTTTTGGGAAAATTCTGAGCCAAGAATTTGTAAAGCCTTAATTGCTTCGTGAAATGATATTTGATCTCCATCGAATAGGTGAGTGTAGAGAAGTCCATCAAGTTCATTATCGACTTTTAGTCAGAAGGGGATAAAGATGGCCAAGACAGCGCAAACAAGCGGAGCAACTACGGATCCTTGAATGTATAATGCATCTCTCTATTTTGTTTTGTCTGTTATTCATAAACAGATAAATTTTTGTAATACAAATTTTATATAAATTAAATCAGTTTTTGTCATACCTTTTCTCTGCACCACCGTTTGACGAAAGCATATTCGTTATTGTGTTGGGTGTAGTTTAAGATTGAGCTTGATTGTTGAAGCTTTGAAAGATTGATTTAACTGATGGATTGTTTGGTTGGTCGATGATAGAATGTAGCTCAATGAGGCTGAAAAATCTCAACTCAGTCTAGATGAGAAATTTATATGCATGTGTGTATGATTTGGTTGACAGTAGAATATGAAAGCCGACCCAAGTTTTACTCAGTCCATGCCTTTTGATTTGCTTTTTTAGTTAAGCTATTGCCTTAAACGCTTTGTGCCTTAAGTCAGACATATCAAAACGAATCATGTCGTTGTCTTTGTCGAGGTAACCATTTAGACTAGCCTCTAGGTGATTCGTTCACTAATCAATGCGGAGTGTTATGTTGCAAAGCGGGGAATCAAGGTACCAGAGTTTGACATATGTTTCCAAGGCCAGAGGCAGAAAGGCTTTGCGGTGCTTGGGCGTTACAGGGCAAATAGAAAGTACTGATAAACTAGGGCCAGAGAGATTATTAATAGCTGGCAGCCACTCGAACAATTAATGATAACTAGAGGATGAACATATGACTATGATGACTGAATAGACGATTATAACTGAATGATGACAGAATAATTTATGATAATAGCATAGTCGCTAACAACCTAATGAATAATTGTGTGTGCTTGCCTCAAAAATAGGATATCAACAATTATCAATAAATCCTCCATTGATTGAGCACGGGTATATTTTGTAAGTCGAGCTCCCCGATTGAGCAGCGTGGGCACTTCCGAGTTAATAGTTTTGACCGACGCACCTCGAGGGGGATGGTAGTTGATATTTAACACATGACAGCAACGTGTCACTAGGTGATTGGGTCTTCAAAGGGTCACATTAAATGCATAATCCCTTGGTTGCTTATAAATTCGGGTGATCCCCTTCCAAACTTGCACTGCAGTTGAAAATGACTGTTAAAATTGCTTGGCCAAGCTTTAGGCAATCACCAAGGTTGAGGATTACGGTGAGGGCGAGTCAGATGACCTAGATATACCACCACTTGGGTTTTAAGCTTCTTGTTCATTGAATTTTGAAAGGGCAAACTTCTGGTGCATAGACTTCGAATGTCAATCATTTCTTGAGTTTAAAAGCATAAGAAGTTCGTCCATCTTTCCATGTTCACCCGCACTTGAGAGAATCTGCATCTCTTATGAAGTGGGCGGACCTAGGTCGAGCGTCAGGCACCAGTCAGAGTTAATTAGGCCTGTGTACTTACTCTTTAAGATGGAGTATTCGGGTAACTCAGAGGCGCTTATTTGCATGGCGTCAACTGTGATTCATCAAATTGTTCTAGGCACTGAAAGTGAAACTTCTTCCTTGTATCAACCACTGATCATAAAAAGCGGTTGAGAGGCCTTTTGTACTTGTGTTTACTTAAATAAATATTTACCATTCGTTCGGCATGTCGTTATCTAATTTCCTTAGGTTATACGTACATTTGCGATTGCCACTATTCTCGGGCGAGTCTTTTGAAACTTGCCACTGGTTGTTCTGTAACGATTTGAGCGATCATCTTCCTTTGGTGAGTTCCAAAGTTAATCCTCTGTCTTCTAATGAGTTTCTTGAGTCAGTCGATTTGAGTAAATCCTTGCGAGACACTTAAGGCATGAGTGGAAGGCATGCTCTTTATTTTTCAGTTAAGCATTTAAATTACTTGGTCGATTACATTATGTGAAGAGGGCCCCTTCTAGGGGAGATCAAAATAATTGTTTTTTTTAGAGAGATGAGATTCGCACAAATAGGGAATGACATAATACGACCAGTTAAGTAATGAGATGCAGAAACAAATTATACATTATTAACTCCAAAAACAAATTGAGTGTTAATACATAGCTTTTATAAAAATATAAAAAATTTGAAGTCATCTCCACTCCATGTGTTGGTACTTCCTTCTTTGTGTATATTCGCAACTTGTCGCCCCCCTAGGCGACATGTTTGCTGACGATGAAGGAAGTAGTCCATATTTGAACAAGCTTTCCTACAACTTCTCCTTAAACAACTGGATTAGCCTCTTTTGAACATGAGGATCCCTTCGTCGAAAATCCTCTCCATGAAAGATTTCTTGTAATAAATGGTGATTCTCCCATTGATTTCCTCCTGCTTGAGAGCTTACTCGGTCTGCCTTTCTTATATCGTGTCGAGAGCAAGCACCATCCCCTCATTGCTGATGTCCTGCCAATCGTCCAGGCTTTCTTTGTCAAGAGCTAAAACTGCAACGACTCTCTGAATATGAAGGTTATATTCAATAGGTGATAGGTGACACTACCTCTGCTCCTTGTGACAACATGAATGGGGTATGGCTAGTCGTTGCCGATGGTGTCATTTGGATCGCCAGAGAACCCTTGATCTTTATCTTGTTGGTGGCTTCAGTTTGTCCATTCATCCGCAGATGATGGACGAAGGCGAACTTAAGGTTGATCCCGTGACTGAGAGAAATCCTTGACCCCTTGATCTGTGAATTATGTTCTATTGTCAGTAGTGATAGCCAGAGGAAAGCCATATTAACAAATGAGATCCTTCTCATATGGACAACACCACCAATGATCTTGGAGAAAGCCTTGGCTTCTATCTATTTACAGAAGGGGAACAACTGTTATCAGCAAGTACCTCTGTGGTCCCCATGAAGCGGGCAAAAGTCTGAGGATGTCAAGCCCCTACATAGTGAACAACCAAGGATTGACAGAGAGTTAAAGCTTGTGTGACTGCTTGTGCTACAGCGGTGCAAATTTTGAAAACTATTCGCATTTCCTAAAAAAATCTTCAACATCCTTCCTGAGGGTCGGCTAGAGGTGTCCATGATGTTGTATCCAGTGAACGGGTATCTTTCCTTCCTGAGTATCCCTTCAACATAAGTTTCTCGTATGCACCTTAAATAAATGAAAGTGTTCGATATTCAAAAAAGTTTATCTATCATGTGATATTGGACGGCCTTGATTCTGAAATGTCTCAGGTTGGTTACCTCTTTAGAGACATTTCCTACTTTAAGAAAGGGAATGTATGAATCCATCCGACTTTACACTCCTTTAGCCTCTATTTCCATTGTTATGACTTCTTCGATGGTTGGACGAATAAGTCGTTGAGGTGTTCCTCCTCCCAAGCAATTGCATTTGAAAAGGTTTGCTACCTGGTTATTTTCGATGGTTAAAGTATAGTAGTACTTAAGAATTTTAATTAAAAAAGGATTACCATGAATGTCTTTAGGTATTATTATAAAACTACATTTTGGTTTGCTATGTGCTTTGTATTTATATGTTTAACAAATAAAATTCATTGACAGGTGATTGTGATGAAATAAGAAATGTTTCAATGTGTTATAAAGTATAAAATTAAGAAATGATTAAATGGTCGATTTGAGCAGCATGTTTTAAAGCTATGATGGTTGAAAAATAAGACAATTTGGATATTTGCAACAAAGGATAGAAAAATATACTAATTACATATGTAGATAAATTTAGTGTCAAAAAAGTGGAAAAATATGCTGGAGAAATACTTACAAGTGAGGATCTATATATCATTTATTTATATTTATTTTTACATGCTTGTTGTATTGTTAAGTTGTTTGAAGGGTTTTCAATTTTTAATGTAGGATGACTAAAGGTTCGGGGCTCCCAATGCATTATGATGTGTGATATGAATGTGTACAGAAAAGAAAATTAACATTCATGGTTCATCAGTCTCTATATAATTCAAAAAATTGCTTTCTTTAAATGTATACAATCAATATTTCATTACAACTCAAAAGATTGTGAAAGATCCAAATAATCTAAATCAGCAGGATTTTATTATCACATAAAAGTGACGATCAATTCTAAGTTAGTTATCATTAGTATATTTAGCAAATGTGCCAAATTTGAATTTAATTAAGAGCACTAGCATGCAAACATCAAATTTATGAACAAAATAAGAACGGGGAACAAAAATACAAAAACAAGAAAAGTTAGGCCTCATACTGCTACAAAGAGATGAATTCTTCTTGAATCATATAGTTACATTTATATTGCATCCAAAAATTTAAATTAATATATATATATATATAGAGGAGTT
>NW_018164997.1:424058-433936 GCF_001263595.1 Phalaenopsis equestris | reverse complement strand
TGAATATATATATATATGGTCGAAGTTACTTGTCGGTGGGCAAATTTATTTGGCCAATTGTTCATATGGCTGACATGAGTTTGGCTTTATTTAATTTTGAATTAATTCTAAAAAGATGATAAATAATTTAACTTTCAAGTCTAATTTCAAATTCTTATGGTAAGTAGCCAATTATCCTACTTTGATTCATACATTATAGTTCAATATGATTTTCTAGTTGTTAATGTCATAGCTGTTCCGAGTTCCTTATGGGTTAAGAACATATTTTAACAATTTAATTTGTCCATATTGAAAAGCAAATCAAGTTCAAAAGGAAACCATCACAAATCTAGATAAAAAACTATTTCACATTCAATCCAACATTCCTACAAATTTACTACATCACCACAAAGAAAAGCAAGCGAGTCTACTCAAAATTCATGCATAAAGCATAACAAGCATGCCTTGAATTAAAAAGATTCAACATACAAGAGCATTACCAACAAAAAGCACAAAGAAACTTATCTCTCTACCTCAATCCTCTTGAGAATGTTTTACCCAAATCTTTTACTCCTCTCTTGCAACTCTTTACACAATAGCAAATGCAAATCACACTACTCCCACACTAGACTTGCATAGAACAAGCCTAAGAACTCTCACATTAATGGAGGAAAATCTCTCTCAAGACTTCCTCTCCAATTCAAGTGTTGCTCCAGAGTTCTTTGTTTGGTGATCGGTCCTCCTCTCCTTCTTGTTCCATCCTCCCCTTCATGTTTCCTGTAAGGGTTCTTTAATAACTCCTAACAACTGTCTTGATTCGCCCAACAACCACCTCGAAGTGATGGCTAAAATTGCCCAAAACCGTGCAGAATTCGGTACTGGCGCCTAGGCGTCGCAATATCTGGTGCCATGGCCTTAGCCTTCAAGACTGGGGCCATGGCGTGCAATATTGGCGCCTAAGCGCAAACTTCTCAGGTTGCTCTTTGGTATCGAGCGCCTAGGCGCCTAGTATGTGGTGTCATGGCCTCAGCCTTCACAATTTCCTTTTTCCTCCATATCTTTTTCTTTTCGCTCCATGTTCCTTCCACTTCGTTTCATTCATAATATTTGTTATACCTGCAAGTAAAACATAAAAATATCTTTTTTTTAAATGCAATATCATGCAAAAAAGAAGTGCAAAATATAAAGAAATTTATGCAATCTTTATAGACATCACCCACCATCTGCAAAGAGGGACTGCACCGAACATTAGAAGGATTCCACCTTCCTCAAAAGTAGAGCAAGGTAAACACTACGCAAACATTGTAGGGTCGTTGCCACTCTACCACAACAGATACAACTGTAGCGAAGCGCTGCACCCCCCGCAGCTAGGGAACGCTTTTTCCAAGAGAATTTTTGAAGTTGCTTCCTGAGCGCTTCAAGATCGTTACTTTAGAACCTTATTCAGTTTAGTCAGACCTGAACGATCATAATGCCTCTTTCGAGCCGGCCTTGTGCGGAAATAGCAATTGTTCTTCACTACCCCTACAAGTGTTAGCCCTTCAATGAGTACTTCATTTTGTGGATTTCAAAAAAAAAGTTTCTCACACAGCTCGCCATCTCACAGAAGTCCTACAAGAGCTCACAAGCTCTCCTACAACTGTGCTAGGGGCAGAGCGAATCCCTACGTGCTTTCATCACCCGCTTCTAAAAGGAAATGTTGGAAGTTCGAGACATAGAGTAAATGGTCGCCCGTGCAGCTCTTCCCCAAGGGCTAAAAGAAGGCCCGTTTAGTCATGCACCAACATACAATGCCCTAAGACATCAACAGAGTTGCTAGAGTTTGCCAACATACTAGCTGAAGATTAGAATTCCCCCTTACTCTCCAAAAATAGAGCAGCCCAACCAGCATCCCCTAATGAGAAGTGTCTACGGAGAAGGTTTCAGAACAATACACGGTCCTCATCCACTGACTAGACCTCATTTTGAAGCCCTGCAGCCATAATTGGATAACCATGCGATTAATAGGAGGAACCATCCTTTAGAAAATCGAGCCAGATATCCTAAGCAACAAAAAGATCACCATGATGAGAGGTCACTATCGACCCACAAACTTTCCCATCCGACTCCCCTAAGGGTCTCAATGGCGAAATTAGTAGAAGCCATCCATGACAGAGTATTTAAAGAAGGCATCACTGATGACGACGGGTGGCTACCTCCGAGATTTCAATAGATATTGCGCATATCATCGAGACCATAGACACATCACAGAGTTTGTGGCACTAGAAGCGATCACCCAATGGCAGGGGAAAGCCCCAGGAGAGGGAGTTTTCAATGAACCGACTCGAGCATAAGCCATCCACATTGTAGGCGCTATGCCCGCCATTTTTAGTGGAGACAAAAGTGAGGCCGCTCGCTGAGTTAGTTTGAAGAGGTTGTGCTCAGGGGAATTGTGCACAACCGTCTTAATTTCCCGACGTACTATGGAGCATCCACTAATCTGTTGCACTGACAAGGAACTGCCACCCAAGGGCAATCCTAATAACGACCCCATTGTCGTCACCACCATCATCCCCGTCCATCAAATTGGCGGTATACTCATTGACACTGGGAGTTCAGAGAACATCTTCAAATCGGCTTTTGAGAAAATGGGTAAGGGAGCCACTCATTTCTTCGCAACACTCGGGTTACCTTATGAATCTCAAGGGAAAGAAAAAAGTCCCTTGGTAACCTGACATTGTTTATCACTTGCCAATAACCTACAACTTCATTTTAGTCGCCTCATGCTCAACTACCCACGTGGCGGTGAAATTTGAAGGTGATGGGGAAGTGATCACCATGCTAGGTGGCCTGGAGTAGTTTTGCACCTGTTACCTGTGCTTTCGTTAGTAATGTACACCAAGAACCCCATAGGTTGGATACCCAATGAGTAAGTGGTCTCGGACCAGTGAGACCACTAAGGAAGACCCTCCAAGCTTGACGAGGCAGTTAAAATTTTCTGACTAAGCAAAGCACTTGATGCAGGTTACAGGGATGAGCTTATAAGCTTTCTCTAAGAGCACCATGATGTATTCACCTAGTCAGCCTAAAAAATGCCCGAAGTACCAATTGGTGTCGCTTGTCAGTGACTGAATGTCAACCTGATGTCTTGATTTAAGAAACAAATGATGAGGTTGACACCGGTAGCGTTAGCATAACTAATACTCAAAGAGGAACAGAAGCAATTGTAGGCCAACTACATATGGGAGGTCCAATACCCAAATTGGGTTACAAATTTAGTCATACTCCAAAAGGTGAAATGACAAGTGACCGATGTGCATCTTCTTCACAAGTATGAATGCAGCTTGCCCGCAAGATAGTTACCCTTTTGAGAATCAGCACACTGGTGTGAACTCGGCGGTCAGACACTCAGTCTTGAGTTTCCTCGATGCTTTATCTGGATACTATCAGATAAGGATGCATTTAGTTGATGTAGAGAAGACCTCATTCATTACGAGGGAACATGTGTTCTGCTCTAATTTAATGCCCTTTCGAGGTTAAAAATACAGACGCAACCTATCAACACATGATGGATGAATTTTTTTTGAAACATAAAAGAAAAAATATTGAGGTGTGTACGTTAACAATGTGCTAGTTAAAAGTAGTTCTTTTGAAGTCGGAACATATAAAAGACCTAAAAGAAATCTTTGAAATTTTAATAAAATACATAAAACTTAATCCACTCAAATGCATGTTCAGGGTGAGAACCATAAAATTTCTAAGATACCTTTTAACACTCGAATGAATTAAGGCAAATCCAAAAAACCCCATTCCCTAATCGGCATACCATCCCCTAGCAATGCTAAGGAGTTGCAGAGATTAAAAAGCTGAATTGCAAGACTAAGCAGGTTCATTTCCAAATTTGGCGACAAGTGCGCAACATTCTTCAAAACCTTCAGTCGAGCTAAAAGCGTCACATGGATAGTCAAATGCGAGTGAGCCTTCTGACAACTGAAAGATGCTATAGCTTTTCCACCTCTCCTTCATAGTCGAAGACCTAATGAAGAGCTTTCGCTCTATCTAGGTATTGACCGTGAAGCCATAAGCTCGGTCTTGGTCCAGGAAAACATAGAAAGCAGTTCCCAGTCCACAACATTAGTCAAGTTCTGAGGGGAGCAAAACTTGGGTACCTTATTAGGGAAAAACTAACTTTTGCTATTATAATCTCAACCCGCAAGCTCTGCACGTATTTTCAGACACACCCAATTAGGGTGATCACCGACCACCTTGTAAATGAGATTTTCATCAAACTAGAAAAATCTGATCAACTTCTCAAATGAATGGTAGGACTCGGCGATTTCAAACTGTTCTACACCCCAAGAACAACAAGCAAGGCTAAAGTTGTAGCAGAGCACGAAATTTGCTAAATTTAATGATGCCAGTAGGCAAAGCGACAACTCAAGAACCAACTTGTGTCCTACATGTCGACAGGATGACCAATCAAATTGGGACAAGACTTCTTGACTAGTCCAAGTGTAGATTGTCTCAAACACTTGGTGGAAATGAGATTTGAAGTCATTAACAACTAAGTCAAGAATGAGTCTCTCATATTCGGGTTACGATTCACCCTTGAGATAGGCGCCCGACACCTCCTGGTGAAGTCTAATTCACAGATAGTAATCGAGCAATTAGACAGATGATTTGAAGCTAGGGAAAAAGTGGCTGCGAAATATCTCGCAAAGGAGAAGGTGGAGAAAGGGAAGTTAGAGCGCTTATATAATAAATCCAAGATACTTACACTTATCACATGTATCTTCTAATAATACTAATTGATCATTATTATTATCACCACACTACTTCTATTTTATAGTCATTATTTGTTTCACAAATTCTAAGAATTATCTTCTAAATATTTTCTCTTTTATTTTAACTTTAGACTCATTTCAATGGGCATGCCATCAAGGAGAATTATTATATAGAAGAAAACATAAAATCAAGCATCACACATAGTATTTCCATTAAAAAAATCTTAAAACCAAATAAAAAAAAGAGGGTTCAAAATTGATCATTTGGTCACATTATGACAATAAAAGTCAATGCCCCATCATAGATATATTAAACAACTTAAACACAACATAGACACCATTCATTCTTAATGCGTACCAAATCAATTTTTATATTAATTGAACATATGACATCTTAAAATCAATTAAAATCATTAGAAAATCTTTTTATATACTCGTTTAAATTTTCCATTAATTGTTAGGAGCTTTTAAATACATAGCACTCAAAATTTTCATATTTACCCATCTCAAATCACAACTTTCATAATTACAAACATCATATGAAAATTAGCATATCACCTTTCAATAATCAAATCCATCTAGATCAAGTGCTATGTGTGTAAAAATGAAACATTAGGTGTGAGATAAGTAAATCCATAAAAAGTGGGTGCTATGTATGTAATTTTCCCTAATTATTATAACAAAAAATTTGCTTTTACAAAAGATATTTTGAGCATAAAATCAAATTAATTCTCCAAACTAACAACCTTCAAAATTTTATATTTCATTACTTCATCACATAACAACATTGTATGACTTGTAAGTTCAATTCCTCTAAAACAACCATAGTCTTAAACAACTCCTTCATAAATATTAGTAACACAATAATTCTCCAATCATTTGGAATTCTCGGGTCTAAAAATTACTATGAAAGGATTTATTAATTAAACAATGGTAGTATTCCCCATAATTTTCCACATCTCCATAGGCATTTATCTAAACATTAAGCTTTCCATCATATACATTTTCAAATCTAGCTCTACTCTATCTTTTGAATAATCTTATAAACAATATTATTTTATTCAACATAATTTTCCAAAATAACTTCTTTCTTAAGACTAGTATTTAATAATATATCAAAAAAGTTTTTCATGTATTCCTCTTTGATTAAGATATTATCCACACTTCTAGTGCATGAAAATTTTCAAATCTTTCAAATCAATTATTTCTTATATAAGCTAATTAAAACATATACTTATCATTACTTATTTACCAAATCTATCATACAAAATAAGAATCCTTACTTATTTATAATCATTAAAAATCTCAAAATTATTTTCTTGTTCACTTTTAAAAATCGAAGTTCTTTTTATTTGATAATCTGTTGCACCTCATCACTCCACACAAAGCATCTTAATTAATGAACAATGCTTATAGGTTTTCCTAAAATTTTTACAACATTTTTATTGAGAAAAATAAAAATTTTATATTACATCAACGTATTCATAACAAACTACCTCAAAAGATCAGCATTTTTTTGCCTTTCAAACTCCATCATCTTATCCTTGGACAAATACTTCTTTCAATCATTTTACACTCCTAAGATATGTTTATAAATACTACTCTATGTTATGCAGTTAAGGTTTCTCTTAGAATCACCTAATACCTATACAAAAAAAAGAAAAAAAAATTTCTTGTCCTTCTGAATTAGAAGAAATATATTTGTTATGCATTAAATTTCTAGCTTAAAAACATATGCATTGTTCAAACTTGTTTCCAGATGTTCCATATTCCTATGTTATCAATCTGACTTTAAGAAAGAGAAGTCCTATAATCCTAAATTAAATAGAATTAAATGGAGAAACAAGTGTACTAAGACCAAGCTCAAAATTCAACAAACTAAGAAAATAAACTGTCCAAGCAAACCGATCACAGCATAATATTGGTGCTGACTAACATATGTTTTGGCCATTTATATAGTTTAGGCTACTTGCCTGATTCACTGGTAGAAATGTGAACTCTCCAAACGAGTTGATTTTGATCATAGTTCAAACAAAATGATTGTGCTGGAATAATGATGAATAAAATGATGGCATCCAAAATGAAAACAAAAAAATAAATGATTTTCTGTCAAAAAACATAATACTAACATTTATAAATTTCTAAATTATTTAATGTTCATATAATTTATAAGAAAGCATTTAATGAATGTTTAGGCATGTCTCCATATGGCCCTAGAATCAGCTACTTTAATAATTTGGCTGATTAATCACTCATAGTGAGTTCAACACACGTCACATAAAGAGATATGGCCCAATAAGGTTGTATGGACCTCTTACAAGGAGCCTCAGTAGTCAAAATGAAGTTAAAATCTGGAGGGTTCTGACCGCAAAATTATTCATGCCCGCATAGACAAATGGGCTTGCTAAGAGGACAAGCCTCTGTACTACTACTCAAAGCACAAACTACGACCATCATCCCACAAAAGCATATCAGAATAAAAGGATTGTCAACGATAAAAAAAAAAAAAGAGAGAGCAGATCAAATAATGAGATGGGAGTAGAAGTTACGAGCATAAGCAGCAGTACGTAATGGGTTGAACTTGTACATAAGAAAATAAATTGAGTTCCTGATAGGAATTCTTGAATTCAACTTAAGAAAAGTTCTCAAAGTCCGATTGATGAGTGAATCCAAGTGACAGTAAAGCAAGGGGTGGGAACGACACATTGAGAATGCTGGAGAGCCTCCACCATTATTTGAAGTATGATGGGTAGTGAGAAGGTTCTCCAGAACTCAGTACGAGGGGACCCGTACTATAAAGTGTACTTATACTAAAAGATAATATAGTTATATGAAGTGAAATAAAACCGCAATACTAAAAGCTACATCAAAAAATATGGGGTAAGTGTCATAGAAAAAACCAATCATCCCTGCGTGGTACTTGAATGAATTGAGAGTAAGTGAGAGAGTGAGTGAGAGAGAGATAAAGAAATAAAAATTATTCAGCATCACTATGTTTATCATAATTCATACTCTATTTCTGATTCAACATATGAATCCTCATTTTCCATCCATTTATGTTATTGCACTAATGGTTAAAACCGTTATTCACAATCCTCTTAGATAGCTTGTGTCATTGTTATCAATCATTTACTTGTTTTCCTTCCTACTCTTCAAAATTAATCTTATTAGTCAAAAATGTGACCAAAACATGCAAGTATATTCACAAGTAACTTATCTTTAATAGATTATTCTCCCACTCATTCAAAGATAATTATTTCTCAATCTATTATTTATGGATTTGCCATATATTTCAGCACTCCTTTTCTATAACAATCAATTGGACTATCAATGATTTTACAAACCAAAACTCAATTCCATGAAACATTGGTGGCATAATTAAAATTTAAGAATAATGCCTACAAGTCCTGATAATTTTTTTTTTTAATGGAGAGTGCTCTATAGATACTTTCATCATTTTAGTCACCCAATCTTACGTTTAAATTATATCCTTTTATCCTCATTATATTGTAAATAGAATAAGGATACTTAATTTCATCACTCTTAAGCATCACTATATCTCCAATAAAGATAGGTTCATGACAATTAATATCAAACTCACTTAAACTGCACATTCTCTCAGTACATGCTTTACCACTCCAATGCTTATAATCTTCTAAATATTATTTACATTCTTCAACCTTTTATTTTATTTCAGTGGAGGACAAACTAATTAGAATTTTCAGCACAATATCATTTCTTTGCTCTTTAAAAATTTCTATTAATTTCTTTGGAATAAAATTAGAGTTCCTAGTGATTTTTTATGTATATAATCCATTAAAATATCTCATCTTTCATCATGCGATCCAAAAGCTTGAATACCCTATAATAATACAAACCCAAACAATCCATTTCTTATTAAATACTTCTATTAAAAATATTTCATTTCAATCAATTAGTATCATCCAAATCTTTAAAACACAACCAAACATTTGCTGCTCAAACTAATACAAAATCACACATAACTCTCCCTATCTCAAATAGGTATCAAATCTAAACCTAAGACTATATATGACTATGTCGGTTTCGCAGCTTCCGTAAAATCGTGAAATCCAGCGTTTCTACGGGATCATGAAATCCTACATTTCCGTGGGATAGTGAGAAGCCCAGCAATTGTGGGTTCTGATAGAGGGCTAGTTCTGATAAACGACCTCTGAAGTTCAATTTTTAGCATATTTTTTCTATTTTTAGTTTCTTTCTTATTTTTCTATTTCTGTTTAGGTTATTTTCAATTAGGGAATTATTTATATGCTGATATTCTTTGATTTAGGATACTTTTACTCGGTTTGTGTAATTCAGAGATTTTATTCTCTGGTTTCTGCCCTTAGAAGTGTTATGTCATCTTCCTTTTGTAAGTGGTATAACTAAATCTTGCTCAAACATAGATGGTGGACTATCTCGCGGCCCACTCGTCATATGGCCATTCGACCCACTATGTTTAAGCCAGACATCCATCGAACTCCTCCCATCTATTGTTCAACAGCAAATTTCACCTCCTACCCCCTTCCAAACACCATCGATAGCCCCTATTCTCCTTCTCTAACACTTCCACTATCACCTCCACATGAAATCCACTTTCTAAACACATTTTAGGAACCATAAAATGGCATCATTTGGGATCAGCCCAACATCCTAAATTTATGGGGATCTTAAATTATCATTCCTAAGCCAAACCCTAAAATCCACATTACATAAATCTTCCACCAAATCAAAACCTCAACAATTTCTACTATAATTCCTAACCATAACCCAAAATTTTCAAAAGCCAACAATCATAGATCACCAAAAATCCACTCTGATATTTACCACCAAAACCTAAGGCTCCCTGCCAACCTTGACTTGAAATACTACAACCATCGAAACCCTGATCAAAAAAACAAAACACAATGTTTGGAGCTTACTATGGAGGATATGCAACAAAAATTTTTCCAATTGCAATAAAGGCTTACCATCTTTGAGATGAGACAGCTCAGAGAGGCAACCCATAGTCACAACGATAACTCGTCAGATCAAAAGGAGCAAGTGAATCCTTTACAACAAGTCTCTATTGATGAATAACTAACACAACGACGATTTTGCCTAAAATATTAGGGAAAG
>NW_018164997.1:392182-424028 GCF_001263595.1 Phalaenopsis equestris | reverse complement strand
AAAGAAAGTTTGGGGCGAAGATTGACTAGCCAAATTTTGACGGTCACATGGATCCGAAATAACATCGACTGGCTCTAGACAGTGAAACGGGTCTTTGAGTACAAAAATATTCCAGCTGACGAAAGGGTAAAGCTAGTCTCCATTTAAAGAAAATTGCAGTTTTATGATGAAAAATTTTGAGGCATCTAAGCTATCTTGAGGGGAAAGGCAAAACACTGCATGATCCAATATGAAAAATAAGATAGAGCACAAGTAATTACTAGCAAATTATAGAAATGAAGTGTTCTTGAGACTTCACTTACGGCAGAAAAATCTTTCACTAGAGAACACAGTTGAATTTAAGCAGCATATGTTAAAGTGTGTAACTAATAGAGCCGAGGAGAACACCAAAGCTCAATATCTGGGAAGATTAAGATCGTCCATTAGTAATGCGGTACAAATACAATCCTATTAAATGTTATAGGATGTCCAAAAATTAGCCCTGAAGGTGAGTAGACAACACAACATTATGAGTTTCAAACAACCCTTCAAAAAAGCAACCAACTGATCGGATAGCTAGAGTACCCAAGGGAGCACCCAAGCCGACCCCGACGGAGGAAAAACCAATACATAGTGAAGAAAAGGTGGAGGCTACTAGCTCTCACAAATCTGTCCAGCCAGGAAGTACTTCACGCTTCAAGTGCCATGATTTTGGGCACATTGTGTCTGATTGGCCAAATAGGAGAATGATAACTTTCACCAAGCTATATATATATATATATATATATATATATGGGTATATGGGAAATGTAAGATAATGTGATGATGCAAATGAGTATCAACTTCCAACCGACAATGGAGAGATGCTATTAATCTGACGGATCCTTCAGACTGAGCCAATTAGAAAACAACCGTGGCTCAACCACATCATTCATACTCAATATACCATAGGAAAAGACCTGCAATGTAATTATAATAGAGGCAATTATGACAATGTGATATCTAGACAAGTAATCGACCAATTGAACCTAGCCACACAAATGCGCACCCAACCATAGTATCTATATTTGTTTAAAAAAAAAGAGAAAATCACGGTTAACAAAGGAAATTCATTGAAGGAAAAGGTATGCAATTACATTACAGCTGAAGGCATGTGTAAAAATGTGGTATCTACAAAGATGATCTACAAATTGAATCTAGCAAGCACAGCCAACCTTATTCTCTATTTTTGTTAAAAAAAAAGGGAATAAAATAACGGTTGAAAAAGGATGTATATGAAGTTTTTTTTATTGGAGATGAGTTCCAAGAGCAAGTGTAGCACGACATAGTACCAATAGATGTTTGTCACATCCTATTAGACCATGATAGCCAATATCCACAGAGAAAAAAGACCAATCAGAAGTGGTGAACCACAATTTTGAAAATAGTCATAGGTGTTTTGTGAGAAAAAACATCCGAAAATGGGATCCAAGTCCTTCTAGAGAAAAGTCTCTCGCAGGTTTTGACAGAAGATCACTGAATTTCAAATTTTTACCATTTTTCTTCCTTTTTATGATTTCACTATTTCTAATTAGGTCATTTTCTGTTAGAGAACTATTAATATACTTGTTATTGTTTATTTAAGAGATTTTTGCTTAATATTGTGTAATTTGGATATTTCATTCTCTATTTTATGCTCTTAGGAGTGTTGTATCATCTTGCTTTTGAAAATGGTGTGTGTATATCATGCTTGAGAACGTACGGTGGAACATCCTTGTCGTTTCATTGTTCAACCAGTTGTTTTTCAACTAGACAATCGTCTTACTCCACCCATTTGTTATATAATAGCATATTTCACACTTTATCCCCTCCCAAACATTGTCCATCATCCCTATTAACATATGATTCCACAACCACCTCTACATGAAATCTGCTTTCTAAATACCTTAATAAGAGCCCAAGAACAGTTTCATTATACCATTTTAAAGCAGATCCAAAACTAATTTCACTTCACATTTTTTAATAATCTATAATATTTCTTATTATCAAGTTCATAATGCATTTCCAAAATAATTTCATTCTTAAAACTAATATAACAATTTCTCTAAGTAAAATTTTCATTATTCGTTCATATTAACTTTAACTAAACCACATTTTCCTTTATTTTTAATGCACATAATCAGATTAAAATATCAAAATCTCTTATCTCTACCTAATTATAGCAAATTGTCCCCCGCATAAAAATAGATTGGTCTTACACGCCCAATCAAATAACCATTGCCTCAAATTATTCATGGAGATGCCCTCATTCCACCCTTATTCCTCTCCTCGCTTACACTCTAAGCTTCAAGTACCACCTGTGGTTTCTTCAATAATTTCCATGTGACCATATGATAAAGCGAATTTCTCCCTTTTTAAAAATAAATGTATCCCTCTTAACCATTTCTTTCAGTCTAAAGGTCTTCATTTGAGTAGAACTAAAACTGAATACATTGAAATGTAATTTTAATAGTAGTAGCTCTAGTGACAGAAGTGTAACTTTGGGTGATCAAATTATTAAAAGGTGTTAACGATTTAAATATCTCGGGTCTGTTTTTCAAAGCGATGGTGATATAAATGGGGATGTTAATAGTAGAATTCAAGTTGGTGGGTTGAAGTGGAGGAATGCTTCGAGCCTTTTGTGTGATAGAAAAGTAATCGCCTATTTACTTAGTCGGTTTTCCTTTTTCACTCACGAAATGGCTCGCCTCCTCCTTTTCTTCACATGATAAGGGCACTGCACTGATCCTACGAGAAGTTTGAAACCCTCGTCCCTTACCCTTCTCCTTCCCGCACGCGAGCACAGCGGATCTCATCTTCTCCCTCTTCTCCTTTGCAAGGCTTGACAGCCTTAACACACGCAAAGCTCACTTTTGAGTCATCTTCTTCCTCTTACTACGAGCACTATGCCTCTTCTTCCTCTTTGGTTGCGATCTCGGCGCAACCCAACAAAGCAACGCACGATCTTTCGTTTCTTCCTGGTTGTTCAGGTTCTTTCAACCTTACCTCTTCCTCTTTCTTCTTCTTCGATTAGAGCACAGGCTTCTTCCTCTTCTCCTTGGCTAGGGCAAGACAGTTTTCTCTTTTCTCAATCACTCCCGCAATCTCTTGTTTGTCTGTTCGATTGATTCAAAAGGGATATGACTCTTATATCGTAACCGAAGAGATGTGTATCCCTACACATGTTCTATTTATTATTATTATTATTGAATTCTTTATTACACCTTGGCATACAATCCTCTCATTTGGCTCCGTTGGAGCCATGGCTGATTCTCCCCACCTTCGAACTTCCATCCGGCACTATTCTTGATTCCACCGGAGGTTCGGCATCTGCCTCCATCACTTCACAGATCGGATGATCTGAACACCACAAACTCCACAGGAAACCAACAAATAAGTCTACGAACAAATCTTCAACTACTAAGGGACTCGCAACGTCCCCAGAATCCACAACAATTCAGTCAGCCCCTGCTCAGACCATTCCCGACTCATCAAATTCTATTGAGAGTCAAGTGGAATAAGCTGATTGATTCTAGTCAGTTCTCTTTTGGCCCGTCGATCTCTT
The DNA here is from genome assembly GCF_001263595.1 of Phalaenopsis equestris. Classification (NCBI taxonomy): domain Eukaryota; kingdom Viridiplantae; phylum Streptophyta; class Magnoliopsida; order Asparagales; family Orchidaceae; genus Phalaenopsis; species Phalaenopsis equestris. The sequence continues at coordinate 420,466 of NW_018164997.1, read as the reverse complement.
GTGTCCTTCAAGAACCGTCCTTCGAGAAGGATTTAATTTTTATTTTAATTTTTTTTTCTTTTATCTCAAAAAATGGCATTGATGACGCCTTCCTTTGTTCTCCTTTGTCGCTACAGTATTTTTTTCTTACAACAAGCCCTCTTCCAGAGTTTTTTTCCTGCAACAAACCTTCCTTCAGAGCTTTTTCCTTGCAGTTCATTCCCTGCAGCTTTCCCTATAAGTTGTTTACTTCCCTGCAAACTTCCCTGCAGCATTATCCGTAGCAGTCTTTCGCTTAAATACAGAAACTGCAGTAAAAAATAATCGTAGTAAACGAGAAGTATCCCTAAATTCTCTTGTGATGAAGTTTTCAAGTTCTGCCTCACAAAAGATCTTCCTCACCCGTTGTTTGATAATTTCAAATCCAAGTTGAACATGATTAACGTCTATGTTTCGACTTGACGGGGAGTGTTAAGAGTTATTAGAAATTGATTTATTTTCTTTCATGTTATTTCCTACTTTATGTATTTTCTTATCTCTGGGTAGTTATTAGGAACCAATTAATTACAACTTTGGAGATATAGGTGTTATGTTTTTCCTATTTTATGTCTTTCCTTTTATCTTCGGTGGTTATTAAGAATTGATTAATTATAATATTGGAGATATAGGCGTTATGTTTTTTCTATTTTAGGATTCATGTAAGCTAAATTTATATCCCCTTTTATATCAATAAATTATTTTGCTAAATTTTCAAAATCTACAATAAATAATTTAAAGTTTAAAAGATATATATATGGTGGAGAAGACGGAAACTATGTTTACTCTATTAGTACTCCCACTTGTAAATTATCATTACGTCCCCTGAACATAATTCAAATTGGAATAAAGGCTTACAATAAACCCTAATTTGATTCTAATCTGACCAGTTCACAAGCCAACACTTATAAGGCAAAGTATCCATTTCATTTTTCCCTCATCTGCTTGCTTTATGTCCACAGGATGCTCTCATCTCTAAGCTTCATGCTGCAGCCTACTGTTTTTTAAATCAACCAAAATGGCCTAATCACAGTCGTTAAGCTCCAGCCTATTTTCCTCCAGACAAATACCCAATTTTCTTGATGAACGTAGCGTATGTAAGTGCAAGCTCGGAACAGAGCTAATATGAATAAAGTTTCAAACCAAAGCTAACAGGACTTGCCCCGCAAGCCAAACCAAGCCACAGCAACCTAACCTAAATTTAAAGATGATCAGACCTAGAACAACCCATTGCCACCATGATTTTCCAAATAGAGTGTCCTTCAAATTTTTTTCATTATGCAAATATTGAATGATAATTCTGTTCATGCAGAAAGGACTGGAATGCAACAAAAGGAATTAGAAATCTCAATTAGTAACCAGAACTAAATTGTCTTAAATTAAAAGGAAACAAATCATCATGTTGCAGCAAAGATAAATGAAAAATGTAAATACAAAGACTGAAAATATATTAGCAAGTTAAAGTATGTGGATAAGTCGAATTTCTTTGATGATAGAAGGCACCAAGGTTCAAAAACAGGACATGTTGTGTGGATGCTAAATGCTTTAGAAATACTAAACATAAATATTATCTGCAGTAGATAAAAATGATTAGAACAGTAAATAGGCAAGGAAGGCACGTGGTTAATTTTGGGAAAGCTAAAATACAGTGAACAGAGCAATGGAGATAAATATTTTTGTACCATAATGACCAAAAGACTGTAACACAAATACTTCGTGAAATGAACTAAACGTGCATAACAAAACCTGCATCGCAATGTAGATAAAAGTTTACACAATTATGGCAACATAGATAATTAACTTACTGCTTCAATAAGCATTTGCAGTTCCGAATCCACGAGCAGGGAACCAAATTTCACTAGTCCATTTTTTAGCTCCTCACAAGAAATAATGCCATCATTATCAGTGTCCATCATCTTAAATTTTCCTTTCATATCTTCAACCTCTTCAGTGGATAAATGTTCAGCAATAACCTATTGAGAAAAAAATTTTATTAGAAATTAAATATGATTATGAAGCCACATTAATATTCATTCAGTATGAAAAACCAAATAAGCCAAAATAGAAACCAACCCGCAAAGCTCTCCTTTTAAACCTATTCATTCTTGTGAACTGCTTTAACCTTGATTCGACATCATCACCAAGAGGGACATTTGGAGCTTTCTTAGCATTTTGAATCCAGGGATGCTCTGTTGAAACACCGAACCCAATTTAGATTTAAGAAAGACAACAAGATATATAAGACCGAAGGTCTTTAAGATATGGCTAACCAAACAAATTTGAAGCTTGAAATTGTGAGCTATGTGGAAGGATTTAACTTTACATTATTACATGCCATCATGTGCAAAGCTAATTTGGCTAACAAGCACGAACTGAACAAGTGCTAAAATAGCTTCAGGCTTCAATAAACAAGAAAACAAAAATAAATGAAAAAACAGCAAAATCACTTTGATCGAATCTCTTATATATTCTAACTGGTGTTTAACTTTCAACTTTGACTTTTTAATTTTAAGTCAAGATTCTGATTCTCCTTTTTTCAAATGAGAAGAAAAAAAATACATTGTGAGAGTTGAATGGGTTATTGTGTCGCTGATCCCAAATAGTTGTCTTAGGATAAAGATTAGGGACGACGATTGTCAGTATTTCTGTCTTATTACAAAGCTCTAAAGTCAAAAATAATATTTGAAAGAATAACTAAGGATCTAAATTTTATCCTCTATCACTTCTGTTATATCAATGCAAGCTCATACAAGTCAGCTCAGTCAAATACATTATTTATACATAAAGCGATGGGTAAGTAAAAATTACACAGAAGGTATTATGCAATAAAGGATGCATATTTTTTCTCCTCTGATAATTCCAAAAACCAAATATATGATGTCAGATTTCAGAGAATAGGGCGGCATACCTTTATTGATAGAAAATGAGGTATAAATACATACAAGATCCAAATAAAGGAAAGACAAATTTGGAAATAGACCTAACTAAGGGTCTGTTTGAGGAAGCTGCTTTGAGGAAGCTGCTTTGGAGAAGCTGGCTAGTTATTTGTTACAGTTGTGTGAAAATAGCTATGGGACGGTTGTATCTAGAAAAATGATCATTCTGCCTCTATTTAGTAAAGCTGTTTAAAATAAAATTGTGACAGTCATATATTTGATACTTTAGAAGCAGAAATTCACTTCAAAACAGTTACAAAAATTCAGATACACAAAAAGTGCTAACAACTCGCTTAACAGTGAGTATCAAAAGCGCTTAACCACCCATATTTTTTATTTCCCATCAAAAATACTACTATTTTATCTTAAATACACTTTTTATGCATGGATATGGTGGCATATATATGAAAATTAAGGTTTAGCCATTAGATATGTAAATACGTAAGAATTTAGTGACATGCATGTAAATATTCTTATATAATATTGTTATCTTGAGTCTCAACAACACTACAATCTAAATAGCATTATAATCCACATAATACTCAACTAACTAGCCCCTAACAAAACTGATATTTAACAATATCAACAAACAAAATAGTAGATACACACTATTAACTCTGCATCATAATGTAAAAACATAATAACCCTTGCTTGAGGACATGAATATCCAAGAAAAGTGATCAATTCAATGTAAATCTTCACAAACAAGAACATATCTGGCTTTCTTCTTCAAAAGTTAGAATTTCAATGCTTCAGGACGAGACTTGTAAAGAAACGCAATTCTAACTATCCTCCTCGCATCACCATAGACATCCTGAATCCAAAGAAAATGAGCTCAAAACAATGGGGAAAAGAGCGACGGATTAAATTACTCTATTTGAGCATCAGAAAATATCATTGTGGTGGTGATCGATGAGCAATCCAGCCTCGTTCTAGATCATATGCGCGATGAAATTAGGGATAGAAGAATGAATGGGAGGGAAACTGGCACCGAAGGAGGCGGTGCGCCTCTTGAGCTTGTGAAAATGAGAACGGTTGTTGAAGCCGAAGAGAATGAAGAGGAAGCAGGTTTTGTGAGAAACTTTGGAGAAGAGGAGGAGAGATCATGGCCAAATGTTTCGATTAAGGAGGGAAAGAGGGTAAAAAGCCGAAGGGGAAAGCTTGGTCACAGCTGATTGTAAGCGTTCCGCTTTCGGAGTAAATCGCGTCAGGCCGCCGCGGTACCGCTGCCCCAAACAGCAAAAAAGGGCGGCGCAATACCGTGTTGCAGCTCTGCCGCCGCCCCAAACGAACCATAAAAATTACATCAATATGGAAACAAAAATAAAGGAATCAAATAAATATTAATAATAACTATAGTCATAATTAGCGTAATAATTAGGCTAATAATTCTAATACTCCCCAACAAGTTGAAGCATAAATGTTCATCATGTTCAACTTGGATTCAAACAATGAATAAGAAAGATTTTTGGTAAGGATATCTGCTAATTGACCATTAGATAGAACAAATGGAATACAAATCTCCCATGAATCGAAGTTTTCCTTAATGAAGTGTCTGTCAATCTTCACATACTTAGTCTGATCATGCTTGACCGGATTATGGGCAATACTCATAGAAATTTTATTATCACAAAATAGCTGAAGAGGAACAGAGACTGGCATACGCAATTCTCAGAGAATGATGTGTAAGTAGAATGCTTCACAATTAACTAAAGACATTGAGTGAAACTCGGCATCAGCACTGCTTCGGGCCACAATTGACTGTTATTTGCTTTTCCACCTAACAAAATTTCTCACAGAAATGAGCAGTATTCTAATATGGATAGCCAGACCCGGCCTAATCCGCATCAGTATAAACAGTAATAGAACTAAAGGTGTGGTTAGAGAAAAACAAACTTGAGCCCGGTGTACCTTTTAAGTAGTGAAGGATCCTGTGGACTGCTCGGATATGGTGCTCATAGAGATCATGCATGAATTGACTCTCAATACCTACTGCGTGGCAAATGTCAGGGTGAGTATGGGCGAGGAAAATGAGTTTTTCCACAAGTTGTGTTAGTGAGTCTTGTTCACCAAAACTCCATTGAAATTTCAGCTAATTTCTCATTGGGATCCATTAGAACACCCACAAATCAAGCAAATATTTGCGCTGAAATAAACAAAATACCCCGAGATGACCGAAACTCCATAGAAGTAGTTGTAGAGCTATTGTGAGAAGAGAATTTTTTTTAAAAGTTGTAATAAGTATTATAAATTTAAGTTAGACAACAACTTTCATACAACTATCACAGCCTAGCAGGCCTGCTTGTTAAAAATTGCTTCTCACTACAATCTTTTCTGAATAGCAATAAAAAAGTGTGGTAACAACTGAAAAGAAACTAGCAAAAAAATACCCCAAATGAAACCTTAGACCATTATTTTATCAAACTAGTTCAATTATGCATATCTTCTATAGTTCTATTTACATCAATAAGACTTATAATTACTATGATTACTAGTCAATGGTTTTGCGAATAACTTCATGCAGATGATTAAATGGAAGCAATATGTTATTAGGGAAGTAAATAAAATTTTCAAATATTGAAATGCTTCTTAATGGATACAAATAAATACAAACCAACTTTTAGACTATGAAAAGAAAAATAAATAAATAAAATTAAAAAGTCACACAAAATAATATGTCCATATGAATGGAAAACCTCATTAAAATAACCCACATAGCTTAAATATTAGTGATGATGAATTATGCAACTCTGGTTTCGAACAAATAAAAAAATTTTATATTTCAACTTTCCGTTGAGATATCAATAAATTCTCTAAAATTTTGATGTAATTTTACTTTATCCTTAAAGATATTTTTATAAATATATATACTAAAAAACCAATAACCAAAAAAAAAATTCATTTTCATCATTTATTATAGAAATTAGAACAAAGATAATGTCCCAAGAATTACTTTTATCAATTTCCTCAATTGATTCATTGAAGACAGTAGAAAATTGATATTATTTGACTAATTTTAGAAGTTTGAGTTCAAATGTGATGTCATACTCATATTAGGTCTTTTTTAATTCTTAACACTTGTTCAAGAATAGACAAGTTCATAAACATTTTCTTATTTAAACACTATCAAATTATTATGTTGAATGACCTAATTATGTACTTCTCTTGGATGATATGATTGTACAATGTTAAGCTTAAATATCAAACGTAATGCATGACAACTTATGCGTTTAAGATTCCCTAGTGCAATTGTATGATACAATGCACAAAATCCTACACATCAAAATCATCATTAATAGTCTTATCCTAAATTTTCAGAATACACATAACAAAATATTTTTAACATTCTTTCCTATTAAGTATTGTTCGACTATAAAATCTATTGTTAGCAAATCATTTTGAAAAGGTCTAATCCTGTAATCTTAGATCTATATATTTTCCTTGCTAATTCTTTGACACTGAAGACTCATCTAACAAGTGCATTTTCTACCCTTTATTGCACATATTCAAACCACTAAGTCGATCACCTTTTCTCAGAAAGACGTTATTTCAATACTTTAACAAATATAGCTATTCATTAATATTTTTCTTAAAATTTGCTCTACATCCATTTCAATTTTCGTCAGTGTCATTGTAAAATCTCAAGTCCCAGATGCGAGAGTTGCATAAAGTAGTCAATAGCCAACGTAAAAATTATTGCCAAAAAATTATGATATTAATCATTTAAATCAATGTATCAATATTAACAATTGGAGCAACGAGTTCTATGACCAAAATACAAGGAAAAATGCGCAAGGGTAGCTGTGCTGGCACCCAGGCATAGTGTTAAAAATAAGGGTTCTTATATTATGGATGGATGCAGGCAGAATAGTTTGCCCGCGAAAATAATATTATGATAGGAACTTGGAATATATGTACTCTCACAGGTAAATTAATAAAATTAGTACATATTATGGTCGTAAAAAGATAAATATATTATGCATTCAAGAAATTAAATGGGTTGAAGAAAAAACTAAGAAGATTGATAGCATGGTTTAAACTTAGATAATCAGGTAGAGTTGTACTATAAGTGTAGGTGTAAAAGAGTTTGCAAAATAATAATGTAAAAATTAATATAATTGGAAAAAAATTTTACTTTTTGTTTATATTAAAAATTTTAATGTTATGAATGTTTATGCTCCCCAAGTAGATTTGGATATATTGTCAAAAGATAAATTTTGAAATGACCTAGAAGAATTAATATAAAGATCTCTTAAAGAAAGAATTTTTATTGGAGAAAATTTAATGAATATGTTGATAGAATAGTAAAAAGTTTTAGAAGTATTCATGGTAGTTATGATTTTTTAGAAACTAATGAAGAATTTAGAATTATATTTGATTTTGTTTTAGCTTTTGATTTTGTTATTGCCAATATTTTATTAAAAAAAATTGATGAGCATATTATCACATATAAAAATGAATTTAATAACATACAAAATAATTATTTTCTTATATGAAAAATAGATCGTCGAAATCATAAAGATTGTAAGGTCATTCTAAATGAAAATTTAAGTATCTAACATCGACTATTGATTTTGAATTTTAAAAAGAATAGTTGAAAGATGAAATAAATATAATAAAATATTGTCATAAAATTAGATTCGGGCACTTAAACGACACAAATAAAATTATTTTTATAAGTAAACTTCAAAATCTTATGATTTGGAATGTTCATGAAGTTAATACTATGTAGGTTAAAAAAAACGAGTCTTATTAAGCAAATTACAAAAAAATATGTTGGGAGAATTAATAAAAAATATTTATGAATAAAAGTAATTGATGATGGAATAATAATGTGAAAAAAATATAAAAAAAAACATGTTTTGTATAAAAATTGATTTGGATGCAAAAATTAAGAGAGTTGAAAAAATATAAGGGTATTAGAAATTAAAGAAGGCGAAAGATATATGTATAAATTAACCCAATAAATGATAAGAAAAGTAAATATTATATTAAGAATGAAAATCAAAGTGTTTTTTCAGATGATTTTGATAAAATTTTTAATGAAGATTATGAAGATACAATTGACTTTAGTGATCCTAATATCGTAAATAATAATAAATCTTTTTTTTTCTAACGCATATTAGTATAACGAAAGTTGAATAGATTTTAAAGAAAATGAAATGTTAAAAAGTAGTTGAAATTAATAGTATTCTAATAGAAGTGTGAAAATAATTAAAAAATATGGGAATTTCTTGGCTTGTTGAACTTTTTAATATTATTTTTAAAATTAACAAGATGTATGATAAATTGAGAAAAACTTTATTGGTTCCTATTTTAAGAATAAAGAGAATGCACATAATATGCAAGTTATAAAGAATTTAAGTTAATGTGTCATATATTAAAGTTATGGGAGAGTAATTGAACATAGAATACAACATGATACAAAAATTTCAAATAATCAATTTGGATTCATGTTAGGCAAGTCTACTATAGAAGCTATAAATTTATTAAAAGATTTAATGGAAAAGTACAAAAAGATTAAAAACATATGATTTTGTTGATTTAGAAAAACCTTAAGATAAGGTTCCAAGAGAAGTACTTTAGAGAGTTCTAAAAAATAAAGATATTGACATTGCTTACATTCAAGACAATAAAGATATGTATATTAGAGTTATTACATGTGTTCATAGGCATGAAAAATTGATCAATTATTTTTCTATTTCATTTGGATTAAATCAAGGGTTGGTTTTAAGCCCATATATTTGTGCATTAGTTATGGATGTTCTTACTGGGCATTTACAGGACGATGTTCCTCCATGTATATTTTTTTTTGTTGATGATACGCTTTTTGTTGATAAAATTATTGCGAATTCAAGAAAAACATAAATTATGGAGATCAACTTTAGAGTCTAAAAAACCATCGTTTGAGTAGATCTAAAGCTAAATATATGGAATATAATTTTACCAATAGTAGATCTAATAAGAGATGTTGTAATAATGGGTGATTAAGGGTCCATTTGGCACGACTTATTTACTATAGTGCGGCTTGAAAACGCAACTAGGATCATTTGGTTAATGAGGTGCAGCTGCGTTTCTGGGAAAGATGAACTCGCGGCCCACATTTCATTCTCGATTTATTTACTGTCCTACCCTGCTGAAAGCTCTCTCGATTGCTTTCGTCGCTGCTCTCCCCTCTTCTCTCGCGATTGTTTCCTAAAATTGGATCTCTCATTCCTCTTTGAGCCGTGGGTTGGGTTTGTTTCCTATCTCTTCTCCTATCCCTCTCCCCTATGTTCTTCGGCTGGTTGGTGATTGTTGCGACGAGCTTGCCTCTCGATCCTCTTGGATCATTGGATCTCTACTTCCCCCACGGTATTCACTACGACTTTCTATTGAGGCATTTTGATCTAAGGTTGAAAATTTTGATTCTTTGTTGTGTTTTGATGCGCTTTCGGTTTGTTGTGCTATGATGTTGGAATTTAAGTGGATTTCAATTGATGGATTTCGGTTCGTACAATTGATGAATTTCGGTTATTGGTGCTTTACTCGATTGATGGATTTGGGCGATTGGAACTTAGCAATTTTATTGAGCTCTCCATTAAATTTTTAGTTTGATTGTCTTTATTCCCTATTCGCTATCCGGTTGATAAATTTGGATGGTTGTGCTGTGATGTTGGTTGTTGCCCGAAATTTAGTGGTGGTGATGGTGGTTGCATGTGAAAATTAATTGAATACAAACGTATTTTTTGTGGTTGTATTATACTGCCCTACTTGGTGACGGTGGTTATTTTTCAATGGTTTCCCTAAATGATGAATTTTATGTTGTGGTATGGAAGTGATGATGATTGTTGTTGAGGTGATGGTGTGTGGTGTGGTGATGGTGGGTGGAAGTGATGATGTGCGGTGTCGAGGTGATCGTATGTGGTGTCGAGGTGGTGGTGTGTGGTGTCGAGGTGGTGGGTAAGCAGTGGTGTCGTGGTGGTGGGTAGGCAGTGGTGTGGAGATGGTGCTGTAGGGTTCAAGGTTTGGTGTGGTAGTGGTGGTGTGTGGGTGTAGGTGTGGGTGTGGGTGTGGGTGTTGGTGTGGGTGTGTCACGTGTGTAGATTTGTCGGTATATGGTATGGAGGTGGTGTTGTAAGGTTTATGGTTTGGTGGGTGATGGTGTGTGGTGTGGAGGTGGGGTGTGGTGTCAATATTGCTAATATTGTGACATTCCTACTTGACGATATTGTGACATTTTTATTTATGTTAATTAGTTTTTGCATGCTAGTAATACAATGAATGGTTAATATCAACGGGGTTGGTTCATCTGTAATATAGGACAAAGAAACAAAAATAATATTTTCTGACATTTGCCTCAAAGAAGTTGATCTAGAAAATAAGCCTACAACATATTTCAATAAGGAAGAGTGACAAAATATTATCAAAAATTTCAATAAAAGTACAGGCAAAGAATTTGATAAAATGCAATTAAAAAGCAAGTGAGATCAGTTCAAGAAGAATTGAAAATTCTAGAAGAAATTGAAGCGAGGGTCAACAGGCTTGGGGTGGGATCCGGTGAAGCAAACCATTGATGCTTGTGAGGATTGGTAGGCAGAAAGATTTGCCGGTCAGCATTTTTTAAAAATCCCATAAGTTGGTCAACTTTTAATTTGTTTCTAAAATGAACTACATGTTATATGAATTTGTAGGTGGTTTCTGCTGCGAAAAAATTTAAATGCAGTGGAATCGAACCTGAGTTGGAGGAAAAGTTGGATCGTAAGTTTGGGAGTGTCGTGGCAACGGGCAACAATGCATGTGTCCCAGTGAGACAGAGTTTGGTGGCATTCTCAAAAATTTGAGAGCCGAATAATCGGGTGATTCCACTGAAGGTCCCAGCTCAGACCTCCATTAACTTAAGTCCGCAAGCAGTTCTAAGCGTCTGCGAGTTGAAAATAAAAAGAAAATGGGAGCTGTTTTCTCTAAAAACCAAATATCACAGCTGGTGGCTTCATGCAGCAATGAACCCAACACAATTCAAGCAACTTTTGCCGTCCAGGTTATGCAAATTCTGAATGCAACTCCAGAAATTTTTCAGTGCTTATCGTTGTATTTGTTTTCAATGGAATTGCCTGAATATTCGACTTGGAGAGATTTTTTCAATAAAATGTTCGATGACCGTAGGGTGGTATACCTATGATATTTTTAGAGCCAATGAATTTAATACTTTTTTTTATTTACAATCGCATGGGACATTTTTATTTGTTTATTTTTCACTTTGCTTTGGATATTTCGACTGCTTGGGACATATCTTTTATACTTATTCATTGATGTTTATATGTTTATTGTGTTGTTTGTAGTCTTATATGATCGTAGTCAATTCATTGATACTTATGTGTTAGTTACTTCGATACTAAAATACATGGATGCAACCAGACAAAAGGCATAGAAGAAGAGTTGCAACTGTCGTAAGTTTGATGTATGAATATTATAACTCATACATAGTGCGCTCTTGCATGACGACATCCCCATATGTTGGGGACAAATGAATTGGAGAGTTGCTCTGCATGACACGGGCGGTATTCACCGATCTGTTGGAGAAACTACACAGAAATCATGGACTTCATTGCTCATCCAAGACGACTTCGCGAGAGGTTTTGGCGATAACCCTCTACATATTATCGCAGAATGAATCAATGTGAGAAGCAATGAAGTGATTTCAACACTCCTCTGAAACAATTTACAAATACTTCTCAGTAGGGTTGAATGCACTTGTAAATTTTTCTTCACAAATCATAAAACCTACAGATCCTACGTTCAAAACAGACCCCCACAGAGATTTTACACGATGTGCGGTACATGTCATTCTTTAAGGAAATTTCTCCAATTTATTGCATTAAATTTTCAATTTAACATCGTAATCACGTAGCCCTTTGTTATCTTTCTAGAATTATATCGGAGCAATCGATAAAACACACGTTGATGCACATATTCCAAATAATGAGAAGATCGCATTCATCAGATGTTATGGGTATGTGACTTCAACATATGATTCACTTTTGTCATGATCGGTTCGTAGAGCAGTGCGCATGACAACCAAATTTTTAAAACAGCAACACAGAATAACAAGTACAACATCCCACATCCACCAACAGGTAGGCTTGAAACTGGGCTACTCACCTAATTCATTTTTCCCAAAATACTAATCATGCACTTCACATCAGATAAATACTATTTGGTTGATGTTGGATATTCGTTGCAGCGAGAGTATCTCAAGCTCTATCCTGATACGAGATACCAAATACCTAACTTTGAGTGAGATAGCAATGTAACGCGAGGCAGAATAAAAATGTTCAATGAAAGATATTCTTTCTTACATTGTGTCATTGAGAGAACTTTTGGTGTTTGAAAAAAGAAATGGATTATACTTTGTGATATGTCATCTTACCCATTTCCTAAATAGGATCAGATTGTGATTATCACGATGACTCTCCACAATTATATTCGGCGGTATCTTTCCAGCAACGATATCAACCTCCGTAAGGCAGACAAGGATCATGAGCATGTCTTTGTCGAAGAATATGAGTACCGTCTTAGACAGTCTTTATCACAGGCTAAAAATGATATTCCCGAGACATATGTTAAAGACGAGAAAGGTGCACGATAGCAGAGTTGAAGGAACGAATTACGGATACGATAGGGTGAAGGTGATTTAAGTATTCATCATATTATTAATTATAATAGTTCTTGAAGAGATTCAATGTCTATTGTATTTATATTTTATGTGGTTCCTGTTTATTTTCATTTTTTTGTATTTCATAATGATTGTTTGGGTTTTTTATGCAATTTGTCAGTGTTTTTTTTATTTTTCTTTTTTTCTCTTTTGGTGGATTTTGAAGGTTTATAATGAGTCATTTGACCTTATGGGTTCTTTTGGATAGTCTGTTTGACGGTATTGATTGGTGTTATATGTGAAATCCTAATAAAGGCAATAAAGCTCCTCACATTTTTTCGCTGATACGGTTTTTTGAAATTCTTCTGGAAGGTCTTTTTTAATAATATGCATATGTAAAACACACAAGCTTAGTATTATGTGGGTTAAAAATAACCATGAACCTTTTTTTAAGGTCAATTGTTTTCTTGTAGTGACAGATTCGTTGATTAATATACTGAGTTCTCTGAGACCTCACAATTGCGTAAAACTATAATTAATTAACAGTTTTTACTTGTATTATGTCTAATAAAATGTCTTTTAAAGAATTCAAGAAAGATGAGTTCGAGGATTTCTGGTGCCTCTTGTGGGCTTTAATGTTATGTACTACCTTCACGACAGTCACATAGTTATGGGAGACAGTTTTAATGGTGCCCGGGAGAATCACAAAAAACTGTGATTTTTTTCGTTGGGCTGACAAGCTGGAAGATTCCACAGCCGAGAATGATCGGGTATGGATAGTATCCATGAAGGACGACTTAGATTGTGACACACACCGTTTGTATTTTAAAAATAATATCATATTATTAAATATTATTTTAATAATCTTTTTCTTAATTTTAATAATAATGATATCATTGTTAAGTAAGATATATCTCTTTTTTTGTAATATTCTGCACCGGATTTTCACTTCTAACGTATAAAATATATTGGTAAGATAGTTATGTTGTAAACAACATTACTATACAAGGTCATTTGTCCAGAAACAGTTGCAGCAAAACTGTTTTCAAACTGCAAAAAAACAAACACACGGTCAGTTTATCTTCAGCAACTTCCTATGGCAGTTGTTGTGCAGTAGCTTATTATTAAGTTGTAGCTGCCTCAAACAGACCCTAAGTCATTAAAATGAGTGAACGCTTTAGATATATTGGCTTTATTGCTCAAACTGATGGTGATATAGATAGAGAAGTTATTAGTATAACTCAAATTGGATGGTTGAAGGGGAAGGAAGCATCCTGTTGTTGACCTCATTTTGAGGTCATTTCTTTTCTCCTTAGATCCCAAGATCTAGCTCTAAGAATTTCTATTGACTATCTTAGAGGACTAGTATTGGGTTCCATCCCTCGTATAAATTCAAGCCACTTCCTGATTCTCTTGTGGTGTCTTGCATGGGTGATCTCAAACCATCATCGTCGAGTGGTTAAGGACCACCATGTAGAGATTCAGAGAGAAGTTCCTAATAGGATCTCAAGCCCTAAGAAAACCCCTTTAAAACTTTATTAGCACACGCAAAACACACAAAATCCACTAAATTGCGCAAAGTCAAACTAGAATTGAGCTTAAACGGGGTGAAAATGTAAACTTCTCCGAACGACTTCTGATGGCAAAACGAACTGCTCCGGCGCGACCGGAACATCGTTTTTAGCTAGAGAGGACATTCATATTACCATGATTCTGCACACGAACAAATCGCATGCAAATCGATAAATTCGTCAAAATTACCTCGGACAACAAAACAGACCGCTTCGGTACGTTCGAAATGTCGAAATTACCTAAAAAAGACAGTCATTTTGCTATGATTTGACACGCAAATGAAAATGCACAAATCGAGTTTTTTAAAAAAAATTAAATATTATAATAATAATAATAATAACACTAATAAAATCCTACTTAATCTCTACCAGCGTGTGTAACCCTCGTTCCATCCCAGTCGCGGTTCGATCAAAAGCTCGGCTCGCCCCCCTCTCGTGCCACAGATCCCGCGATCAAACCACGCGGCTTCCTCCTCCTCTCCCGACTCCTCTTCTTCTTCGCATGGCCGCTCGACCGAGCGGCTCTCCAATCATAAAATTTCAGCTGGTCGACCTTTCTCCTTCTCGAGGCTACATTTCTTCCTCTCTAAATGTGTCTTTTCCTTTCCCGTTACTTCATTCGGCCACAGCATCGTGGTAGGTGCGGCTCTTTTTTCTTTTCCTTGCTTATAAAAGGCCTTCCTAGGGCATGTTGGTGGGTTGTTGAAAATTTTGAGAGGAAATGAGAGAATCATGGCATCTTTGGTCGTGTGCATTCGCTGTCGTATTTCTTAAGGCTTTCAGGATCCCTTCTGCATCAAGGATCCTAAGGGAGGTTTTGCTGATTTTATTTTCTTAAGGCTTGTTCTTAAGTTTACTTTAAATCTACATCAAAAGATAAATCTTCTTCCTCCTTATTTCTGCAAGCATTCATAGGAATTATCTGTTTTATTTTCATGCCTTGGGTTTAGTGTGCTCATAATTTATAATGGTGTATTTTGGCAATTTTGCCCTGATGATTTCTTGCCTTGCGAAAAGAATGATCCTTTTAGTCTTCAACACTTGGAATTGCTTCTAAATTTATTCTTCTAATGCATCTGGAATTGAGAAATTACGGTTATTTTAAGAACTAACAGAGTTTAATTTTAAGGATGAGAATGGTTATAGAATTGGGGAGTTAGAACATATGAGCAAGATGCACAAATTAAAAATGCATTTTCTAGAAAATGTGAAGGATGCTAGGGAGGCAGGAACAGCAAAATTTTAGTTCTATGTGGCTGTCTTTTTTTGCTCTAATTGAATGTTGGATGAAAATTTAATTTTTGGATTTCTTGGGGGCCTATTTTGAGATCTCAGTTTTGTTCTATGTTGCTATTTGCCCATTTAAAATACATGCTAGATGGAATAATTATTGCTGCCCTTATTTGAAATGCATGCTAGAAGAAATCTTTATGTTAGAGAATTATTTTGGTTGTCCTGTTTCCTGTTATTTTCTTATTCAAATCACATGTTGAATGAAATGTTGATTTGGGACTTGATTCTTGAGCTCTATTATTGTTACCCTTGTTCAAATATATGATGGGACTTGTTTCAACACTTTGAGATGTTGTCCTTGGGGCTTACCTATATTTTTTTGTTTCCTGCCCCCCGCCCCCTCCCCCCTTTGTTCGGATTATATGATGGGTGCAAATTTTTGGGTTTTAAAAGCTTTGAGGAATTTACCCCTGTTCTAAGCTCGGTTTTGCTTTGAAATGGCTTGGTTTAGCTCCTGTGCTGGGCTCGGTTTTGCCTTGTGATGGCTCGCTTTTGGTCACCTGTTGGGTTGGACCTTACCTTCGGGTTGGCCCTATTTTGAACATGTCTCGGGCTTGGTTTTGTTTTGGCTGAGCTGGGTGCTATTTCCAGCACAGTGTATGGTTCGGTTTTGGGCCCTAGTGTGGCCCTGTTTTGACTTGAAAAGTGCCTCGGTTTTAATAATGTTGAGCCCTATTCTAATGAAATGTATGTCTTGGCTTGGGGTTTGATGTTTGGGGCTTTGTTTTGTTGTTTCTTTGTTGCCTTCTACGTTCGAAATGCATGAACAGCTGAAATTTGGTTTCTAAGGCCTTTTGTAGTTGCTTTGAGTTTTGTTTTTGTTCCTTACAGATGCTACCCTTATTCAAAATAATGTTGGAATCTGTTTAGATTTTAAAGAATTTGATTTCAGATGCTTCGTTTTATCTCTTGATATTTCCCCTATTCAAATATATGTTGGAGCCCATTTTAATGCTTTAATAAATCGGTTTTGTGGTTTGGATTTGCTCCTTAAGCCTGCTACCCCAGTTCGAATATATGTTGGAATCTGTCTAGTGCCTTGAGTAGTCGGTTTTGGGGCTTGACTTTATTTCCTGCTGCTACCCCTCTATTTGAATCATATGTTGGATGAAATGTTGTTTTTCGAGAGCTTTTAAAATTTATTTCAGGAGGGTTTATTTTTGTTCCTTGTTGCTTCCCTGTGTTGAAGCTTTTGGGGCTTATTTTAGGGCCCTTTGTTGCTTCCCCTGGTCGTAAGCCTCCCTGTTGTGTTCTCTTGTTTGTGTTGGATGTTAGCTGGTGGCTTCCCCCTTTGGTTGTCCTTACCCGTGAGCTGGTAGCTGTTGGTTTTGGTTTGGTGGTTCCTCTGGCTGCTCCTACCCGAGAGCCCTTGTTTGTGTCTGTTAGTTCCTTTGTGCACCTTTTTGGTGGTTCCTCTGGCTGCTCATACCCGAAAGCACCTAATTGTGATTTCCCTTATGTTGGGCTCGGTTTGCCCTTTTGGCTGCTACCCCTGCCTGGATTGGAGTTGGTGGCCTCTCTGGATGTTCCTGGCTGTGAGCACTCCTTGCAGTATTCTTCTGTTCTATTTGAATGTTTCCTGTTGCCTTGGTGATGAATACTGGGTTGAATGTGTTGTTGTGGGGCTGGGTTGAGACTTTTCTGTTGTGTCTATCTGTGATCCTATTATAGTTTTAATTTGGGCTCGGCTTCCCCTCCTTGGTGCCTTTGTCAGTGAGCTTTATGGTCGATTTCCTCTCTGTGCTCTTGGTCCCTCCTTGGTGCCTTTGCCCGTGAGTTGGGCTTGGGTGGGCTTCTCTTGTTGCCCTTACCCATGAGCCTATTTTGGCTGGGTTTTCTTTGCTGCCCCGGTGGTCATGAGTACTTATGTGCGATCCTTTGGACGGTGTGAGGTTCATGTGGCATTGGAACTCTTTTTAATTTGATGTGAAATTGAATATTTTGATGTTGGTGAAATAAAATTTGTCAATTCTTAATGTTTAAAAGAATTCAAAAATGCTCTTTTTCAAGGAATGATTGTTAGATGTTTGGAAATGTTTTGGGGCCCAATTCTGCGGAATAAATCATTTGCAATAAAAAAAAGAAGAAGAAAAAAAAGATAATATATAAAAAAGATGAAGAATTTCCTGATATTTGAGAATGATTGAGAATTTTCTAAGTTTTATCTTTTGGAGATATTTCATGGCTAGCAGGGGGAGTGTATTTTGCCTCTTCTACTCATTCGAGAAAGTCCCGCCAGTCGGATCTTTTAGGCTAACTCTCTTGCCGCTTTGACTTTTCTTTTCTAAATTTGTTTTGGAAGAGGGTTGGTCTTTTTTTTTTATTTTCTTGATTATTGGTTTGCTTTCCTTGCTTCTTGGTTTATGCTTTTGGTGCTTATGTCTGATGCATAAGCGCACATATATAGCATTTTGTTATATATGAAATCATCAAGCAAGGTCGCAAGTAGGTTGATTTTTTTTGTTTTTGGGGCTTAGGACGGACGGTGATGACAAAGGCATGCCGGTGGTAGAGCGGAATGATATTCCATCCTACGACATCAGGACCCAATCGTGAGACCTGATGAACATAGGATTATAGTATCACTCACCGACACAAGACTAGCTGGGGACCCGTACCTTCTTAGGTTGTTAGCGGTCCTACGCCCAATAGCTTGAACGACTGGTGGACAATCATAATTTTACAAAACTGATAAGAACAAAACATGATAAGAGCAGATACAATATTAATAAAAAATAGTTTTACTATAAAATTGATACAACTTCCTTTTGTATGTCTGAAATCCATGTGTAGGCTAAAATATAAATTTTAAATGTATTGTAACTTGATTGTCCACTTGTGGATTACCAGTACCGGACTAAAGAATACCCTCCTAAGTTAGGTTTAGTAGGACACCCTTCTAGTTGAGTGGCGGACTTTATACATCCGGGTGACCAATAGTAGTTTTTGACGTCCCTCAAGTATAAATATATAGTATCTGAGTCTAGCTCCAACCCGAGTGCTTGCGGTTTTCTTTCTTCGGATTTTTCGTGTGATTTTATTGGAACTTTTGGTAAAGCACTCGTGGTCTTTTTCCGGGATCTTCCCGTGTTTCAGTGACTTTCTTTGAGTTGTCATTTACTTTTTTTTTGCTTCGAGGTTTCCGTCGTTAGTAATTTGCCAATTTTCTTGAGTTTTCTTTTGTCGTGGGTCATTTGCCACCCTTTCTTGAGTTGGTATTTCTTTTGTTGATACAACGTATGCTAGCTCATTTCTTAAATTCTGTTACTATACTTGCACCTGCTACTATTTCTTTTACACACTATACCATAGAGTATGAGGTTAGTAGTTAGTTTCATAGGAGGTACCTAGCAGCAGATCGTTGACTAAACATTGCATGTACCTTAAAATTAACATCAAATCCGAAGGTGCAACGACGAGGACACACAGAAGAGCAACTTCGAGATGGATCTGCAACATCAAAACAAGTTCACGTCAATTAAACATTTTCCTTAGTTTAGATACTAAGTCATAGAATTCTGAGGTAGTCTGCTTAGCGCAACATAAATCCTCACATATTATCTTTAGGCTTTTGCACAACCTCGTTGTGCAATTTAAGTCCTAACACGTTTAGGATTCTGAGATTACCGTACAGTATGGTGTAAATAATCCTATCCTTCTAGGTCATTTGTACGACCAAATATCATGTGAATATTAGTCTTAAATTCTAAAAGAAATTGCAAGATTAAACATTGAATAACATTATTTCAAAAACATAAAGCCAAACAATAGGATAGTTGGGAAATCAGCAAGGTTTCCCCTAGATCTGTGATATTCCCTACTCTTCATTCCTTTGGATTCCTTAAAATAACTGTTCCTGTTTGAGTCACTCCCATTTGATTTTTCCTGTGTTCAATCTTGGAAACCTAAACTTTGAAATCTGGAAGGCAAAACCACTGATCTTAATTGAGAGTTTTCTTAAATGACCCCGGTCATTTAAGATGTAATTAATTATAGGGGTTTGCCACAATAGAGAACTTGAAACCCAGGTAAAATAAACTTTATCTAATCATTATATTAGGTAGGGGAACTTGCCGGTCATTTATAAAAGGTCTTGCAAACCAAACGGATGTCACAAACTCCTTAGTTTAAGTGGTTGAGCCTACTGTTAAGTGGTATGCTTATCCTTCGGGGTAGTGTATTACTAGT
This sequence comes from Phalaenopsis equestris, assembly GCF_001263595.1. Classification (NCBI taxonomy): domain Eukaryota; kingdom Viridiplantae; phylum Streptophyta; class Magnoliopsida; order Asparagales; family Orchidaceae; genus Phalaenopsis; species Phalaenopsis equestris. The sequence goes on along the minus strand of NW_018164997.1, from coordinate 400,829 downwards.
GGTATCGCACTCATATATCCAAACTATTCAATATGTGGGACTCGTTTGGTCTCATCTATTTCTAAATTAAAATGTTACTTTCAAAGATCATATTTACATCAAAACTATTTTCATATTTAATAAAAATCATTTCTTTTCAAAAAATAACGACTGACACCTACTTATGGTGTGACAAAAAACTACCTCTTAGATTTACAGAAAATTTTATAAGATGGTGATGAGACTAGCAATGCTTATGGCATAGAATATTGGCCTGTAAAAGAGAAGCATAAAATTAAGTTGTGTTGAGATGAGAATGCTAGAGTGGATGAGTGGCTTTACACAGAGACAAAAAGCAAAATGAATATAACCGTGAAAGAGTTGGTATTGTTATAGTGACCTACAAGATTAGAGAGACTCGTAGGATGGTTGGTTAATATTAAACATCGAGCATCTGATGACTCAGTTAGAAGAGTGGATCTTTTAGATTTAACTTATGTTAAGAAAGGTAGAGGTAGACCTAAAGGGACTTAGGCATGTTGTCCAAAAAACTATTTATGAAATTATGACACTCAATAGAACGAAATGGAGAAAAAGGATTTATGTAGCCGACCGCAATTAGTGGGATAAAGGCTTGTTGTTGCTATATGTAACGTTTAACTTAAATACAAATGGCTTTTGTAGACCCAACATTTGGATCCATACAATATTCTTGGCCTAAATTAGAATGACATGAACCATAAATGATTCATCTTAAAACTGAACTAATATTGGTGACTTGGTTGGTGCCTAAAATGACTTGATTTATTCCATACAAAGAGTATTACTGGGAATTTCATAAGTATTGACAGTGGCGATTTCATAGTAATTGGGCAAATGTTCCTTTTTCAATTAAAATATATAACAAATAAAAAACATCTAGTTTCTCCATCTGATATCATACACCTACCAAAGTAATGTTGCAGTATATTAACAGCATCGGTGATTTGGGGCTTTGTTTAAAGCATCCAAATTAAGTGATATGATAAGATTGATACAAATAATTCACCTAAAATGAAGATGGAACTGCTGAAATGCTACTCAAGCAGTGCCTCAAACTGATAGAAGATCACTAGCAATTTTGCAACTTCTGATGGGAAGAAATGAAGAAATCAAGTGATTCTACAAATAAGCACATGAATTTGGATATAATTTTGCTGTTGCTCACTCAATCTGTTACTCAAATATGTTCAACGATGAACTGAATTACAGGTTAAAAGTAAAGCTATATTAAAGGAAGTCCATACTAAACATCCAGTACAGGTACCAATATGACAATTAAAGCATTGGATATTCGTAATAAAAGAAACTTTACTAGTACTAAGCTGGTAAAAAATAAAATTTAATACTTCAATTCCTACTGGCAGTGTTAACATAAGCCCTAAATTTAGACAAAAAAAACCCATCGTAATTTTAGAGACTTAGAAAAGATGCAAACAGTACCTAGAACTTGCTTAGCTATTAGCCTTTTTTTTGGATCAGGTTCCAGCATCTGACGAACAAGATCCTTTGCATTTTCTGAAACATTTGGCCATGGTTCTCGCTTAAAATCTAAATTTCCACGGAGAATTGCTTGTGCAACTCCTTGTTCAGTTTCTGAAATTACGATAAAAGTAAAGTATTGTCTATAAGAAAAATGGATATTATTTTCCCCAAAAATCCACGAAAAAGGTAGTAATGCACTGTGCTACAAGAAGTGGGCTACATAGACACTTTACCGGCCCAAAATGGTGGAACTCCACATAAAGAATATAGAGAATGACTCCAGCGCTCCATATGTCTATTTCTTGCCCGTAATTCCGTTTAAGAACTTCAGGAGCCATGTAATATGGACTTCCCACAATTTCAGAAAATCTTTCACCTGAAAAATCACACTGACATTTGAGGCTGCGCAAGAAAAAGCATGTTATGACAATAATAACAAGATGCATGCATAAGAACTAAGGAATCATTACCTCAAAAATTCACAAATGGAGTAGTGTTTTCTAAATACAGCTCTATAAGCGTTAGTGTTCATAAAAATATCGTTAGTTGAGTTCAAATATAATATAAAAAGGAATGAATGTTAAGCATTATAAAGTGATTGTTTTCAATTCTAAATTAGTTGTGTACTCATTTTATCATAAAAATATGTTTGTCTAGAATAACTCAACATAAATTTCAGAAATTCATTATACAGAACTAGAGAGTTTTAACCCAGGCTCAAAGAGAGTGGCATGTTTTCTTAATAAGACTTGTACAAGGCCAGCTACCAAAACTGCAATATTTCACCAAAATTATCAAAAAAAGTGATAAAAATAGGGGAAAGGCTCCAAAATTAATTGGATTTGCATTACTACAGACTATCTGATATATTTATTGCGTTACGATAGTTTTTTACTGCATGGTAAAGTCTTTCACAAGATGTTAGCATAAATTATATACATTGTGGAGTTAAAAACTTATACAGCAAATTAGCGCACACAAATATCAAGAGAGATACAAATAACGTCTATAGGAAACTTACCAAAAAACCCTAATAGGATAAAGCTACAAAATTTTTCCCTCATTGCATGCAAACAACAACTTATATGAATTTACATGATATTCTAATACAACACACCATTTTTATAAACATTAAAATATACATTACAACATTAATTTATAAAGAAAAAGGAAGGTCCAAAATCTTCATGATTTGATTATATCAATTAATTATTAACTTGTCTGACCGAAAATATCCTTCATTGTAAATAATCTAAAACTGTTACTAAAAATTGCATAATAAAAGTCATGACTTCAGCACTTTTCCACATTTTTTACCATGAGGTGTGCACCTTGTTGGGAAATATGATAAGATGCTTCATGGATAAGACATCCCTCAGCACAATTAAGTTCAGTTGAGCGTCTCAAAATATTAGGGTTAGGATGCTTAAAAAAATTATAAAAAAAATACTTAATAAACCTTCTAAATATTTTAAATTATTGGTTTCTACCCGACAGCCTGGTGCTTCTAACACACATGCTGCTTATAGTCCATCCCCACGCAACTTCTAAAGCACAACAACGTCAATGTCTCCATTGGAGCATTTTTGCCATCCCCATAACTTCTAACCAATCATTCTTTCCCCGCAACATTGCTTCTTGCACATCACCTCCAGCAGCACATCTCTATTCTTGTCTGTAACAATGTATTTTCTATTTAAAACCAAAAATATTTTGCTTTATTTGCATAGGGATTCTTTTTTGGCAAATTTTTGCATTTTATAAATTCTTTTGAATAAAAATTTATGTAATCGAAGTTGTAATCATCAACATCATTGATTTTATTTTTTAATTTTCATTAATGTTCTTGGTTTTTCGGATTTCTGAAGAAAAATTGTGAGTGGGAATAGTCACTCAATTCTCATTCTCAATCTTTAATCATAAAACTACATGTATATGGAAATCGGTCTCTAATAATTTACAATCTTACCAAATATATCTAGCCTAAACATGAAAACAAAATAATTTTGAAATAAACATAAATAGGAAGAGAATAAAAAGTAACCAAGGAGTTTATCAAATTGTCTCCAATTAATCCATCCATCACTCCTTGGATGGTCGGCCTGGGCCCTCCATGAAAATAAGCTTGATCCTCCTTGATTTCCACTCCCCTTAAAGCTGGATCATAGATGTTGTAGAGACTAAATTTGGTATTTAACTCTAGGAAGTTGCTTGAAGGAAGAGCTTTGGCAAAGACATCAGCAACTTATAGGTGTATCGGGATATAGCTTAGTTGTACCGTTCCACCATTAACATTTTCAGAGATAAAATGTTTATCAATTTCAATAGGTTCGATATGTTTGATCATGTCATGATGCACAAAATTCTTAACAATACTAATAGTTGTTTTGACAATCACAAAACATTTGTATCGGCCTATTAGAGGTACACCTCAATTCCATCAACAATTCCTAAATTTAGATCACAAATTCCTAAGACAAGTGTCCTATACTCTGATTATGCAATGTTTCTATAGAAAGCAGCTTATTTCATAATTCTCCATGTGACCAAATTTCATCATACATTGAACCAATAACTAATGGTGGACCTCCTGTCAGTGTATTCACTAGCCCAACTTGCATCAGTGTAGACTTCTACCTCTTTGTTTTTGGTTCGCTAAAAAAGTAATACATAACCAGAGTATTCTTGAGAAATCACAGAATCCTGTAAAACACTTCATTTAGGTTATTCATATGTTGGCTCACAATGCAATATCTAGCCTAGTATGACAGGTAGATGAGTTTTCCTACTAATCTTTGATATTTTCTCATATCAATAGATATATTTTTTCCTCTTATATTAAACTTCTTGTTGGGATTTATTGGAGTATCAGCAGATTTGCATCCAATCATCCCTATCTCCTTTAGCAAAACAAAGATATATTTTCTTTGAGATATAACAATGACCCTCTTTGAACTTGACGCATCCATACCTAGGAGATATCTCATGGTTCCTATGTTCTTAATTTCAAACTCAGTGGCAAGCACTTCTTTGATTTTAAAAACTTCCCTTTAATCATCATCAATAAGAATCAAATCATTCACATATATTATCAATGCAGCAATCTTACCTCCTAAGTGTACTTTATGAACAATGTATGATCGGTTTGATCTTGAGAATACCAATTAGATCCATAGTTTTAGCAAACCTTTCAAATCATAGCACTAGTAATTGCTTAAGCCCATAGAGAGACTTCATAAGCTTGCATAATAGGGGTTTGTTGGAATCATTCTCAAGTCCTAGTGATATCTCCTTGTACCGTTCTTCTTGAAGATTCCCATTCAGGAAGACATTTTTTATATAAAGATGGCGCAGTCTCCGCTCAAGTTTTTGGCTTGAACAGTTCTGTCTTTGCAAGTTCTCTTCCACCAACTCAAGAGTTTTCTTTCTCCTTGTGTACACATAAAGTTCTTTGTTAAGAACTTCAGATTGAGTTAGTTGAACATCCTCAAATAGAATATTTTCATGCGTGGTAGGTTGTGAGATAGTGTAAGTGTCATTAAGTGCATCCCAAAATTGATGTTCATTTGCAATTTTTCCCTGAACATTTGATTTGAGATAGTATGATTATTTTTTAAAAAATTTGAAATTCATGGAGTTGTACTATTTTCTAGTAACATGAGAGTAGCATTTATAACCTTTTTTTTGTTCGAGGCATACGCTCATGTATTTAGGGTCAAATATTATGCTTGAGGAATGGATATGAACAAAAGATACACAACCAAAAATTTTAAGTGGTGCAGTAGAAGAGAAAACTTTGGTACTTTGAAATTAAGTACATGGCTAGGCATCCAATTAATAAGGTATGTTGCAGTAAGAACTTCCCGCCAAAAATATTTTGGAACTTGATAGAAAATTATAATTAAGTGGGATACCTTGAGGATATGTTTGTTCATTCTTTCAGTCGTCCCATTTTGTTGCAGAATATCAATATGTGAACTTACTTACATGATTTCATTTTTTGAAAAAGCAAAATTCAACGATAGAGTTGAAATACTCCTTTATATTATCAATTTTAAGGATCTGAATTTTGCATTGGAATTGAATTTATATCATGTCATGAAAAGTTTGAAAATTTTTGGTTGATTCAGATTTCTCTTTCATAGAAATACCCAAGTGATTCTAGTGTGATCGTTAATGAATGAGACAAACCATCTAGCCCAGTTATAGTTATTATTTTTGAAGGTACCCAAATATCACTGTGAATAAAAGAGAAATGATGTGAAGGTTTATACTTGATAATAGAATAAACATTTCTAGTGTGTTTGCCAAGTTGACAAATCACACATTGATAAATATAAGATTTTTCATTGATACAAATAAAGATATAATTTTGCAACATAATTGAAATTAGGATGAACCGGGCAATGATGTCATAACATGACTTATATTTCAACAAACAGAGGCTCAACAGACTTAAATACATAAAAAAAAATGGATATGACATGACTTGGGTGTTTAAAGAGAGGCTTTCCATGAGAAGGCAAAAACCTTGATGCATTTCAGTGTTTTCAATCTAGGTCCCAAATCTACCACCTATAATTCACAGGAATTTGCAAAAAATTTAGTTATACATTTCACATCATGAATAAGCTTATTGATTGAAATTAAATTACTATCCAACTGTGGAACATATAAAACAGACGAAATAGTACTTTCCTAATAGTGCTCAACATCTTCTTTTTCAATAACTTTTTAGAGTGATCCATCTGCAAGTCTGACAGACCCAGATGTTGAAGCCACTTCATAGCTGACTAAAACATTGATGTCTTCAATCATATGATCAGAAGCTCATAAATCTATGATCTAAGGTCTAAATCTCCAATTCTTGGCAAGATGGGAATAAGATATATTACATTAATGTGTCATGACGCAGGTGTCTTGTTCTGAATTACTTCCAAGGAACATTTTAGTATTTCAAGATGTTCCTTAGTGAATGGGTTAGCCGACCCTTCAGATGCAGTAGCAGCATTAGCCTTGCTCCTTAATCTTCATGTTCAAGTTTCCAATCTGCAAGTTTTACATAGAACTTCTAATATTTGTCTTTAAGATGCCCAATTTTCATGCAATAGTCATATATGAGGATGATTGTTCTTGAAATTTGAGTCATGGGAAGAATTATTGGATTGCAGAGTTGAGCTTTCAGCACCTGGCGAACTCCCATTTCCAATCATCATAAATGTATTTCTAATCTCCTCTCTTCAAACTTCAGCAAAAGCTTCACGAGTAGATAGAATAGAGGCTTTATTCTTAAGATCCCCCCTCTTCCTTCATCCAATTTGATAGTTCTCTACTTCTCGATGATGGCTTTACCTATAACGCTATCATGTGGATATTTCCACACGTCTCAAAGATATGTTTTGACCTTATTTTTAGTGAGGTCTTAATCTCCTACTCCCATAATCCATAATCTAGCCTTAGGAGTTCCTTGTTGACCATCCTAGCGGACTAGTAATGAAGCCCACCTCCCGTAGAAATTCAAACCGCTTCTTGACTCATTTTTGTGAAGAACTCGCATGAGTGGTTCTAAGCACTCAAGTTTTAGTTGTAAGGGCTCAGGACCAGCATGTAGATGGTCCGAAAATAAGTTCCTATAGGATCGTACGACCTTAGGTGAACCCTCGAAAACTCAGCAACACACTCGCTGCACCACACACGATTTTGACTTAAATCGACTCGCCTGTCAGCGAACTCGTCTGGATGACCCCGTATAATGAAACAGACCGCACCGACGCGTCCGGAACGTCACTTTTAGCTAAGAAGGACACCAATATTAATAGGGTTATGCGCGCGCACAAATGACACGGAAATTGATGCATGTTTTTTTAATTAGTGAACCGCGTGCCCGAACTCAACCCAGGTTCGATTTGGGTTGGATATGGGCTGAATACGGGCTAATTGACTCAGCTTATATGATTTTGAATTTCAAAATTTAAATTTTAAATTTATCATTTAATCCCCCCATTAAACTTTTCCAATTAAGCTGACTGCCAAGGAAGGAAAACATTCAACAGCCCGCCTGATGCCCTGTAACGGATAATTTGAAGGCGTGGCTATAGAATTCGGCTGGATGGGCTCCTCTTCACCGAAGCATTCGCCCCTCACCTGCTCCTTCCCCTCTCGGCACAGAAGTTCCTCATTTGACCTGGCCGCCCTCTCCCACACGCGCTCATCTCCTTTCCGCACAACCAGATTTTGAGCCTCCCTCTGCACCGAGATCGATTCGTCTCCTTCCTCTGGCGCTCGACCGAAGATCGGTACTCCTCTCCACACCGAAAGCCTTCGCCCTTCTTCCTTACGTAGGAGAAGCTTCATTCGATTCCATCGAAACCCTCGTCTGCCTCATCCTTCTGATTCGCCTCCTCCTTGCGGCACCGAAACTGCTCGATCCCATTCCACCTAAAACCTTCGCTCGACTCCCCCTTTCGCTGCCGAAAACCTCGCCTCATCCTCTCATCACGCCGAACAGCCGCACGACTCGCCTGCACTCTTCCGCGACGGAGACCCCGACTCAGCTCCTTTCGCTCGATCCTGCCTCGCTGCACTGAAGCCCTCTACACGCCTCCTCTTCCTCACTCGACTCTGCTTACCTCTTGCTTTATTTATTTGGATAGAGACTGCTCTCGCGCGCTCCTGATAGTCTTTCTCTTCTATTGCTCTCGACCTACAGCAAAGCTTCGACTCCATATACTTCCTTCAGGCCCGAGACCTGCTAAGCTGAGCTCTGTTAATCTGAACTGGGTATTCTCTTGGGATCTTCTGTTATTATTTTTTTATTTTATGTCCTTTGTGCTCTTAATTGTGTGGTTTTTCTGCTTCAGCCTTTTGCTACTTAAATTTGTCTGCTTTTTAGGAAGCTAGTTGTAGCTTATTCTTATGGATTTATTTTCTCTGTAAGGTTCTTATGTGCATCTATTATGTTTGTTGAGATATATGTAGGCATTAACAATCATCGCTTTGGTTTTAAATATGATAATTAAGTTTGAAGCATGCTGTTTAAATAGCTGAGGATCACATTTTTTTATTTTTATTTTATTTTTATTTATTTATTTTATTTTATTTTATTTTTATTTTTTTTTTGCTGCAACAATGCCGTGGAGTTCCT
>NW_018164997.1:379690-392082 GCF_001263595.1 Phalaenopsis equestris | reverse complement strand
AGTTGATGGCAAGCGGTGCACCATGACGCTCGAGATTTGGCTCTTCGTTATTAGTGCTGTCGTAAGCAATTTCGTTGATGTCTTCTTTAGCATTGACAACAAGTTCATCAGACCCAAGTACGATTTGAGGATCATTTTGAGGATCGAGATTGCAAATATCTTGGTTATAATCAGTCACGTTATTATCAGAGATAGTCAAAACGTAGCCGAAATCACAACCATTATATTCATAAGACCCCGGAGGGACAAAAAGATAATCATACAAAGTCAAGGGATCATTTTCGGCCATATCTCTAAAACCCACCAAGCTTCAAATTAACTTGTCCAGAAGCTTCCCTAGGGTGAACGAAGAAGATCCCCATTGAATCCCCGAATCCCCTTGTCTCGAGCACTCTAACCCATTGCTAGATCAAGGCCGGATCACCTCTTGATTAAAGTCTTAGTCTTATCTAGACCCATCTAGACCCAACCTCAGTTCAAACTAAAGCTTGGAGGACGTTAATGAGGTCAAGTTGAAGCTCCTCAACTGATTTGATCGAGGCTATACCTGTTAAACTAAGGTATAGCTCACTAACCCTAATTTTGGGTTCGGTTTGGACCTTTGGGAAGAAAACTTGAAATTCATAACGATGTAACCGTATAGATGTACTCTTCTTGAGTAGATGAAGGTGTAGGAACAAACCCAGAGTGATTTAGTTGAGTCTAGGCTGAGATCTTAAGGTTTGAAGTTGAGCAGTTCATGGGTTCTGGCTATAGGGGACAATGACGGAGAGTCGTCTGATCAAGCGTGTATCGGATGGATGAACGAGATCGAGTCAGACGACATCTTCATGTGTGAACAGTGGGATGCGTGGCTGCCAAGTTGAATGGCGGTACCAAACCAAAATGCTACGTGTGGAGCTTCAAAGACGCCTAGGATGAGGTGGCACCGAGCGGGATAAATAGAAAAATATGGATTTATTTGAATTATTTAAATGTCTGATCTTTAAAAATTCATATCTTTGCATAGAAAAATCACAAAAATAAAATAAAAATATCCTAGTGCTCACTGAACAGAGGAGAACAATGTGGAAATAGTTTGAAGTTTATTTGATACATATTTTATTTTTAATTAATTAAATGTTGTTTTGATTCTTTTAATTCTCCATGCATATAGAGATTTCACCATGACTTGATATTTTGACATGTTGTTGTCTTTGTCTTAGGGGATATTCTCTGATTTTTCCAAAGTCAGAGGAGACCCCTAGATAGAGATCCATTTTTTTTATGTTTATATATATTATTTGCATAAATTAATCATTATAATTAGCATGTTGTTTATAAAAATTCAAGAAAATTTTGGAAGGTTTACCATGACCAGAGAACCCTTTAAAATATGTTTCATGATTTGAATCATTAAGAACACACTTGATTTCCACAAACCCTAAAATGCAAAGAGAATTAATTTTGGAAAACAAAAACATCTAAATGACTTGATTTTTTAATCCCCACTGCAATTTGAAGTTCAGAGAACTCCCCATAAAATTTTCAAAATATTTAGAGCTCATTTGATAACTTAACTTGATTTTCTAAGTTAAATGACATTTTTGACACTAAAATGATTTTTAATAATTAAAATATAACTATAAAAATCATAAAAAATTTGTTTTGGGAGTTCTCTGTGATCAGAGGAATTTTCTAAAAATAAAATTTTCATTTTTAAGGTTATTTTGATATTTAAATAATTAAAAATTAATAAAAATCACAAAATTAATAAAATTCATGGGATTGTTCTAAATTTTTTCCTAAGCACTTGGGAACAATTGGAATATTTTTCCTAATTTTCTAAGTGAAGATATTAAATTTTAAGGCTAAAAATGAATTTTTCTTAATCTTTCAATTAAAAAAATTCTAATGATTCAAAGATAAATCAGAAAAAATGTAAAATCTATTTCTTTGGCTTCCTTGACCTTAGAGAGATTTAATAAAAATGCAAAAATCAATCTTCCACATAAAAAATATTTTATAAGTAATTAACACTCCAAAATTTAAAATAATTCTAATAATTCAAATAAAACTCAAAAAATCATGAAATTTGGTCCAAGTGTTTCTCTAGCCTAAGTCTACCTCGAGTAAAAATTTTAATAGATTAGGCTTTGCCTTGGTCAAGTTGTTTAATTTTCTTTTAAAAATCTTATTCTTGCATATAAATAAATATATAAATTAAATTAAATTTTGAAAAATCACATTTTCTCCTCTGATGTCTTAACTGACCCATGAGTAAGGTGGAATGAAAATTCCAAAGTCATTTGAATTAAATTTGATAAATTATGAAGTGATGGAGCCTTAGGGGCAAAAGTGAAATTTTTGAAATTTAGCCTTAATTAACATTTAGGCTTAATTCAAGAAAGGGAAATGGGCAATATTTGATCCTAATTAACATATTTAGATGATTGAAACACAAGGGATTAATTGGTAGAAACCAATCTCACTTTTTTCCAATTAAAGGATAAATTTGAAAGTTCCTAGATGATTAAAATTTGGAAGTCTATCAAATTAAATGATCCTAGACTTAGGGGTATGGTGTTCAGTGTTAATAACCCATTAAGTCAATACCCCATTTCGGACATTCAAATAGCATTCAAGAGTCTTGATGATGAATTATTATCACTTAGAAATCTCCTTCAAAATGATTAAGACATTCACTAGGACCTTAAGGGCTTAGTAATGACTTAAGTTAAATCAAATTTGATTAAATGAGGATTTAAAAAGTGAATGTAAATAAAAATTTGAACACCTTTGAAATACTACAAACCCAAGCTAGAACAAAAATTAACTAAATGTATTAATAACACTAACTTGCCCTTTTTATGGTCTTTACCCACATAATTTTCAAATTGAATGATAAATGGTATTTACCTAAGTCTTAGGGATAATTGAAACATCAATGCTATTTTAGTATTGACAATATTTATAGGATGAATTACTAAGTAGCGTAATAAGTTTAAATGAGCTCGAGGCTTTTCACCAGGCGATGAGAGGGCAGAATGGACCTGCTTCTTTCTCCAAACCTGTTGGATACCTCGGAGGTCTACAAAACTTAATATGTTTTGCTTAACAAAAATTATCCTCAATCAAACTGATAGTGACCCACCAAGAAATAATTTAAGATTTGGTAGATCACCAGAACCTTATTTTTCTCACTTCATATAAAATGCCCTTACATGCATTTTTAAGTTTCAGGTGGTGGAACTAGAAGACTCGTCAGGTACGCTTTTACAGTTTATAGTACCGTCCTTTTTCTATACTTTCCACATTGTACTTTCATGCTTATAAACTTTCATGTTAAACAATGATGTCATCCTGCATGAAAACCAAAACTGCTAGGGTAGCCGTAAAACCAAAACCAAAACTTAAATCAACCAAGATAAAATTCACCACAACAACATTCAAAATATAAGACAACTCAAAATTTAATCACAAATATCACACAAAACAACAACTACAACTAAATTAAGATGTCTCTATCGGATGATCGGGAATCCCTCGAAGGAGGTAACATACGGTTGCTGACTAGGCTTCCCACGGTTTAAATGAAAGTATGGAACTTATTAAGTTGAGTTTAGTAAATTCATTTGGACTAAGTGAATCTAATAGAAAATAGTAATACCAGAACGATGCAATAGTAATACCAGAACGAGGGAACCGTAGGATCCTAACCGATGTCGCTCTAATCAACTTTAACATGCCCCCATAAATTTTTAAAGAACTTCAACCATACAGCCGTCTAATTTGAAATCATAACTTGACACCCTAAAAAACTTAAACTAGCCACGACGAGGAGCATGGAGCTAGCATGGTGGGCAGCATGGCCATCTTCAACAACAAAACCTGTCTTCCCGAGCTAAACCAATTTTCTTCCTTAGAATTAAACAACCAGGAACCAACAAAAGCTTTAGTAATCAAGAAAAAGGATAATTTGCTTACAGAAATCGGAGCTTCTTCAGCTTGGAAAAGGAGCTCTGTTGTATAACAGCTCTGTTGTATAATCTAAGCCCTAACTCGTCTTATATTCTGAGGTTGTCGTCCATCACAACCTAAACCCTCACATCTTCCAGGTTATTTATGTGATCATTTCACACAAATGTAAGCCCTAAACTATAAATTTGGCAGGATGAAACATTCAAATAAATTTCTCTTTAAAATTGAAGCCAAACAATAGGATTGACTGGAAAGTCACCGAGGTTCTCCTCCGGATCTATGACATCCTCTAGTTCTTCCTCATTTGGATTCTACAATTAAATGTTCCAAATTTAAGCCATTCCCATTTCACACCCCTTTGTCTGATCTCGTTGAAAGTCCTAAACCTTTTGAACTCCTTGAAGACAATATTTCCTGATTTTTTTAGAGTTTTCTTAGGTGACTTCGGTTATCTAAAATGTAATTAACTATAGGGGCAAGCCCCTATAGTTAATTACATCCTAACCCAGCTTAATAATTTAATTCTTCATATTAAATAGGGGAATTGTCGGCAAATAAAACGGTTTTGCAGACCAAACGGATGTCATATTTCTTAGTTTATTTGATTGATCCTCATCCTCAAGTCTTGTGTTTATCCTTCAGGAGAGATACAGGGTTTGAGGTACAACGCTCTTTCATTTAAGCTATGAAAAATATGGGGTCAGTTTGATTTCATATTTTTCTAAAACTTATATATATATATATATATATGTGTGTGTGTGTGTGTGTGTGTGTGTGTGTGTGTGTGTGTGTGTGTGTGTGTAAATTAAAATGTCCTTCCAAAGCGGGCGATGGGATTTGGATTCCGGCGGGCAACTCCACAACCTAAAATAGTGTCGATAAGTTCTTAAACAGTAAGACCAAATTGGGGATTTTAGTCTGTCACCCTAAAATCTCCAATTCTATACTCAACAATGTATATTTCTCTATTTATTGGCACTTAATTCTATGAACAAAACACTCCTTCATGCAATAAATTGTGATCCTCTCTCTGTTGTAGAACTCATACTCCATTTCCAGAATCATATGTTTCACAACACATTTTAACAATTCAATTGGCCATATCAAAAAGTAAAGTAAGTTTGGAGTTGAAAAATCATCACAATTTATTTTATATTTTAATATTGGCACATCTATATTATCTCTGCTTTCACCATATCTCAGAGTAGGGAGAAAGATAAAGAAAACTCCTCAGACTTGATGAGAAAGATACAACAAAACACAAATTTCAGATATAAGAGAAAGTTCATACAACACTAATAAACAAAAAATACTTATCTCAAACTCTTTCTCAAAATGAATCCCTTGTAGCCTTTCTTAAGAAATGTAGGAAGAAGAAATCTCTCACTTTTCTCCTTCTCCAATACTCTTAGAGAAGAATTCACACTTAATCTCACCATAAAAACTCTAAACTCTTAAAGAAAAATTACTAATAGACTCCTGAATGGTGGTTGAATGAAGATGGAAAAAGTGTATGGAGGCGAGGTGTGGTAAAAATGAGCAAGGAGGAATGAGGAGGATCGCCTTTTCTAATCAATTTTGGCCCCAAATAGAGCCTAGAGTTTGCTCTCCAATAGGTGCATCCAAAAACTCTTCAAGAAGCGTCCAAATTCATTGAATCTTCTAGAAACAGGGTCTGAACCAACATTGGCGCTGTCAGCACCCATTTTGGTACCGTCAGCGCCAGATACCATTTAATTAAATCCGCCCTCTCTATCAAAAGGCACTGTTGATGCTGAGTAAAGTCCATCGTCTGTTTTGTAAGTCTGCACCATCGGCGCTAAGTATTTCTTCAAAAATGTCATTTTGACTCCAAATTCCATCTTTTTTACTTCTTTTTTGCTTCAAGTCATAAAAATCAATAACATGCAAGAAAACATAAAATTACCTTCCATTAAAGTGTAAGATCACCAAAAGTGAGTATAAAATATGGGTCTAAAAATGCATATATTTTTGGTGTATCAAAATCCCTTAAACTTACATGTTACTTGTCCTCAAGTAACTCCTCTACTACATAAAAATATGACTTATTGTAAAGAATTTAACTCCAAGATTTCCATATTTTAGTCTACTAAACATAATAGCATAACTTAAGAAAAATTCAAAACAGCTCCAGTTAATACTAAAGGTATAAGAATATTTAACAATCAAGTCCAAGAATTCTGATTCTCTATTCTTTTTATGAAAAACTGTAAATTGTCATATTAAAGTCACTTAGAATATTCATATAAAAAAAAGCTTCATAAAACTTTACTAGTAAATAAACTAATGCTCAAAAAAAAGTTTAGAAAATGTAGTCATGTCTTCTTCCTTACGTTGATTCAAGTGAAGCCAATTTTTAATTAGGCATTTCCTCAAGCTTCTCCTCGCATCTTTTTTTTTCTTATTTTTTTCAGAACCTTTTTCTTTTCAATGTGAGGATCACTATATTTGGATAGCCTTTAATGATTTTGAACTTCACTATCCTCCTCTTAAAGTTAAAAAATTTTCACATTCCTTTTCACATTAAAAATTTTCACATTCCTTAACTTAACAAACTTATATTAGTTTAAAGATTTCATAAAGTTTAATTCTTATATTTTTTACATGAATCTCTAAGATTTCTAATACTTCAAAAATACAAATTTCTTTACTTAAAATAGAAAAACATAGTCTTATTCTCTTATACCAAATATCTTAATCTTTAAAACTAGCCTTAATTATTGAAAATTTTTACTTAAGCTTAGTATATATTTAGAAACATAATATAGTTATTTTAGAAACATAAATATATTTAGAAACATAAATATAGTTATCTAAAGTTAACCTATAATACCAAATGTCATGTTAAATTTAAAGTTTTTGAAAATACAGCTAAGTGAGGACAAACAAAATTAAGTTTCTTTCTTTTTTAAGAAAAATTTTTCTTGCCCCCCCAACTTAAATTTTTAAATGATTTAGCATGAAGAACTGAAAAAAATAAAGGGGGAAAGAAAACATTAAATAAATAAAAAAAGACTTACCTGTTGAATGTTCTGATTTTTGAAACTTAACTTTAAATTTTTCCAGGTGCTAATATGAAAAGCTACAGGACTTAAAAGCTACAGGACTTAAAACGAAAAGCTACAGGACTTAAAACATTAAATTGCACATAATACATATAAAATCTATTGAGAAAGTGATAATTATAATACATTTGACAAAACACTAAAATTAACAACATAAATAAATTGAATTTCATATAACAAACAATTTTACAATTCTACAGTTCACAACTTAGTATCTAAAATAAAACAGAGTTTCACAATCTAACAACAAACAGTCTCAATAATATAGCAAAAACAAACAATAAAATCAATAAAATAATAAAGTATAATCAAACATAAACTAAGAGAAAGATCAAAATACAAATCACCAATCATTGCCTCCTTCTTCTTCTTCTTCCACATTCAAATTTTGTTGCTGATATGAAGTAAGAACTGGGTGAGTAGGAAACTGAACTGAATGATCCCTATTCATGTATCTCACCATCGCATCATCATAGGCAATATTATATTCAAACTTTTGTCTAATCAAATCATCAGTGTGAGCATTTTTGGCCTCTATGTTTTCCATTCTATGATCCATTCTCAAGATATCTCCCTGTTGGATCATCATCTAGTCCAATAGTTCTCAAGGAGTAGGGTCACTAGAAGTAGGGGTCCTCAAAGTAAAAGGAAAATCTCTGGTCTTACTTCCAGACCTCCATCCAACATGAGATTCATATGTCTTTATATTAATAGGCCCAATAGGTTTTATAGGCTCAATCCTATCTTCCTCAGGTCTAAAATCATCTCCTGCTAGTTCACAGAGTGTGAAGACGAGGGCAAGGTGTGTTAATCCACCAATGTTCTCTCCCAAAGCAATAGATCTAGTGTTCATATGGGTGTGTTAATCCACCAATGTTCTCTTCCAAAGCAATAGATCTAGTGTTCATATAAATGATAGAGCCTATATTTATCCTCATCACCTGCTGGATACAGTAGTTCAGGATGGCTCTATCCTTTGTAACTTCACTATGATGATTTGTCGGTATCATTCTTCTGAGAATAAAGTAGTGTCAGACATTAGATACTCATTTAAAATAGAAAGACGAAAGTTTACCTTAACTCCAATTTTCACTTACCAGGCTCCTCTTCCATCTGCAAGAAAAGAAATAACCTCATCCAAGGCCTCATTGGTAGCAGAAAATGATTTATACTGGCAACTGTGCACATCTTCTAACTGATAAAACTCATTAATCTTAACCATTTTACCACGAACAAAAATAAAATCATCAGAAGCCTCTGTAAAATTTGCATAGAACTCCATCACTACACCAATCACTACACCAATAATAGCCTCGGCAGTAAAGTAACAAAAATTTTCCCACTGCCGAGCATTGATTAATTGCTCGACTTCTCCTCCAGGATTTTTAAATCCACGATCCAGAATTACTTTTTTTTTCAAGTAGACTATTAAATCGAGCACTAGCCCTAAAGTTGAAAATTTTTTGTTCATCATAATCTACTTTTCTTTTTTCCTTTGCTCGTTCTTGGGGCCATGGTAAATCTAAGAAAATTTGATTAAAATCCGAATAAATTCCTAAAATTCTGAAAATCACAATGTAAAACGCTTTAAACTTAAATCTACTAAGTAAGAGTTCTTCACCAAAGGATTTTCTCAAGATCTCTTACAAAATTACAAAATTTTTGGATCTCGGTAATGTGAGATAAATCCTTGGTGAAAATGTAAAATTTTTAGTATAAAGTGTGGCTCTTACCTAGAGAAAATGAAATTTGAAGTTCCTTTGCCTTGAAATTTCCCAAAATTTGAGCAAATGTGAGCCCTAGGTGCAAAAACTGGAGGTTGATGGTAACTCAAAGGGTAAAAATGGTGTTTTACTGTGCAAATCACGAATTTTAAGGGGTTTAGGCTGTTCTTGGGTCTAGGGCGCCGCCGGCGTTCTTGGGTCTAGGGCGCCGTCGGCGCTGAAGGTTAAAAATTCCAATTTCAGATTTTTGCAATTTTCAATTTTTTTTCAATTTACTCCAAAGTCTTTTTAGTATTTTTAAACACAATTTTTTATCTAACAATAATTCAAAAACAAACATTTTCACAAACAATAAAAAACTAACTTTTATATAAGAAAATACACTTTTTAACAAATACATTTTTCTAATCACACTTTTACACTCATATAGCAAACTGAGTTGTAAATCAGCGTCGAAATCAAGCCACAACACTAAATGCTGACACAAAACTATACACACAATCAAAGTTCATAATTCTAAAGCAAAGAAAACTAAATCAAATCCACACAATAACATTAAATACATATGCATTTTTAACTAGTAGAGAGTCCAAATTCTTCAATTATTTTGCCTCTTCTTTAGTGCTTTCTCCTCCTCTAATATCCCTCATAGACTGGTAATGAACGTACATATTGTAGAAGTGTCGGTACTGGAATTGATCAATCAAATTTTCTATTTATCCATCCTTTTTCCTTGAACATTCGAACCAATCCTGCTTCAATTGTTCCAGTATGATCAAAATTCTCATTCATCCTCCAATCTAGGTGATCAAAAAGGTACTTAAGCAAAAAGGATCAAAAAGGTACTTAAGATCTCTTATTACATTCGTAATACTCTGAAGTTCTCTTTTAGTTTTCTTCATTTTCTTTTCCAGAGCAAGTGAACTTTCAACCGTTGATGGCATCAATGGAGTTGAAGCATTTGACGAATGATCCAAGATAATATATAATGCTTCATTCTCATTCCCAACATAATTATCATCAATAAGAATCATGGGCTCCCAAGGTAATAAAAGTTTTTCTCAACTTTCATATGGAACTTGAGATTGACTGTAAAGTAGGAAAATTGTGGAAGGATGCCTAAGTCCATAAATTGACCTATTCATAATAATACCCATAAAAGATTTAAAAATGATAGATCCTACATCAATGGGTTTTTTCATTTGAATGTAATAATTTAAAATAGCACTTTCTTTGGTGACTCTACTAATCTTCATGGTAGGGAGTAATTTTGCAAAAATGAAGAAATGTGACTGCTTTGATATTGGATTAAGTGATGAAGCAGAGAAACTAACATATCCCTCATCTCGCATTTTCCAAATATCACTTTCATCTGTCAGAAAATTATAGACATCTTGCATCAAATCTTTGGTAGGGTTAAAATTTGTATAATGATAGATTGGAACATTTTCTATCATATACAACTCATTAATTTACGTCGGAGTAAATGGTACAGCCTTACCTCGTACGAAGACTACTCCTTGGATAATTCCATGTAAGTATAATTCCATGTAAGTTGGCGTTGGCATAGAATTCCTTCACCACAGGTACAACAGCTGCAGGGGTAGTGTAACACAGAACTTCCCATCATCTTTGTACAATGATCTTATCAATCGGAGAACTTGGATTAATCAATCCATGATTGAAAAAGCCTCTTTCCTTGATTAATCTCTTCTTTGTAATAACTTTGTCATATAATCTCTGCGCGTCAAAACCGATAAACATTATTATATTAAAATCTCCATACCTGAAGGTATTTCTGAAATTGGAAGCCATGGAATTTAAAAATAGGGAGTTTCTAGTCATCCAAGGTAGTTTTTAGAACTTTAAAAACACCTCTCGGTGGTTATTATCGAGCGAAATCCCACCAAAATTTCCTGAATTTGTCCTGAACCATCAAAATGCTATCGGTGTCGTCGGTGCTCCCAATGGCGCTATCGACTCCATGGTCAGTTTAGCAGGCGTCGTCGGCGCCAGTGGCCAAAATCGTGTGTTTACATTTTTAATTTGATTCCAAATTTTCCTCCAATACCGCTATTCATTTTAATTTATGATATATAAAATTTTGTAGGATTGTTATGTCCTAATATATAAAACACTTATCAAATAAAATAGTAATGCATAGATATATATATGTATATATATATATATATATATGGGTTGCCTCCCATGAAAAAACATATAAGTAACGCTTGGTTATATATATATGGGTTGCCTCCCATGAAGCGCTTGATTTAACGTCATCAGCCTGACGTACCATTTGATTAGTTGGGTTGACTTAACATTAATTTTTTTTAAAATTGTGGTATGTTCCAATCATAATAATGTTTCAATCGATGCCCATTAACTTTAAATATCTTTCTAGTGTTAGGATCTTTAATAACAATAGTTCCATAATGATGTACTTTAATTACTTTAAGTGATCCTAATCATCTGGATTTCAATTTCCTGTAAATAATCTCAATCTTGTACTATATAATAAAACTTCTTGTCCAGGTTCAAACTTCTTTTTAAGAATCTTTCGATCATGTCATATTTTCATTTTCTCTTTATAGATTTTTGCATTATCATGTGTTTCATTTCTAATCTCCTCAAGTTTATTGAGTTGCAAGTTTATTGAGTTCCTCAAGTTTATTGAGTTGCAATAATCTTTTCTCACCATCTTTTAGATTAAAATTAAATCCCTTAATAACCCAAAATGCTTTATGCTCTAATTCTACTAGTAAGTGGCATGTTTTTCCAAAAATAAGTCTATATGGGAACATTCCTATAGGAATCTTATAAGCAGTTTTGTATGCCCATAATGCAATACCTAATTTAGCATACCAATCCAATTTATAGTAGAAGCGTGGTAAAATTTGATCGGCTTTGAACCAACACTACGGACTTCCTTAACCTCTAAACTCTCGACCTTTTGAGGCAGAATCAGATTGAGGGTCATAGTATTCTCATAGTGGTTTATCCGATCATACATTGTTTCATCTTCATTCCTAATAATTACTCGCGACATTCCATATCATGTAAAAATATTTTTAATTAGAAATTTAGAAACACTCCGAGCATCACATCTGGGTACGCATAAATGGTTCCATAAAATCTAAACCCCACACATCAAAAATTTCAACTTCTAATGTGTAATTTAGAGGCATTTCATTTTCTCTAGAAATATTTCCTACTCGTTGACATCGATTGCATGTTTTAATATATTCTTTAACATCTCTAAAAAGAGTATGCCAATAAAATTCAGCTTACAAAATCTTTTATGCAGTTCTATTTGTTCCAAAATGTCCTCCAAATTCAGAATCATGGCATCTTTCAATTATCTGTTGAGTTTCCTCATAAGGAACATACCTTCTAAGATTATATCTTTACATTGTTTATATAAATATGGGTCATCCCAAAAATAGATTTTGAATCATAAATGAATTTCTTTAGTTGTAAATTTTTAATATCAGGTGGTAAGATATCACTTTGATCCATGGATACTGTTAATATACACAGTACAACAATAATTCAGATTATATTTCACTTGTATTTCCTTACTTTGCAACAAAACCAAAACGCAACAAAATCAAAAACATGA
>NW_018164997.1:377223-379624 GCF_001263595.1 Phalaenopsis equestris | reverse complement strand
CCAAGTATACGTATCATTATCAAGTAATATAGGACTTTCTATTTATGTCCCAAATATCGATCCCATGAGGAAGGTTTAAATCAGGAGAATACGCAACATGCATTATTGAACAGAAAACTTTCTATTTTTAATAAAAAGATAATTATCTAAACTAAAGATGATTTTTGTAGTAATTAAAATTTAAATATTTTTGGTATTTTCAATATTTTGATAGAACAATAACAATTTAAAAAGATAACTAAAGTTTTTATAGAAGAAAAGCACTAAATTTGAAAATATCGTTCTTCTTGTTATGAATCAGTAATAAGTATACAAATTTTGTTGTGGAGGAATACAAATTGTGTTGTGCCAAATAGGAGCAATAATATTCTTTACCCTTACTAGAGATACTATAAAGAATATTGGCTAATTTAAAGTTTGAATAGTTTTGAAGACCGGCTAGGCAGGGAAGATACTAGCTCTTACTTTAGAGTTCCCTCGATTCTCTCCACCTGAGGGCTAACATCTCGTATCAGAACCTAAAATAATAAAACAAGTTGGGGGCTTTAACCTGTCACTTTAAAGTCCTCTAACCACAACTTCCATCCAAAACTTAATTACTTATCATTTTAAGAAGAAAGACAAAGAAAACTACTCAGAATCCATGTAGAAAATAAAACCACACTTTATTTTAAAAGAAGAGTCAAACCAACAACAAGTCTCAATTAAAATCAAAAGTAGTCTCAAAACAAAAAGATAAAAACTTATCTTAAGTCCTCCACCAAACTCTTGAAGTTCCTTTGATTCTCTTATCTTTACAATCACTCAAAATGAAATAACAAAAATGATAAAATAAAAGTAAGTGGTGCCTGAAAATCTCTCCGAACTAACTCCCCAAATGCGAACTTTCAAAACTTTTCAATACTTTCAGGACTCGTTTCTAAGTCTTCTCTTCTTTCTTTTATAATTTTCTAAAAGGTGTCTTGGTTTCTCTTGAAAATATGTCTAGATTCGATGTATTTCCCTAAGAGATCCATCCTTTCGTGATAATATTCATCCATGGTGGTTATAACCACCTATTAAGCCAATGGGTGCCTCAAAAATCTCTTCAAAATTCACGGAAACAGAATTTACTCGCCCAACAACTATCACTGGCACTTAAGCGCGGGGCATCGGGTGCTTAGGCGCGACCTTCTCTGTTTAACCGGTGCTTAAGCGTCGGATCTGGCGCGTATCCGGTGCTCTAGACGCCAAAACACTTTTGCACATTTTTTACCTTTTTACTCCAAATTTGATCCTTTTTCACTCATTTAATCATTTTTCACCCATTTTACATGTATCTGCAAGAAAAACAAAAAAATACCTTCCATTAAAGCGCAATATCTCAAAAATAGATATAAAAATGTGTCTAAAAGCACTATATATTTTAGGTGTATCAAAATCCCCCAAACATAAAATGTTACTTGTCCCCAAGTGACACTTCAATCCTTAAAAACTAAATATGCATGATATGTATATGAGTTTCTTTAGGAGTTACTAAAATTTTGATTTTGAAATATAGCAGTCTAATTTAGAAAAAATATTTAGTAAATGAGATCAACTTAAAGTTTAGAAATTATTAATGCTAAGAAAGATGAAGATATGAGTTTCTCTCTAATTCAGAAATATATTGTAGATTTTACAAATTTAGAACTTAATTCTTTTATTATCTCCACTTAAAAATTTTCATTATATATAATTTTACTTACTATATTATATCTATAAGCTTAAGAGTTTCTCAAGTCTTATACTTTAAAAAGATCAAATGTAGAACCAATTTTTGACTAGGCACAAATCCTCAAGCTTCTTCTTCCTAATTTTTTTCTCTTTTTCTTTTTCTTTTTCTTTTTCTTTTCTTTCTCTTTTTTCTTTTCTTTCTTTTTTTCTTTTCTTTTTCAGGCAAGGATTACTATATTTGGATAAGCCTTTAATGATTTTGAATCCCACTTCTCCTTTCCTAAAGCAAAGTCTTGATATAAGTCTTTTACTTATAAATATAATAATAGTTTTGAAAATTATTTTAATAAAAGAAATTTAGGTATTAAAAATAAATGTCTAAATTATCTAAATTTTTCAAAGATACAATTTTTCTTACTAAAGATAGTTACTTATATTAATTATTTTCTCATCTAAAAACTTTTTAACTTAAAGCTTTTCTCCATTACTAATTTTTTAACTAAATTTTCTTACTCACTTCTAAAATCAATTTTTACTTCCATAATATAACTTCATATACATAATCAATTTTTTTCTTTTCAAATCAAATTCACTTAGAGCACATTTGAGAACAAATAAAATTCTAGTTTTGAAAATATTTTTCATCCCCCCAAACTTAAATTTTTAACAGATTAAACAGTTTAGCATCAGATATATATAAGCAGGA
>NW_018164997.1:372529-377201 GCF_001263595.1 Phalaenopsis equestris | reverse complement strand
GCAGGAATGAAAATTTTAAAAAAAACAATACTAACAGGAATTTTTAAACCCTAATGATACAAGTTTAAAACAAAAAATAGGAGTAAAATTAATTTTTGATCAAATTTTCTATATTTTCATTTCAATTTATCATGTAGAGATTCAATAGACTTCTAAGCAGTGGGTATAAACATAAAAGTAAACTAACACACTAACTTGATTTCACGATCTCATCATAAAAACAAACAAATTAACATGATAAAAGAAAAATACAGGGTAGCAGTTTCAGAAATTTAAATTTAAGATCTAAGTTAACTAGATTTTTAAACTTTTCAAAAGACGTAGAATCAAGTTCAATCCTAATCAAAATAAAATAGTATTAAACACACATCAATAGCTACTACCCTAGAATGTTAAAACAAGCCACTAACAAAACACAACATCACAATAACAATATAAAAGGTTCCAAACATAACATAGTACATAGTCCAAATCAACACAAAACAAATGTACCAGTACTACATCATATAGTCTTCAACATAAACAAACATAAGAATATCTCAATCCTACTCCTCATCCTCAGAATCACCGCTATACCACTTTTCTGTAGGCTCATAATCTGGATATCAAGGATATGGAAGAAATTGCACTCTTGGGTCACCTCTAATCAGGCTCTCCAAAAATGAGTGGAATTTCTCTTCATAACCACTCTTTCTCATATTATAACTATTAGTATGATCTACAAAACATTCTAAATTTTGTACCTTATCAGCGGTAAAATTGATATTATCCATCATCTTCTGTAATAACTCATCTCGGGTATCAGTAGACTAACCTCGTGATGTAGAAGCATGTGAGGTAGATTGTCTAGATGTAGAAGCAACAGAGGTAGAAGCAGTAGACGTCTCCATTCCATAGCTTCTAGAAAAAGAAAATCCTCAGCCAAAAATTGAATGCTCAGAATAAGTCTTCAAATTGATGGTAGTGATGGGCTTTAGAGGTAATAACACTTCCTCCCAGCTATCATATTTAACTTTAGCCTGCCCACACAAGGAAAAGATCAAGGAAGCAAATCCCAGACCTATAGTTGTAACAGCTGTAGCAGAACTGATGATAATCTGCAGATCAAAGCTCTAATGTTGACGAGCTTTCCCTCTTAAATACAATAGTTCAACGTCGCTCTTTCTCTGGCCACTTCACTGATATGATTGGTCAGAAACAGACGAGCAGAAATGAAATAGTGTCAGGCCTTTGAAGGTGCACATAACTTTGAAGTTTGGAAGTTAACTCTCCTTTCATTAGTTATCTTCCAAAGTCCTCTCCCAACAGTCAAGTAAGAAATAATCTCGTCTAATTCTGCTTTAGTAGGATTATAATTTGCATAAAAACATAACATATCCGGTGGTTGGTAAAACAAGTTAATTACCTCTAGCGAAAAAGGTATCAACTTCCCTCGAACCATAACTCGTGAACCATGACTTGATTTTCTTCAGCTTCAGGGAGAATTGCACATAACTCCTTTACAACAGATATAACTGCCATAGCAGAGAAACAACAGAATTATTCCCACTATCGGTGAATAATTAAATCTTTCACGTCTCCACCCAGATTTCTAAAACATCACTCATGAATCAGTTTGCGTGATTGGAATGCATCACTATTCCGATCTTGAGATTTTGAACTAACAAATTTACTCAAATCGAAAGGGGCTTTGCCTTTTCTCCTCTTCATTATTGGTGTCATTCTACAAATTTGATAAATTCCAACAATAACTTCAAAAATCAAGTTTAAATTACTAAACCAAACTTCCAAAAGCACAAACTAAACTTCCCATGCAATTTCCATAGATTTTTCCTCATTTTTCACCATGAATAGTGAATTTTTGAATTTATCCAAATGTGCTCAAAATACATGGTGAAAATCCAAAATTTTTACATAGAAGTAAAGCTCTTACCTCAAAGAACTTGGATCTAGCAAATTTCACTTGATTCTACCAAGAAATCTTCACTTTAGATGTGCCCTACCCCTCAAAAATTGCAAACTCGAGTGGAAGAAAGTGATGGTGGCATTAAAAATGGCGATTTCTGGCTCAAAATTTTACTTTTAACCATTCGCGAACTGATTTTCGTGAACCGGCACTTAAGCGCGAGTAAGTGGTGCTTAAGCGCGAGATGTGGCACTTAGACCTGCTTCTCGGGTTTGCTCGCGCTTAAGCGCGAGATGTGGCACTTAGGAGCCAGTACAAGATTGTCAAAAATTTTTAATGAAACTAAAAAAGCACTATTTGCCTAAGTAAACCACCCCTAAATGGTCTCATAGCACTTAAATGACTATTTTTAACTTCCAGTAACTCTCCTAGTAACTCTCCTTTATCTCAAATATCTCAAAGTTCTCCTTAATAACTATTTCAATTCGAGGCTAAAACAACATAAAATTTCACACAGATAAACTTATATTAATTCACAAACGAGTACAAATACATTTAATTACTTAGTTCTCATTCCAAATAGTCTTAGATGAGAAAATTTTCCTAAATACAAACACTTAACAATCTTTCACAATTAAACACCTAAGTAACACAAACACTAAAAGCAAGTCTTAAACACTAAAACACTTAAAGACAATGACTTTAAACACACAAAAACATAACTTTAAACATAGAACTTAATTCCATTCTTCATTAGAAGGAAAAAATTCAGGTTTTTCATTAGTCTCTCCTAGGGCAACTAGAATATAAAGTTGATAAAACGGACGGTGGTGACGTGCTCTGATGCAATCTTCTTCAATCCACTTTTGCTTAAGAAACATCTCCTTATCTACTTCCTTTATATAACTAGTGTGGCTAAATTGCATTTTTAATTGCCATCCAATATGCTCAAGATGTGCATGAATATCCAATACCTAAGTTTCCAAAACAGACATGTTATTTTCAATTTTGTTATTAACGATTAAGAAAAATGTTATACATCTCTTGTGCACTTTGACTAAATAATTTCTTCCTCATGGTCTCCTCCTTCTTCAAATCCATCTCCCATGAAGACATCATCATAAAATCTATCTCTCTCTTAAACTTTAGGGCTAGAAATGACCTGGGGTGAAATTCCTTCACTAAACCCTTACATTTATAGGCCTAAATCCTTCCAATAACTCTTAGACACATTTAGAAATTACCTTGGCACATTTTTTCAAACTTCTAGGCGGTTTTTTCTTCTAGAATATTAATTTCACACATGCTTTTAAACTACCGCGCTTAAGCGCAGCGTCCGATTTGGCGCTTAAGCACCAATGCACATTTTTGCACTAGTCAACTTAACATCCAAATTCTCATTCTAACATGTCTTGTTCACTAAATAAAGTCTTAAAATCTTTACTAACACATAATAGTTTCAAAAATACTACCACGATTTTCTTAATCACACACAAAACAACAATCAAACTAAAAACACTCTGATAACTATGGGTTGCCTCCCACAAAGAGCTTGGTTTTAAGTCGTCAGCCTGAGGTAACCAGTACATACTCTGGTTGACCCAACATCATTCCATCATTAAATTTATGCTAGTCCCCTATATAATAAGGTTTCAGTCTATGTCCATTAACTTTAAAAACAGTCTATGTCCATTAACTTTAAATATTTTCTTAGACTTAGGATCTTTAATATCCACAGCTCCATAAGGATAAACTTTAATCACAATAAATGGGCCCATTTGCCTGAACATAAGTTTGCCTGAAAATAATCATAACCATGAATTATATAGCAAAACTTGTTGCCCTGGTTGAAAACTTTTAGTAAGAATTCTTCGATCATGCCACATCTTCATCTTTTCTTTACAAATTTTGGCACTTCCATAAGATTCATTCCTTATCACTTCAAGCTCATTTAACTGTAACAATCTTTTCTCATCAGCATCTTTCAAATTATAATTGAACTCTTTAATTGCCCAATATTCCTTATGCTCAAGTTCAACTGGTAAGTGACAAGCTTTTCCAAATATTAACCTATATGGGGACATTCCTATAGGAGTTCTGTATGCAGTCCTACAAGCCCACAAAACATAGTTAAGTTTAACTGACCAATCTATTTTTGTTGGATTTACAGATTTTTCCATAATTCTTTTAATTTCCCGATTGGATAATTTAGCCAAACCACTTTTTTTAGGATAATAGGCAGTAGCAATCATATGATTTAAATGATATTTCCTTAATAAGTTCTCCATTATGGCATTTCTGAAATGACTTCCCCCATCAGTAATGATAACTCTTGGCATCGCAAATCTATAAAATATATTCGATTTCAAAAATTTTTCTACACTTTGAGCATCACACCGAGGTAAGGCAACAACTTCTATCTATTTGGATACATAGTCCACTACCAATATAATATATAAATTTTTGAAAGATGGTATAAATGGTCGCATGAAATCTAATCCCAAAACATCAAATATTTCTTCTAGCATATAATTGAGGGGCATGTCATTTCTTCTAGAAATATTACCTACTCTGTGACATCTATCACAAGTTTTGATATAAGCATTAACATAGCATTAAATATAAGCATTAACATCTCTAAAAATTATAAGCCAATAAAATTCAGATTGTAAATTTTTTTATGTTTTTTTTTATCAACACTGAAATGTCCCCCAAAATCAAAATTATGACATTTTTGGATAATCTCATAAGTTTCATGCAATGGCA
>NW_018164997.1:371265-372126 GCF_001263595.1 Phalaenopsis equestris | reverse complement strand
AATGAGTTCCAATTAAATATGAACTAAATTTATCAAAAGCATATACTATTGCTAATAATTCTTTTTCAGTTGTTGTATAATTAATTTGAGTTTCATTAAGAATTTTACAAGCATAGTAAATAACTTTGAAAATTTTATCATATCTTTGTCCTAAAACAGCTTCAATAGCATAATCACTAGCATCACACATTAATTCAAAAGGTTATTCCCATTTTGGTGAAACTATAATTGGTGTAAAGATTAATTTTTCTTTTAATAACTTAAGAGCTTTTAAGCATTCCTCATCAAAATTAAAAATTACATCTTTCTCCAGTAATGGCATAAAGGCTTAGAAATCTTTGAAAAGACTTTAATACATCATCTGTAGAATCCATCATGTACTAAAAAACTCCTAATTTCCCTTACATTTATTGGATAAGGTAAATTAGCAATCACTTGAATTTTAGCAGGATCTACTTCCATACCATTTTCTGTTATTTGATGTCCTAATACAATTCCTCTTGCTACCATAAATTGGCATTTTTGCTAGTTAAAGACTAAATTTGTTTCTTCACACCACTTAAGGACTTTGGATAAATGTTTTAAACATGAGTCAAATGAAGTTCCAAACACTAAAAAGTCATTCATGAATACTTCAACCCTTTTTCAATTAAATCACAAAAAATTGTCATCATACATCTTTTAAATGTAGTAGGGGCATTACATAAACCAAAGGGCATTCTTCTAAAAGCAAAAGTACCATAAAGACTAGTAAATGTTGTTTCCTTTTGATCCTCAGGAGATATTTGAATTTGGTGATAACTAGTATATCCATCCAAAAAATAAAAGTATTTATGCCCAGCTAGTCTATCCAGCATTTGA
>NW_018164997.1:356396-371162 GCF_001263595.1 Phalaenopsis equestris | reverse complement strand
CTCATTATGTTCATTTACAGTTACAGTTACTCCTCCTTTCTTAAGAATGCAATGAATTGGACTAACCCATGCACTATCTGAAATATGGTAGATGATTCCAGCATCTAACCACTTTAAAATTTCTTTCTTAACAACTTCTTTCATAACAGGATTCAGTCACCTTCGCAAATTAGCCCTGGGTTTGCAGTTCTCTTTCATATGAATTCTATGCATACAAATTGAAGGACTGATTCCTTTAATATTAGCAATTGTCCATCCAAAGGCTTCCTTAGATTTTTTGAAAATTTTCATCAACCTTTCTTCTTCTTCCATCAATAATTTTGAGGAATTTATAACTGGTAAAGTAGAGGAATCTCCTAAAAAGGCATATTTTAAATGAACAGGAAGTAACTTCAACTCTAGTTCTGGAGGTTTTTTAATAGATGGAAAAAATAATTTATCTTTGTCTATCGTGTCCAAAACTTCAAACCTTTCTCAAACATAGTTTGAATTTTCCTTAAAAAGATCTTCACATTGATTTAATTCCTCTTCTTGCTCTTGTTCTAAATCTTTTTCTTCAAAATTTTCTTCATAAGTAGTTCTAAAATGGCTTTCACTTAGATATCTTATAACATTCATCCTATAACATTCATTATCTTTACCTTTTGCAAGGTATTTCATTGATTTTGAAATGTTAAAAGTAACAGTTTAATCATTGACGTGCATTGCTAATTCTCCTTTTTGCACATCTATCATTGCTCTTCCTCTGGCTAGAAAAGGTCCCCCCAAAATGATAGGTATCTATTTATCTTCCTCTATATCTAGCACAACGAAATCAATAAAAAAGATAAATTGATTGACTTTCACTAGGACATCTTCTATAATTTCTTTAGTGTATGTTATCGAACGATCTGCTAACTGCAGAGTTACAGTAATAGGGGTTATTTCATTATTTCTCCTAATCCCAATCTTTTAAATATTGATAATGGCATAAGGTCAATGCTTGCACCTAAATCACATAAAGCTTTCCCATAAAAATTTTCTTCTATCGCACATGACATTGTAAAGCTACCAGGATTTTTAAGCTTTTCATGAAGCTTCTTCTGAATTATCATACTACACTCCTCACTAAGTGCAATAGTTTAATTATCTTCAAACTTCCTTTTCCCTATTGAGAATATCCTTCATAAATTTTACATAGCTCGGCATTTGTTCTAAGGCTTCAGCAAATGGAATATTAATTGTAAGCTTCTTAATTATTTCCAAAAATTTTGAAAATTCTTTATCTAACTTCTGCCGATGAAGTCTTTGAGGAAATCGAGATGGTGGTTTTTCCAAATCAATTTTTAGTGGATAAATAGGTCTCTTAGAATCTCTTAGAGCGTCCTCTTTTGATTCTTCAATTTCTTCTCTCTCTACTTCAATTTCTCTTTGAACCCAACCTTCCAACTCTCTTCCTCTTCTACGTTGAACGGGTTTTACTTATTCTTTATTCTGGTCTTTTGGATTTAATTCAGTATTACTAGGAAGTGTTCCTTGGGATCTATTACTTTATGAATTTGCTATTTTCAAGTTGATTCTCAATAGATTCTCAATATTACTAATTGCAGCTTCTTGACTTTATAAATGATTTCCCTAAATTGGTGGTTAGGCTGGAAGGATACCGGCTACCACTCTAGAGCTCCCACTACTCTCTCACCTGAAAGCTAACAATTTACATTATTTTCCAATCAACTGGACCAAATTGAAGATTTAAATATGTCGCCTTAAAATCTCCAATTCTGTATCCGACAAATTATATTTTCCAATTTATTTGCACTCAACCTCATGGATGACATCCTCTCCTATGGAATCAAATGTATGGAATCAAATGTGTATGGAATCAAATGTGATTCTCTCTATATTGTAGAAATCATAGCCCTTTTGGAACCTATGTTTCTCAACATACGGTTCCAATCATCACAAATTATTGACATTTAAAACCATATAAAATAAAATCAATTCTTCACAAAACCAAATCTCATTGTAGGGAGAAGGATAAAAAAGACTACTCAGAATTTATGAGAAGGATACGATAAAACATGATTTTCATATATAAAAATAAGTTTACAAACCAAAGAAATAAAATAACACAACTTATCTCACAATCCTTCCCAAGCAAATCACTAGAAGTTCTCTTCAAGCACTTTCCCTCTTTACAAGCACTCTCAATTCTCTCTTAGAAAAGTAATGAAGAAGAAATCTCTCACCTTCCCACTCCTCTTAAAATAATTGAAGAAAATCTCCAAGCCCTTGACTTTCTCTCTATCTCTCTCTCTTGCCTTCTTCGAAAATCTCTTACATGCCTCTTCCAAAAACTTTCTTCAAAACGCTTTTTTAAGCCCTAGACTTTCCTCTATTTTATTAGAGGCTGCCTTCCTTCAAAAAAAATTCAAAATTTGCTCCAAAATTCTGTCCAAAAGTCAACCTTTTGAATTCAAAAGACATGTCTACTGATCCAAGATACATATCCCTTCATAAAAGAACTTTACAAAGTGTCTAGATGCATTGAATCACTCCATGGGGTGTTTAGAACAAGTGTACCTTTTGAAATTTGCACAAAATTTATTCTAAACCACCTTAATCTGCCAAAAGTGGTCTATGGCACTTCAGCGCTAGTCCTGGCGCTTCAAGCGCCAACTTACTTAAGATTGTGTTGTTATGGGTTTTGGCGCTTCAAGGGCCAACTCTCTGTCAAATGATGCTTCAAGCGCTTCAGGTGCCAACTCTCTGTAAAGTGGCGCTTTAGACGCCAGTTATGGCGCTTCAGGCACCTGAATCCAAAAGTTTGCTATTTTGGCTCCAAATTTCATCTGTTTTACTCATTTTGCTCCAAATGCATAAAATTGATATACTAAAAACAAAAACATGAAAAAATATCATTCTTTAAAGTGCAATATCATCAAAATAAGCATAAAATATATACTTAAAACAACATATTATTTTGGTGTATTAGTTCTCTGATCACTTGGGAGTAATTAAAATATTTTTCCTAATTTTATAAACAAAGTTTAAAATTTCCAAAGGCCTGAAAATGAATTTTCCATAATTTTGCACTAAAATAATTACAATTAATAAAATATAAATCATTAAAAAATGGAATTTATTTTCTTGGGTTCCCCGAACTCAGAGAAAATTAATAAAAATATAGAAGTTAATTTTCAACTTAAATAATATTTTACATTTAATCAATACTCAAAATCATCAAATAAATCTAATAATTAAAATATATCTCCAAAAATCATGAAAATTGGTCTTAGTGGTCCTCTGATCTAGGTGAACCTTCAATAACATAAACAAAAATTTTATTTTGATTAGTTAAATAAATTGATATTGAAAATCTTATTTTTTAAGTTAAAATAATTATTATAAATTAAATTAAAAATCAAAAAAATCACATTTTCTCTTTTGATATTTTATTTGACCCATGAGTGGGGTACTATAAAAATTTCAAAGTCATTTGAGTTATAGTTAATAAGTTATGAAGTGGGGAACCCTAAAAGCAAAATGGTAATTTTGAATTTTTATGCATTAATTAAATTTTAGGATTGACTAAAGGGTAAATGAGTAATTTTGATCATAATGAACTCTTTTAGATGATTGAACACAAGGGATTAAATGTTAGAAACCAATGCCTCACTTTTCTATAATAAAGGTATAATTGTAATTTCCCCCAATTATTATAATTGTGGAGTTAATTAAACTAAATGTATCTAAGGTGAGGGCTTTGATTTTGGAAAATGATAATTCACTAATTTAAAACCCCTAGTTAATGTTTGATTGATGTAGTCTTTAATAAGGATTAAAAATACCATATGATTTAACATCCCTAAAAGTTCTGAATTTATCCATTCATAAGTCTTAAGGGCTTAGTAGTGAACTAGACTTTTAGTAGTGAACTAGACTCTAGACTTAATTTAGATTTTTTAATGAGGTTTAAGAAACACAACTAATTATGAACATTTTGCAAACGCTATAAGCCCAACTTTAATTGTATGTATAAAATTCCTAATCACTTAATCTTGCCCTCAAGGGCACCCATTTATATAACTTTTAAGTAAATTATTAAATGACTAATTAAGTACCCCTCTCATGAGATAATTAAAACATCAGGTTCAGTGAGCACATAGTATTTTGATCAATCAAACCCTAAGTTTAGCTTTGGATGATTATTTGAATAATATCATGAGTCCAAATAAACTCAGAATGTTTCAAAGAATTCTAAAGGTTGTTTGGGGTCATGCTTCGAACATCCTTATGATCTTTTGGATATTTTTGAAGGAAGAATGAACCTATTATACTTTTTTCCAGAAAATCATCCATTAAAGCTTCTAGGGAACCATCAAGTTACAACATAGAACTTATTAGGGGCAATTTAAACCTTCTTCCATGTTTTCCTTTCCTGCAATTTTATTTAAACTTCTGCAAAATTATATACATGTTGCAAATTAATCTTTAAGAGGGAGTAAGAAGAGGATGACAATACACCTTTACAATTTTATTTAATATATGTCATTTTATTTACTGCAATTTACTCTTACCTTAAAATTTTATACATTCTTGGTTGTAGATTTTACTTCACCTGCAAAACAAAAATAAACTTTCCAAAATCAATCAACTTTTTCAAACTTAAACAATATTTTTAAAACAAAAAAACAACAATTCATAACACGTCCTTTTGAATTTACGGGAGTCCCTCGGATGATATAACCCACAGTTGCTAACAAGATGTCCCAAGTTTAAATGATTTTAACAACTCATTTAAGCTAAGTAAATTCAAAAGAAAATAACGGTACCAGAATAAGAGAACCGTGGGATTATAATCAGTGTCACTCTAATCAACTTTAACCCCCCATTTTTAAACTGAAACTTATCATTTAAACCTTAGACTTTAGGATTGCTACATCTATGAGGAACTTGGAGTTAGCACCGTGGGCAGCATAATAAAGATGTACAAAAGAATAACTTCGAGGGAGCAAACAGATCTACAATAGCACAAGGATCTACAATAACAATCTCTTTCCTTAGAATTAAATAACAAGCCATAGGACTTTAAGGTTTTCTGCCTAGTGCGACATATATCCCCAACTTTATCTTTAGGCTTTAGCATAATTGTGTTATGCAATTTAAGTCCTAACTCGCCTTAGATTATGAGATTGTCATTTATTATGACATAAACCCTCTTATCTTTTAGGTTGTTTGTATGACCGTCTCACACAAATGTATGCCATAAATAATAATAATTGGTAGGATGAAATATGCAATAATATTATCTCACTGAAATTGAAGTCAAACTATAGGATAGCTTGGGAAGTCATTGAGGTTCTCTTCAGGATTCATGACATCCCCTAATTTTTCTTTCTTTGGATTTTAAAATAAAACATTCCAAATTTGATATTCTCCCATTTGAAAATCCCTTGTTCAATATTTAAAAAACCCTACCTTTTAAAATTTTTGAAGGCATGATTTTATGATCTAAATCAAGAATTTTCTTAAGTGACTTCGGTCATTTAAGATGTAATTAACTGTAGGGGCTTGCCCTTATATGAAACTTTAAGAACCCAACTTACCCTACATAATCTTCCATATTAAGTAGGAGAACTTGTCGGCTTATATAGAAAAAGGTTCACAAACCAAATAGATTTCATAAATTCTTTAGTTTAATTAATTGAACATCACTAATAAGTGATATGTGTCTATTCCTTATGGTAGGTATGTCACTTGTAATGTTGTTTTAAACTATTGTCTATATGAGATCGGTTCAGTCTCATATTTTCAAAAATTAGAATATTATTTTTTCAAAATTAAAAAACTATTTTTCTAAAAACCAAATTTATATGTATATTAAATTAAAACTAATTTCAAGACACAAACAATACACACACACACATTCCCCGTCGATAGTGAGTTGTCCGCTTTAGCAGGATTAAAGAGCTATGAATGTTGGGACCTTGGTCAGGCGGGTCTCTACATTCACCCTTACAACATTAATTCAAACTTGATTCAAATTAAAACAAAAAAAAAAACTAAAACATGTTCTTATAAATAAATCACAACTCAAACATAATGGTTAGGCTTGATTCACTTCATTTGGCATACACATTTAGATATTTTGCTAGTCTACCAACCTATATTTAGGTTAGGCTAATGTGAATTGTTGTGTGCTTGTGATTGTGTTTGTTTGTTGTGGTTTTCTTGTTTGATTTGCAATTGTAGATTAATACTAGTACATTTTCATTAGCATAAACTTTATTCAAGCATGGTTTATAGGGGTTATGCTGGGCTTGAAATTAAAAGTAAGATTTTAAATTAATAATTTGTTGGCACTATTTTTGGTTAGGAATGTTTCCCGTAAGAAGTTGTCGGTCACCGGAATCAAAATCCTGTCGCCCTCTTCGGAAGGACAATTTTAATGTTTAGAAAAATATGAAATCAAACTGACCCCATATTTTTTAAAGCTTAGCATTATACCTCAAACTCTGCAAACTTTGTAGTTATCCCAAAGGATAAACACATGACTTGAGGATGAGGCTCGATCAAATGAACTGAGAAATATATGACGCTCGTTTGGTCTGCGAAACCATTTTATTTACCGACAATTTCTCCTATTTAATATGAAGAATTAAATAGGATTTATATTAAGCTATATTAAGCTGAGTTCGAGAAAAGCTTCCTATATGAGCAAGCCCCTATAGTTAATTTCATCTTAAATGATGGAAGTCATCGAAGAAAACTCTCGATAAAAATCAAGAAATATTATCTTCAAGGAATTCAAAGGAAATGACTTTTCAATGAAATCGGACAAAGAGGTGTGAAAGGGGAATGGTTCAAATTTGGAACATTTTTATTGTAGAATCCAAAAGAGGAAGAACTTGGGGATGACATAGATCCGGAGGAGAACCTTGGTGCCTTCCCAGTCTATCCTACTATTTGGCTTCAATTTTAAAGAGAAAAATTTAAGTGTTTCATCCTGCCAATTTTATCAATTTATGGCTTACATTTGTGTGGAATGATCACACAAATAGTCTGAAAGATGTGAGGATTTAGGTCATGAAGAACGACAACCTCGGAATCCTAAAACGAGTCAGAGCTAATATTGTATAGCAGAGCTATACAAAGGCTTAAAGATGAGGTGAGGATTTATGTTGCATAAGCATACAACCTCGAAATCCTATGGCTTGGTTGTTTAATTCTAAGGAAGGAAATTGGTTTAGCTGCGGAAGACAGGTTTTGTTGTTGACGATGGTCGTGTTGCCCACAATGCTAGCTCCAAGCTCCTTGTCGTGAATTTACTAAACTTTATTGGGGCATATTAAAGTTGATTAGAGTGATCGGTTAGGATCCTACGGTTCCTTCATTCCGGCACCACTATTTTCTATTAGATTCACTTAGTCCAAATGAATTTACTAAACTCAACTTAATGAGTTTCATAATTTCATTTAGACCGTGGGAAGCCTCATTAGCAACCGTAAGTTACCTCCTCCGAGGAATTCCCGATCATCCGATAGAGAAGTCTTAATTTAATTGCAATTGTAGTTTTGTGCGATGTTTGTGATTAAATTTTGAGTTGTTTTATATTTTGAATGGGTGAATTTTATCTTGGGGTGAATTTTATCTTGGTTGACTTTAGTTTTAGTTTTGGTTTTGGTTTTGTAGCTATCTTGATAGTCATGCAGGGTGGGCAGGGTGGCATCGTTGTTTAGCATGCAAGTTTGGCAAGTATAGAAGGTATAAGAAAGACAACATTGTAAACTATAAAAAGCCTACCTGGCGAGTCTTCTCTTTCCACCACCTTAAACTCAAAATGCATGTCAGGGCATTTTTTTTGAAACAGGAAAGTGATGTTTTGGCGACCTACCTAACCCTAGGTCATATCTTGGTGGGTCCCTATTAGTTTGATTAAAGATGATTTTATTAAGTAAAGCACATTAAGTTCAGTAGACCTTTGAGGTATCCAACAAGTTAGGAGAAAGAAGCAGGTCCACGCTTCCTTCTCACTACCTGGTGAAAGATCTTGAGCTCATTTAAACTTATTGCATTGCTTAATAATTCACCCTATGAACACCTTAATGCGCAACGAACGTTGATGTTCTAATTATCCCTAAGAGTAGGGTAATTATCATTTGTAATTTAATTTTGAAGATTATGTGAATGAAAAACCTTAAGGGGGCAAGCTAGTGTTGTTGGAACATTTAGCCAAATTTTGGTCCTAATTGGGCTTTTAGTGTTTTAAAGGTCTAAAATTTTAGTTATGTTTTCTTTTTTAATCCTCATTTAATCAGTCTTGATTTAACTTTTTGAAACAGGAAAGTGATGTTTTGGCGACCTACCTAACCCTAGGTCATATCTTGGTGGGTCCCTATTAGTTTGATTAAAGATGATTTTATTAAGTAAAGCACATTAAGTTCAGTAGACCTTTGAGGTATCCAACAAGTTAGGAGAAAGAAGCAGGTCCACGCTTCCTTCTCACTACCTGGTGAAAGATCTTGAGCTCATTTAAACTTATTGCATTGCTTAATAATTCACCCTATGAACACCTTAATGCGCAATGAACGTTGATGTTCTAATTATCCCTAAGAGTAGGGTAATTATCATTTGTAATTTAATTTTGAAGATTATGTGAATGAAAAACCTTAAGGGGGCAAGCTAGTGTTGTTGGAACATTTAGCCAAATTTTGGTCCTAATTGGGCTTTTAGTGTTTTAAAGGTCTAAAATTTTAGTTATGTTTTCTTTTTTAATCCTCATTTAATCAGTCTTGATTTAACTTAGATCACTATTAAGCCCTTAAGACCTAGGTGAATGTCTTGATTAATTTTGAAAAAGTTAAGTTTTAGCTGATCATGATTCATTATTTGAACTTCATTTGAACATCAAGTATGGGTATTAAATTGATTAATTATTGACTTCAAAAGTCATACCCCTAAGTCCTAGGTTCATTTAATTTTAATAAACTTCCAAATTTAAATAATTTAGAAATTTATTAATCTATCCTTTTAATTAGGAAAATGATGCTGGTTTCTACCAATTAATCCCCTTTTTAATTTTAGTCAACCAAAAAAGTTAACTAAGATCAGAGGTTGCCCATTTCCCTCCTTTAATTAAGCCTAAATGTTAATTAAGGCCAAATTCCTAAAATTACACTTTCGCCCCTAAGGCTCTAACTTTTCATAATTTGTCAAATTCAAATCAAATGAGTTTGAAACTTTTATCCTACCTCATTAGTTGGTCAATTAAGACATCAGAGGAGAAAATGTGATTTTTCAAAATTTAATTTAATTTATATAATTATTTTCATGCAAAAATGGGATTTTCAAAGAAAATTTGTTAACTTGACCAAGATGAAGCCTAATCACTTGAAATTTTTAATAGAGGTAGACCTAGATTAGAGAGCTATTTGGACAAAATTTCAAAATTTTTTT
Source organism: Phalaenopsis equestris (assembly GCF_001263595.1). Classification (NCBI taxonomy): domain Eukaryota; kingdom Viridiplantae; phylum Streptophyta; class Magnoliopsida; order Asparagales; family Orchidaceae; genus Phalaenopsis; species Phalaenopsis equestris. Next base: position 361,724 of record NW_018164997.1, on the reverse strand, counting down.
AATTTTATTTGAATTACTAGAATTATTCACTAAGATCAGAGGTTGCCCATTTCCCTCCTTTAATTAAGCCTAAATGTTAATTAAGGCCAAATTCCTAAAATTACACTTTCGTACAATTTTGCCCCTAAGGGTCCAAATTTTCATAATTTGTCAAATTCAAATCAAATGAGTTTGGGATTTTTATGTAACTTTTATCCTACCTCATTAGTTGGTCAATTAAGACATCAGAGGAGAAAATGTGATTTTTCAAAATTTAATTTAATTTATATAATTATTTTCATGCAAAAATGGGATTTTCAAAGAAAATTTGTTAACTTGACCAAGATGAAGCCTAATCACTTGAAATTTTTACTAGAGGTAGACCTAGATTAGAGAGCTATTTGGACAAAATTTCAAAATTTTTTTAATTTTATTTGAATTACTAGAATTATTTAAATTCTGGGGTATTTATTAAATATAAAATATTTTAAATGGGGAAAATTAAGTTTTGTATGTTTAAAAACTCTCCATGAGGTCAAAGAGCCCAGAGAAGTAAATTTTTTATTTTTCTAGTTTTCTTTGATTTATTGAAATTATTTTAGTGGAAATCCATTTTTTTAGCCTTTAAAAATTATTTTAAGCTTCAAAACACAATATATTGATTTAGAAAATTAGAAAAAATATTCTAATTACTTCCAAATGCTTAGAAAAAAAATTAGAATATTTCTATGCATTTTATTATTTTTGTGATTTTTATGAATTTTTTAATTATTTTAAATTTTTTAAAAATAGGCTAAAAATGAAGTTTTTATTTTAAATACCATTTTATTTTTATAAAATTCTCCTAATCACATAAAACTCTAAAAAAAAGTTTTTATAATTTTTTGAGTTATATTTTGATTTTTTTTAAAATCATTTTAGTGCCAAAAAGGATATTTAACTTATAAAATCAATTTAGGCCATCATATAGACTCAAAATGCTTTGAAATTTTTATGGGGAGTTCTTTGGATCTTAGACAACAGCGGAGATAAAAAATCAAGTTATTTTAATGTTTGTATTTTTCAAAAATAATTATCTTAGTTTTTTAGGGTTTATGAAGATTATGTTCATTTTAAATGACTTGACTCATAAGAAATTTTCCTAAGGGTTCTCTAGTCATATTAAACCTACTAAATTTTTTTGGATTTTTTCTAATGACATGCTAATTATTATGATTAATTTAAGTAAATAATGTACATAAACTTGAAAATTATGGATCTTTGTCTAGAGGTCTTTTCTGACTTTGGAAAAATTAGGGAATGTTCCCCTTGACAGAGACTACAACATGACAAAAATTGAAGATATGGTGAAATGCCTATATGCATGGAGAGTTAAACGACTCAAAACAGTGTTTAATTAACTAAAACCAAAATATGCATCAAATGGACTTCAAATTATTTTCACATGTTATCCTCTATTCACTGAGCAAAAAGGTATTTTTATTTTATTTTTCTGATTTTTCTACACTAAGATATGAATTTTTGAAGTTAGGGTGTATTTTTGAATTTTTAATTCCTTATTTATATATTTAAACGTGTGGCGCCTCGTCAACCTATGGTGGCTCCGAAACTCCCTGCGGCGCGCTCTCATTCAACGCTACCGTCCACGCTAGCAGCCACGCGTCCCGCGGTTCGCGTAAGGAAGTGCTGTCCTGCTTGATCTCGTATGTTGATGAGATAAACGTGCAATCGGACGGTTATCCGTCATCATCCCCAAATAGACTAACCCGAGAACTGTCCATCTTCAAGGCTTGATATCTCCCTCATTTCTCAACCAAATTTAGTGACTTTTCTTAAAAGCTCGTCTAGCCTAAGCTCGTCTAACCTAGAGAAATATATCCATACAGTTAATATGCCATGAAAATAAGCCCAAGCAAATGGAGAATCAAAATAGGCTCTGGATGAGGAGGAGTTCAATACCTTTGCTCTGAGAAGGGAAGCTTCAATTAGAGATTCTTGGCACGTTCATTGGAGACCAAGGAGGCTAGGGATTGAGCCTCTTGCTGTGATGTAAGGTCTATGTATGATTTGACCAAGCCCGATTTCTGATGTTGATCAAAGTTTATGCTAGAGGCTAAGTGGAAGGGAGATTTGATAGGGCTTTGTCTTCTTTCATTGTTGTGAATGTGAGGATACAAGTAATTGAAGTTTGGTGGACTGTGGGAGTGTAATGAGCTCTGTCCTGGTTTCAGGCAGAAATTTAAACTCAAAATTGGGCTTCCATAGTGGGAATCAGTGGGGGAGGATGGTTGGATTGCACTGAGGAGGTCTCAAAGAAGCTATGTGAGTGATTTGGGAAGCTCTCTCTGAGAAAATTTCAGCACTACCTCCATGGCCGTGGAGGTGAGCTTTTTATAAAAATGGGCTTGGGGTGGCTGTCATGGACAATGTTTGGGTGCAATGTGATGCTTAGGTGGATGGCAGATGGGCTCTACAATTTAAAATGGGTGAGTTGGCCTCTAAGTTTGAATTAGGTGAAGTTTAAGAGGGGTGACCCTTGGTTTTTGCTTCTCCGACAATTAGGCCGGTCGGCCATGGCAGGGGGAGGTGGCTAGAAGCTCAGGAACTCAGGGGAATATGTCACAGCAATTAAATGAATTGAGGTTTGGTTTTGGCAAAAATATCAAAGGCTTAAGCAAATATGGAATCAAAATCCCTTGATTTAGGGGACCTTTGGTCCATGGCTTAGCTTAGGTGATTTTATGAGGTTTAGCTTGGTTATTAGGGAGGTTTATTTATGAGGTTTATCTTGGTTATTAGGGTCCAACTAATGGTTGTGGAGTCATTGATTTTGTGACTTTGGGGGTGGTTAGGCTAATTTTAGTGCATGGGTCCAATGTGGGTTCAAATGACCAAAACTTGGGGTTGGGCTAGGCTATCTATGTCAATTGACCCAATTGATTGATTCACTTGATGTATTTGATTTTAATGAACATTTTTGGTGAAGGATTGAAAGGATTTTGAGTTCAATTGAAGGGTCAATTTAAAGGAATTTGAAAATTGATCATTTTGGGCATGTTGGGCTAACCTTGGGTATAGATTGGGCTAACCTTGGGCTAAGTCCAAATTGATGGTTGAAAATGATCAATAGGAATTCCATGAAGAGTTTTCAACATAAATTGGGTGCCAATTTTGGGATTAAGGCAATGAAATTGGTGAAATTTGGGGACAACCAATTTGGGGCAATTTGGGGATTTTGGACTTAAGTTGAAATTAAATGAAATTGAGGCTTCAAAAAGACAATTAAAGGTCAATTTGGATTTTTAGGAATCTTATGAAAAGTTTAGGGTCCAAATTGAGACCAATGGAGTAGGCCCTAGGGTTCAATTTGGTGGAACCAAGTCATAGGGCCAAAATTAGGGGTTTTGATTTAGATCAAAATTGGGCTCAAATCATTGGGTCAATTGAGCTTGGATTTGGTTTAGATTGGTCACATGAATGAAAGGTGAATTTGAGTTTAAGATTGAAATTTGAGGAAATTGGGATCAAATTGATTGGCATTTGAAGTGGATTTAGGGAAATCTGTGCCTTTAAAGGCAATTTGGGGGTTTTGGTCAAAGATGGTCAAATTAGAAAAATTAGATTATGTGGTAGTTGATAAAAATGAAATTGAGAATATTTGGAATATTTTTCGAATTTTTGGGACTTTTTGAAATTTTTGAAACTTTGGGCTAAGGAGGGGCATTTTGGTAATTTGGTAATTTTTTGGTCATTTTGAGTAATTTGGGTGGTTTTAAAAGTTTTGAAATAATTTTTTGAACAAATTTGAGTGTTTTGGATAAATTTGGAAATTTTGGCCAAATTTAGGGTTTCAATGGTACTTGGGTAATTTCGGGGAGTTTAGGGGCAAAAAGCTAGGATGAGTATTTTGGGTAAGATTTGGGGAACTAACCACCAAAAATAAGCCGTGGAATAAGCCTTGGACCAATGGAAACCCCATTTGTGTCTTCTATGTACTGGTCTTAACTAAACCCTAGCCTACTTAACTAAACCCTATCCTAGGGCTAGTAAGTTTAGGGGATCATCTACATGAATATCCCAAAAGTATCAAGGGATAAAAGTCAAGAAATTTTGGATTTAGGGTAGTGAGTGAGTGTGAGTGTGGGCTGTGAGTGCTTTAGCTCCAGGCCAGCACCTGGGGTCAACCCTAAGGTCAAATAGCCCTATAGGAACTCTCCCTAGCTCCCCCATAATGACCCCACCTACTAAGTCCTAGAGGTTAGGACCAATATGTGGAACTTCAAGTTGAGTAAAGAAAAGTTTAGAATTTCTAATGGTGATGGTACTTTTTCTAGTTTTCTAAGAATAGTCAATAGGAAAGTCTTATGGCTAGACCTTAGACTACTAAAGAAGTTTCAAGATCAGACATCAACCAGAAGTGAGGTCAACATAATTTTTTGCTTGTGCTAGCTATGTTTGTACACCCATAAGCGCAATCTATATGATAGAGTTCATAGTTCCCGAGAATCCTAAGTCCACATGTGTGTATCACATACTAGTTGTGTTTATTAGCTTGCAATTCTACTAATGTCTTCTCTTGCAAGATTTATAGTTAGTTTTTGTTACCTAAAAATACAATTCAATTAACAATGTAAGAGCTCACAAGAGTAGGGTGAGTGTGAAATGCTATATTACTTGGTCATATGTTAGACAAAATATAAACATAAACATTTAAATTTTTTATGCTTTGTAAAATTCATCTATATATATTTATGGCGACATAGTGATTAAATAACCTATTAAACTTCAAAAAGAATTGCATAGAAAGATTACATTTTATATAAAGCTCGAGAAAATGAAAGTGATTTCTACTTGCTTAAGTTAATGGATGATAAATGAAAGATTCAACTACCATGGAAATGGACAAGGTAGGATTTGGAGAAAATAATTTGTTACTATTACAATAAATTTTTTCCTTTCATTGTTATAGGAGTTCAAATGAGAGTTCATCTTTGCATTAACTATTAGATTCTCTTACGAAGGCTTAAAACAACAACATTTATTTCTTGATAAGAAGTCAAAAGCGTCCTTCTACACGCACCTTAAAACTATTATTTAACTTTTTTGATTGGCAGCCCTATCCCTTTTCATTCCTTCTTACCTCACTGTCACCTCCCAAAAGAGCCCTTGTGGGTGGTGGGCAGCCCAGGACTTAAATACTGCTTTTCGGCCCTACACCTAGCCAATGTGGGACTATTTGTCTGTGACATTCTCCTCCACCCAATCACGTGACGCCCTCGTCACGGATCGGCTCCACCGAGGGTCCCACTGGACCATGAAGAGTCCACACACCTGGCAGACAGTAATCTG
>NW_018164997.1:348232-356290 GCF_001263595.1 Phalaenopsis equestris | reverse complement strand
TTTGTCTGTGACATCACGCTCTCTTCTTTTATGTCTACTTGCTTCCTGTTGTGCCTCATTCTCTCTTACATCTCTAGGTATTTGCTTGCCATTGTGAGTTGAAACTTTTTTAAGAAATTCTATTTATGTTAATAACAAATTCATGCTCGTAAAAATATATAATTAATCAACAAAAAGTTTCACAACCCTAAGAAAAAAAAATCTTTTCCAAAATTTCATTCTGTTTTTTACAGTAAGTAGGAACTTTTTATCATATCTAATAAGAATTTTTTAACAATAAAATTTCACTCCGTAACTTTAGTAGCTTACTGTTAGAAAATACATTTTGAAAAATAAAAATTTTTCATATCTATTTTGATTGAACAAATCAATATTAATTTTAACCTCTACAAACAAATCCTAAATACTTTCATTTCTTTTAATTCTCCGTCTTCAAAAAATGTTTTCGTCTATGTACAAGCAAATATGCCCAAACTAGAATCCTGGAAAAATAATGCAGAATCATTGAAAATCAAAGCTGAGAATCTGAGACCATGATGTTTGGATGTTCACTTTTGTTTTTACAGCTGCCAATTTGCTATAATTTATTCATCCGCGCGAATTTCTCTTACTAGAAAGGTCTACTTACAATGAAAATAATAATAATAAAAACTCACAATCTACTTACAATGAAAATAATAATAATAAAAACTCAACTTGAAGAAAAATTAAAAAGAAAAGGAAAAAAGGGGTCCTTTTTCATTTCCTCCGGTCAGAGTCAGAGTGAATCTTCGGTATACCTTGTCATGCTCGTGTCTATTTCTCTATCATTTTTTATAATGTTTGGTGGGCATTCAAACTGTGTTCTTCTCTGTTAGGTAAGCGTTTGGAAAAGCTGAGAAATGGATGGAGAAAAATGGCGCAATTTTTTCCTTGTTACATTTTGCTTCTGCTTCTCGATCCTTGATTTCTCTCGCAGGTTTCGGTGCTATTTGGTCGATTTTGACTTCGTTTCTGCGTTTTTGGACTCTTGTGGACAGATAATTGCGAGGAAATCTCGTATCTGTTTTCTAATTAGTTAAGGAGGGGGTTGCAAAGGTTGCTTCTTTTTTCCTTCTGACGTGATATTGCGCTCTGTTTCATCCATTGTAGTGACTTCTGTGGTTCTTTGGGGATTGTTGGGGTTGGGTTTTCTTCGTCCACGTAAAAAGGGTGTTTTTTTTAATAACTTAACTTTAGTTCGTTTTTATAGTAAATTTTCTGATTTTGACGTTGTCATCGCTCGTCGATTGATTTATTATTGTTTCAATGTCCTTAACATTGTAGTTTCCTGCATCTTTACATATGCTATTGGCTTTGTTTGGTTATATTTACATATAAATTATGGATTTTACCCCTAATTGAACTCCTAAGTACAGGCTTTCATTTGAGGAACCTAATAACTTTGATTTTTTGTTGTGTTCAGACTTAGAATAATCCCTCTAGGTATTATTTTCATTTGTTAATTGGGTTGCTATTCTATCAGATTTATTGCAGCTTCAGTAAGGTAGTAGTATGGTTGGTTTTTTTTCTGCTGCTGCTTCTTAGCAATAGCTTTTGGAGTTTAAGATCGGCCCCATTTTCCCTTTAAGGTGGGAGTCGTGTTGACTTTATAAAAATGCTAAATTTTGTAGATTCTATCATCTGGTTGCATAAAGTTAGAAATTAATATAAGTTTTAAGCTTACCAACACCTTCTAAATCCCTTAAATATGATGATACAAATTTTACTCAAAATGAATGAAAATTAAATTATTACTTTTTATAACATATTTTATACCTTCATGCAATCAAATGAGCCCTTCTTGTTATTTTAATTTCTTTGTAGTCTCAATTAGCTCTCATTGCTAGTTTCCCCCATTTTTTTTTCTTCTTAGGTTAACATAATGAGAGGAAAAGAACCAACAGCTGAAAAGTTTTTTGTTTTGAATACTGGGGCCAAGATTCCAGCTATAGGACTTGGGACATGGCAATCTGGAGGCGATATCTGCATTGAAGCAGTGACATCAGCTTTAAGGGCCGGATATCGACATATAGATTGTGCACATCTATATGGAAATGAAGTTGAAGTTGGCAAAGCTCTGGCAGAAGTTTTTCATGGTGGACTTAGGAGGGAAGATTTGTTTTTGACTTCTAAGCTGTATTTTGCTACTAATTCTCATAAGAGGATTGAAAATTCTGTTAGAGTTTCTCTACAAAGTCTTGGTGTGTCCTATTTAGATTTGTATCTAGTACATTGGCTTGAGAGTTCAGCTATGGAAGATGCCACAGACCCTCCCTTGAAATCGGGGAATGAATATAAGCAATTCTTGCATCGGTTGAAACCGACATGGAAAGCTATGGAAAACTTAGTGGAGATGGGTCTTGTTCGTGCCATTGGTGTAAGCAATTTCACTAGTCAGCAGATCAGTGAACTACTTCAGTTTGCTAAAATTGTTCCAGCTGTTAACCAGGTTAGCCTGTTAAGAATTTTATTAATTTGATTTTCTATAGTTACCTAAAAGGAATGGTGCTTGAACCCAGGAGAGGAGCTATTTTGGATATCATCTTCAATTATTGCATCCTACTATTTTCACTTTACCAATTTTCTCATGTTAAGAACTAGCTAGCTATGATGAAAAAAGCTAAACTATCATGCATGTCTTCTAACGATGGAGAAAATGACCAAATTAGCCTATGGAATATTTAGGGTGTGTTCATTATGTCCTTGTTCTTTCATATTCATCATCTTATTCAAAGTTGACTGTTTTGGTCCTTCAGTATGACTTAGTTAGTCCCTCAACTCAATTTTTTGATTGAGTTGTGAGGGACCGAATTAGAGCATAAGAGCATACATAATGGTTTTCTCCTTAACTAGGTTTGAACTCTGAAAATATAACTTATCTCATAAAAGAAAGCAATTTACATGCTAGATTGGATTATGATTAAAAGAAAAGCTCCATGATCTACTCTCTCTTTCTCTCTCTCTCTCTTTCTCTAATATATATATAGAGAGTGCTATAAGTTATATATATATATATATGAGAGAGAGAGAGAGAGAGAGAGAGAGAGATTGTGTGCGTGTCTTTATGTGTATTACAACTACAAGTGAAATTATCTGATGACAAACAATTGTACATCAAATGCTTGTGATGCACCACTCTTGCAAGTAAACATTGGGCAGAAATAATGTACTTCCATAAATATAAGAGCTTAAGTTAATTGTGATTTGCATTTAGTTTTGTTTTCATTACATTTAGGAAGAGTTTCTTAACAAATTAAGTTCCTTAAAGGGCTGATTCCCGGATCTGATATGAAAAGCTTGATGATTTTTAACTTTCACTTTTCTATCCTTGCTCGTTTCATCTCAATTAGTATTCCTTTTGATGAAGGGTTTCTTTTTGTTCCAAAATTTAAAATCAAAGTAAAATAAAATTCTTGCTTAAATATTTTTGTCATCTATAACAAGCTGTAATAACCTTATTGTCAACTCTTTTTAATCCCTATTAGGGGTTTTCTTCTATGGTTATAGTCTCTTATATTACTGATTTGGTCTTGGCTATTGGAAAGGATTTCTACTGTTAATATTTTCTTTCATATCTTACTGATTTGTTGGTTTCTATTGGAAAATATGTTATCAGAAAAAAACATGCTAGGAAGTAGTGATTAGCTGATTAGCTGGAGATGTGATTCAATTTTCTCATAAATATGGGTAATTTTCTCTTTCTTTTCTTTTTTATTCATAAGATATAACAGTTCTTAACCCTTCAAAATTGCTTTAGAATAGGTTTTGTCTTAACCTTAGATATTGTTCCCCTTCTTTTCCTCTCATTATCATTCTTGACTGTACACCCTTGCTTGCTTGCTTGCTCAGCCTGTGCATGACGCTCCTGCTCACTTGCTTACTCACAAGATTGCTCATTTATGCTACATGCCTTTTGCATGGCTTATGCTCATGTTTCACGTGCTTGTACTTTTTTGTTGTTGTGTGTAACACTTCGTAATCAAGCGTTTCAATTTCCTCGACAAATGAGTAAGAGAATGCGGCGGAGATGAAAGAGCGAGATAAAAAGAGTGTTTCAGCCTTATATGGAGGACTGAAATCACCTTTCTAAGGAGAATGACTTCGAAAATTTGAGAAGCATGCAAAGGCGAGATTGAGAAAGTGGGTGAGGGTTTTGAACCTTTTGATCGAGGGATTGGAGGTGTGCTGAGAAGACGACACCGACACCACTTTTAGAGAATAGTGTCGACGGTGCAGAAATTTTGTAGGAGCTTTCTTTTAAGCGAGATGAGGCATCATTGAGGGTAGCAGAAGGACAAGAAGTCAAGCATGTGCACTTACCCACGTTTCTATCGGAGTGCATTGCATCATCGAGCAGCTTGACATCGAGAAGGATCAATTGTGAGTGAGAAGCATGACCCACATTAAGACCAGAGATAGGCAAGTGCGAGCTGGAGCTGATTCCAAGTGTTGCAATTCAAGGAATAACGAGAAAGTGCTAGGGCAGGACTAGTGTGTAAAATCATGCATAGGAAATAACAACGCCGTGAGCTATGCCTACCAAGTTCACGTGAAGAGTTGGGTGCTGGGGTAAGCTGTTTATGTTGAGGTGATTTTAGTTATGCATTTCGTTTATAAATTCAAAGTTCTCATTTATATCTATAAAATGTTTTATTAGGGTTTTGCTTAAAATCAAATATTTATAATAACAATGTAGTATTGTGGATTGAGGAAGAAAAATATAACTTATCTAAAGTTAAATTAAAATATTAATTTGAGTTAGTTATGGAAATTTTTTTTATTTTAAAATAATATGAAATTTATAATAATTAAGATAGTTTGTCAAATAAAGAAGTCGAGCAGACATCGGTGTCCATTGCATCATCGAGTAGCATGACATCGAGAAGGCTCAATTGTGAGCGAGGAAGATGGCCCACATTAAGACCAGAGACAGGCAATTGCGAGCTCGAGTTTATTCCAAATGTTGCAATTCAAAGAATAACGAGAAAGTGCTAGGGCAGGACTAGTGCGTAAAATCATGCATACGAAATAGCAACGTCGTGAGCTATGCCTACCAAGTTCACGTGAGGAGTTGGTTGCTGGGGTAAGTTGTTTGTGTTGAAGTGATTTTAGTTATGCATTTCGTTTATAAATTCAAAGTTCTCATTTATATCCATATACTATTTTATTAGGGTTTTGCTTAAAATCAATGATTTATAATAACAAAATAGTATTGTGGTTTGAGGAAAAAAAATGTAACTCATCTAAATTTAAATTAAAGTATTAATTTGAGTTAGTTATGGAAAATTTTTTTATTTTAAATAATTAGAAATTTATAATAATTAAGATAGTTTGTGAAATAATTTTTTTAGTATTATGATTAATTAAACATTTAAAATAATAAAAATTTTAGTTTTCCTAAAACTTCTAAAGCTTTTTAATTAGTACATCAATACTAAATTAATAGAAATGTGAAGGTTTGGATTCTTATATAGTATATTAAGTTTAGATTATTGTTGAATTTATAAAGGAAGTTATTAATATCAAAATGTTATCTTAGTTTTTTTTTTGTTTATAGGAATTATTATAAAGGTTTGAGGTCGACGTCATTGGTGAAATTGAGGAATAATAACTGAAATCTATTGTGTGAGTACTCTTATTTTTTAATCTATAGTAGCATTTTTGTTTCTTATTAATCAATTTCATTGATAATTACTGCTACGCATAAATTCAATTGCCAGATTTTATTTTGATTGATATGCTTTTCTTTTTATTGGTCAAATTCTGGTGACGATTTTACATTTTAGCAACAAGTACTATTATGCATTATGTATACAATATACATTGAATTGAATGAAATATGTGGATGAATGATATGAACTGCATAGACTGAATGTATATGCTTGCTTGGCTAAGATAGAGTTCACCTCTTTATAATAGCGGGGGAACGTTAAGGTACCCGTGCACTTAACTGAAAAATGAATTGATATGGATGTGTTTTAATTTACACAGTTTTAGATAGTATTCCTGTAACGATTGTAGACAGATTTAAAAAATATTGGTATGTAAACGATAAAGTAAGACATAGTGAATATTTAAAATTAATTTGAATGATCATATTAAATACTACAAATTTTCAAACTCTTAGATTGATTTTACATAAAATTTAACTTAATGCTTATCCTTTTCTTCTTATTATGTTATTATAGCTTAAGAGTACGAGTATTCACTAGCTCTTAGCTCACTATTATTTTAAATTAATTTTACAGGTTTAAACATTTGACATAAAAATGAGCAATTTAAGATAAAATTTTTATTGAAGGTACATTCAATTTTACTTTTTAGCGACTTTTTTATTTATCAAATGTTAGATAGAGAAAATGAATATAGAAAATAAATTTATTTTTCACTGTCTGAACGTCTATATCTTTCTTGGTTAATTCAATGCTTCGGGCCAGGTCGTGGCAAAAGTGATATCAGAGACTTGTTTATATAAATTAATATATTACTAATAAAAGAGCCAATAAGATAATTAGAAAAACAAAATAATTATAATTAAAATTTAAAATTTTAATTAATTATATTTAAATAATTATATCCATTCATGAAAAGGGATACACCCTAGATTATAGAAGATGGATGTTTGATAGAAGATGATAAAGTATTGTTTGCTATAAATACGAATACGAATGTCCTGACCCAAATTGTTACGACACGACTTGATAGCTTGGAATTATCAAGTTCCCTATGAAGCCCAGTAACTTTTTTTTCTACATGGTTAACTCGCTCCAGGATCTCAACAACTCCATCATTACTCTATCCTCGAGTTTGTACTATGACTCTAAGAAAGCGCTCCTCCATTTCGGCAGACGGCGCATCAGAAAGTTGGCATACACCCGACGCCCCTAGGTGTCGCCTCCTCTGCTGTCGTGCCGGAAGAAACTTGACTGCCCACACTCCTTCCTCTGTTAGAGGAAGGATTCTCCCTTATCCTCTCAGTCACAACGTCCGACCCCATAGTGCCCTTCTCCATGGTTCCCTGCTCCAAAGCAACTTGCTCCTCGGTATTCACTCCCCTCTCTGTGGCTTGTTCAACAAAGGCCACATCGCCCTTAGGGTCGACGTTAGCATTTGAGGAAGTAGAAGCGATCGTCAGAGCTCCTGCAACCGCAAAAGGAATACTAAAAGCATGATTCAAACTATATACCCAAAACTTGACATCATTCGGAAGTGGTGTAAGAGACAAAGTCCTCACCAGTTTCCTCTAGTCCACCCTCGGAGGAAAGGCCACCCTTTTGCGATTGAAGCTGAGTTCTGCTTCAACCGGTGCCTTCCCGATCTTCTCAGGAGTCACAGTGCCCATGGCATGACAGTTTGAACAGACTTCCTTCCCTTTGGGCAAAAGTTTTCGCTTCCAACGGGTGTCCCGAAAGACGATCGTCAGTTTGCTCTCCAACCTCCTCCACAACTCTCCCCTATGATGAGCCTGCGAGAGAACCCGAAGACCCAGTTTGATCTTCTTATTCCCTCGCTCGCGACCTTTGTACAATCCTCTTCTTGCCCAACTCTCCCGCAAAAGCCTAGCTTGCTGGTTTCCGCTTCACGTCAGGTTTGCGAGCATTCACCCGCATATCACTCATGGCTTTGAGGAGGGCACTTTTGTCGGCTGATGGCGCTTTCTCTCCAGACATCGCGACAGACACGGATAAAAAGAAAAATAAGGTAAAGAAACAAGAAGAAAAGGAAACAATGCAAACCATCCTTACCCAAGGCCTATTTCTAATGATTTGGGCACAAAAATCAAGGAAAGTCCATTATTGGACAATAAAGTCATTTAATTATTTCATATATGTTAAAAGATTCTCTTATCCTCGTGTACCTTGCAACTTCCGAAGAACAAGAAAATTGGGGAAATAAATATGTATATGAAAAATATGTTAGCATGAATCTCAAGGCAAACGGACGGTTTTGGAGGGAGAAACGTTTGATCAAATGCCTTATTGACGACTGTAGGATTGGTTGCTAATGGAGAAGGAGTTGGGGTCGGGCGATCGGAAG
>NW_018164997.1:332223-348200 GCF_001263595.1 Phalaenopsis equestris | reverse complement strand
GACCGGAAGATTGTGGCGAGGAAGTTCCTATAGAATGACGATCAACTTCAAAGCCAATCAAAAAGTTACTTAGTCCCGGACCATGCACTAATGGAGTTAAGGAGTAGCGAGCAGTCGGCAGACTTCTCATGGACCAAATATGTTTGTCAGCCTTATTTTACTCTTGTAATTACTAAAATGTCCCCCTTCAAACCTAATAATGAGGGGGCTAACTTGTAATTTTGTAACAACTATGACCTATTCTTATAAATAGGAGTTCATGCCATGAATAAGGATGGCCTATACTCTTTTACTAATCCCTATTATGCCCCCTCCCTTTAACCACTTACTAGCTGAACGTTCTATACCTTGGGTGTGTTTTTCGGATATTTTTGAATTGAAAATATGTATTTCTCATATAATTCATTTTCAATATGTCACTCATTGTTGCGATACAAATCTCTGTTAATATTTTCATTAGTATCCTAAATAAACTTCTCTGAACTAAATGGTAAAAATAGTTGTGTGAGATGCATATGCATTGGGGGTCAAACTTATTTTCAACCCAAAATATTAAGCCCAGAGGCGTGGGTCAATTGTTCTGTATTGTCACGCCAACATATTTCAAATATCTTTTGTGGGACTAAATTTAGATCTTTCACATGTGAGGTCTACATTTTGATCATTTATTCCTCTTAAATGAAGCTCCTTAAATATCATACAATTAGAGCTTGCTTATTTACATGTATCTGTCGTGGGGGTATTGTGCCCTTAAAATTTTCTCAACCGTTGTAGAAGGCAACCGAGTTCTATATGAGCCACAAATCTTACGAGCAACTCGATCGATCCTAGCCAAACCATTTGCTCTAATACTTCTCATTATGGTGTGTGTGCTAAATATGAATCAAATTATGGTCATATAAACTATTGCTCAAACTACTTTGAAAACAAAGACCTTACCTTATGGTTGAGCGTCAACAACTTGACGTTTTTATACCAAAATATTTTTTGCCTATTTAACATGATTCTAAATTTGAATATTTCGCATGTCCTAACACATTTTATTTACTTTATTTCTGAAAGTTATTTACTATATCTATATCTTAGATCTTCTATATAATATATTCTACATATTTAGTCCAATCCCTGATAGCATCACTTAAGTGCCCGTTTGGGGCAGCTTATTGGGCCGCCGCACTGTTTGGAACATGCGTTTGCGCAAATTATTCGTGTCGCGCTGCCTCCGCGTCCAGGAATTCCTTAAGGGTCTTTGACACGAGTAAAGACGCGTGTCCCACGTTCAGCGACAAGCATTGCCCTAAGATACCCCTGATCTCCCTCGCCCTCTCCTTCCCTGGATTCGTCACCCTAGAATAGATTGAAACTTCTTCCTTTCGATTTTTCTTTCTGATTCGTAAAGTATGCTTTCCCTCATCGTCAATGCTTCTTTCTCGTGTATCTCCCTCGCTTTATCCCTATCTGGATTTGTTAGGAAATGGCATCTGAACGTCGCTGTTACATGATTTTTTTTCTTTCTTGACCTAAGAGCAATGATTTTCTTTTTCTTTTTTTTTTATTTCTAGTCGAAGAATGTGAATGGTTCTTTCTGGTTGCCCTAGAATTCCTTTTGATTTTTGCTGGGCGTGAAGAATAATTTCTGTTTGCTGGGTATTTTATCGAGCCTTTTTTGTTATAGGATGAAGATAGTGTGGAGAATGCATTCCTTATATCGGGTTTCGATTTTTGCTGGGCATGAGAATAATTTCTATTTGCTTGGTATTTTATCTCCCTCGCCCTCTCCCTCCCTGGATTTGTTTGGAAATGGCGATCGAACGTCGTTGTTAGATGATTCTTTTTTCCTCCTTGACCGAAGAGCAATGATTTTCTTCTTCTTCTTTTTATTTCAAGTCGAAAAGCAAGTATTTTTGCTGGGCGTGAGGAATAATTTATGAGCTGCTTATACAGGCAAGGAAAGCCTTAAGAGCTGTTTATGAGTTACTATTAATTTCTATTTAAGAGATTGATTTTCAAGTTTCCTATGTTTTATTGTTGATCTTTCTGTTCACTTCTTTGGAGTCCTTAGTTCTTTTTAAATTGTAGGAGAGATTGTGGTTGGCAGTTATTTCAATTCTAAGGGAGATTGTGGTTGGTATTTTATCCAACTCTTGTCATGAGATGCTAATGTTGAGAAGGATGATTGGCAGTTATTTCAATTCTTGTTGTGATTTCCACAGGTTGACAGGATGGTTGGCAGTTTTTCAAATTCTTGTTGTATTGCTTTCAATGACATTGTGGTTTGAAGTTTTTTTGACCTACTCGACTCATTCCAATTGAGATTTTCTTATGCCTGCTTGGTTTTTCCGATACAGGGATCCCAATTTCTAGATTGTGCCTGTTTTTGGTTTATTGTTCATATTTTGAGGCTTTTTTCATTGTTGAGGCATATTTATATGTGCTTGACATTGCTCTATTGGAAGGGATTTTGTTGGCATTGGTTTCAATATTATATTGGAACGGATTTCATTGGCATTGCTCTATGAGTACCTTGGCTTTTTCGATAATATTTGTTAGCTTGAGCATTGGCATTGCTTTCTATGAGTAGCTTGACAAATAAGGAAAAAACATCATTTTCATTTTTACAATCATTTTTCACACTTTTATAGCTGTCAAAATGAGGATCAAAGAATGCATCAACTATGTTTATATCAGATTTGAAACAGCAAGACTAGATCTTAGTCCCTGAATCTAAGAAACCTTCCAAAACACTACAACATTCAACCACAAAAGGCACGACATTGCAACATTTCTTTTTGGTACAACAACAGGATGAAGCTTCTAATAGCTTCATGAATATCTCTTTCATTGAATGATGTGAAATAAAAAAATATAAAGAGAAAAAACGGGCTTACTAAATTACCATCTATGAATATGCTCGACATTGGATTAAGTTGAGCTACTTTTATTTGTTAGTTGAGGTACTTTTATTAGCACCAAAGGGAGAAAAGGGAGGAAGAATTAGGAGCACTGATTGTATTGGGTTAGCTGAGAGCATGTTGTAGTGTTCTCTCTTGAGATTCATATCTATGTAACCTTACACAATTGCATAATAAAACATGTTCGATGTCTTACTGTGGATGTAGGTCTTTGACCGAATCACATAATTTTTGTGTCATTATATATATATACTACACTGTGGAAATTGCATTGTTTTTTGGACACTGTTGTCGGTATTGGTGGTAGAAAAATGGTTTGATATTCATAGCTATGGCAAATCTTCTAGAGTTGTCTCAATGTGATTATTTGGACACTGTTGTTGCTGTTGGTATTATGACAGAATATGTTAGCATGTTAGCATAGAGCTTTTATACTTCATTTATTTAATATGGTTTTGTTGGGTTGGACATCTGCACGAGCAAAAAGGTTTTGCATGGGTGGATTTTACAATATGAATTTTTTTTGTGTTAAATATGTCTATATGGAGTTACAATATGAATTTTCTTAGCAATTTGGCAGCTGTTAAGTTTGTCCATAATTAGCTTTGTGCTTGTGCGATTATTTCTTCAACAATTTTCTTATGCATGTTGAGTTACAATATGAATTTCTTTATGCATATGCAATTCTTTATATAGTTCCACCATGGCCAAGACAAATGAAGGTGCTCCGTCAGCGATGTGGGATAAGTAAGTTACAAATATTTTCTGCAATCTCTGTATCACCGAGATTGAGATCGGGAATAGGCCAACCACCTATTTCAACAAGGAAGGTTGACAGAAAATAACTAAAATGTTTAAAGAACTGACTGGTAGGGATTATGCCAGCAGTGAGGGGAATCTAATGTTTTCCCAGATTGATAGTGCAGCTGAGGACAGATTTAGTCAGAGTTTGAAATTGAATATTTTAATATTTCTTATTGTAGATGTACTTGTCTTTATCATTTTTTTTTTATTTTTTCTGATACTCATAAGAGTGTGAGAACTATATGTCATCTTTTGGAACTGATCTGTGATGATTTTATTCTTCTGCACTATATGCTTCTGTGCTATATGTTTTTGTTCTCATTTTAGTTCTGTTTAAAACAGTTTCACCAGACAGAGACAGAAAGGTCATTTATACAACAATAACTATCAATAAACTATTCTGAATAAGCTGCCCCAAACAGCAAGCCAGCTTATTATGATAATTTACAGATTATGATAATTTGCAGATTATCAGATTATCAGAATAATCTGCTTATCAGCAGATTATAAATAATCAACAGCTGCCCCAAATAATCTTCTATAAATAGTTTATTCCTACAAAAAAATTTTGTTGTATCCTCAACCTGTGTAATCCTAATCTCTTTTTTGCATTTTCTCCCATTATTCCAGCTTTTTGCTTATTTCAGCATAGGCCCCACTGAGTAAAAGCAATATGGCACATTGTTGGATCATCGGAAATGCATCATGTATAAATGCATCCAACCATTTCAGTTTGATGGGTTATGATTGTTTGAGTTATGCTAAATGTTTGCTTTTGTGCGTTATAAGCTGCTTATATTTCTCAAAATACTGTTTTCTATCAACTAGTTATCTTCAATAGATATCTATACCAGCTTCTAACTAATCTTAGTTGATTTACTATAGTTGTAGCTGATCTAGTATAGTATAAATTGATTATTGCTAGGTGGAGCTGCATCCATTCTGGAAGCAGGATGAGCTTGTTAAGTTTTGCCAACAGCGCTGTATTCATGTCTCAGCTCATACTCCTCTGGGAGTGCCTGCAAGTAATTCTTGCTTGAACGTTGGTCCTGGTTTTTCAGATAGTGGCTCAGAAGATGAGCCTGGAACTCCTAGAATAGCATTCAGAAGGTCGAGATCAGTTCATGGACCGATGCTGAAGCTCTCTGTCGTTGCAGAAATTGCAGAACAACATAAAAAGACACCTGAGCAGGTTTAGTGTTACCTTCTTCAATCGAAAAATGATTAAAATTTTCTAAAATGGCATTTTTTAATGGCTTCTAGCTAAAAGAATAGTTGATTTGTTTCAGTCATAGAAGACACAGTAATTGGTAACTCTTCTCGTTAGATTGCCCAAAATTAATGTCACTTAACAAACTAACGTGCTGTTTGACAGTGGTTTTGGAAAAACTGTTATAAAATTTCAAATTTTCTTATCTTGTAATATTCAAGTTGTCTTTTTTATCGTTTGCCTTCCAAATTTTTTTTTTTCTCAAGGAGTTCAGGCATTTGGAAGTTGAAATTGATACACGGTTATTGAGCTTTGTCCAAGGATTTATCTTGATGCACCATTTTTGTAATTGTAACCTCCATATTTGCTTTGTTCAGAAGCGCTTCAGCTCATATTGCTATTTTTTTGCCACATTCTAATTCAAATTATGATAAATTAGATTCTATAGAATTGACAGTATAGCAAAATAACTGACTTGAAAGAGCACTCTGGCTTTCTTTTGCTCAATGAATATCACAGAAAAACTGCTTCCTACATGAAAGATTTAAGAGCATTTAGCCATGATAGAATAGTGAAATTGCTCTGATTTTGAAAGGGAAAAAATAACTTATAAAGCTGATCTTTGTTGATTGGAATAACATGTTAATGGTGTTGATTTCAATGATGACATGAAAGGTGGTAATCTCCTTTTAACATCGCAGTAAATTATACCGTCTTGTAAGCCAATCACAAGTAGTTTGATGCTGATGAAATCATAACTTTTATTCATCTAATATTAGTTGGGATTAAATTAAACTTATGGATTTGTTGCAGCGCACTAGTTCATTGTTTTATTGTGGTTGCACTAGTTTCATGCATAATTTTTGCATATGAAATGTTTTTAATTAAATTAGTCCGCTTTTTTCTACGTAATATCAGGAAAAGTGTAATCGCCATAATTTATTATACCTACTATAAATTTGGTGTCTTGGGTGATTAGTTTGAAGCATCAAACAAATTGGGCTTTTCTAGGTAACAGAACTGAGAATCTATAACTAAACTTGTCTCTATCTTATGTAAAGGTTAAGGAGTGGATCAAAATTGAAACATTAGAGTGGACTCAACTGGCCTATGTTGATTTGTTTGATCTGGCTTAATTTTTTCATCCTTGACTAAATCAAGAATAACCACATCGATTTTTTTGGGACCCTTATCAACTAATTTGAAGCTTTAAGAAGCCACATATATGCTTCATCAAAGTCATTTAATTATCCACTCAGCCCTTCTCTTGTACTAGATATTTGTACCATAACCTTCAAAGTTTTCCTATCAAGCAGCCAAACACAAGAGTACGCTTAGGCTTGTTGGTTAAGAAGCTGTCACTCTCTAGGAAAATATTCTAGAGTTTTTGTCTTCTTCTTTCTTTGTGAAGGGTAAATCTAATTGAGTTTTTAGTTTATTTTGTCTTCTTTTAATAACATGGTATGTTAGGGTTTACTGATTTGACTCATTATACAGAAGATAGTCTAGGAAAGTGAAGTTGAGACATTTTAGCTGAAATTTTCAATTTAAATTTGTTGATAGACAATATTTAATAAATTATGAAAGCCTAATAAGTTAAATTGATGATTAATGATTTGTATATATATATATATATATATATATATTAAAGAAAAAAATACAGATAGATTTGTATGAGTGGGCTTAAACACCCAACCCACACGGTACAACAGACAAAAAAATATAAAAAATGTGTACATATAGAAATCAAAAAACCCAAAAACCACTCGGGCGCTGAAATTTATTAATTAAGTTAATTGATAAATTGTGCATTTGAAGAAATAATAATTTAATCTCTAAAGTTAATGTATAATGCTAAATTGTAAATAATTTTAAATTTGAGATAATAGAGAATTGTTTATAGTTTATCATATCGGGTTACAATATGTTTTTGAAAGAAAAGGTAGTTATTTTTCTAACAATTTCGTGAAAATAAATGATTTATTGTATGTATATATATAATCAAGATAAAATAATGAATTAAAGCAATTTTTTAGATTTGAAAGAATTATTATAAGCAAAAGTTTGTCAAATAGAAGAGGAACATTTAAAACAATTGTATTTCATTGGTGTTTAACTCTTCGATCAGATAAACTCAAGGGAATAGTTAATTTGCGGGTTTAAGAACAAAATCTAGATCAAGAAAAACTATTTATAAATTAAAGATTAAGATGAATTCTTTTACCTCTAACTTATAGCTGCATTTTTGCTTCTAAATCAAATGTATGGATAATTATAGATTCTATTTAATTCAATTTTAATATTTTATCCCGACTCATTTGTTCTATCATAATATTGGTCATATCAATATGAATGTAATATGTTTTAAGCATGATTAACTTTTTATATAATATATAAAATATATTTGTTATATACTGAGTCATATGAAAATATGAATTATATAAAATATTTGTATGTGCATGTTGACTGATAGAGTTCAGCTTTTATGATACTAGCTTGGGACATTAATTTGTTTTTTTCATATAACTAAAAGAGATTTTTATAGACTTACCTTTATTGGTATAATTTTAAATATTGAACATGTGCAGATGTAAATAATATTTGATAAAATAAGACGATATATTGTAATAAGGCTTCAACATTTTGGATATACAAACTACTATTATAATGAAAATCTGGAAGGTTCCTGCAAGCCACAATGATGGTTAGAATTGCCAAAATTTGTGTGTAGTAGCTGTCTTTGACCCAAAAACTCATTCTTGATGCAGAATTCTTCACACATCAACAATTTATTGGTAGCTATTTATTGTGGTTGTGCAGCCTTATAAAGTCGTGTAATGCTCATTTATTTCTAGGTTTTTAGTTATTACCAAGTATTTTCATTGAGTTCCTATAGTTGTTCAATTATGTATGGGTCTATTGTTTTGTTCTTTCACATCCAATTGGTGTCATGTGGTATCAGATGTCACAACCCGGCCTGCGAGTTTGGAATCACCAAGATGGGAACTATCACTTGGACGGAAGAAAATTATCCAACTTTTTCATTTCACAATAAAATGAAGTCCAAAGCACAAAAAGTCATTCTATTTCAGAAAACTTACAGTTGCAAATATTTGTTGATATTTAAACTTTTACATCAAATAGAAAATAAGATGGAACTATAACACCTATTGGCCTGCGCCCCTTGATGTTTGTACACGTACTCCTTATGATCCATCATATAATAGATTTTTCTGTAAAATGTTAGCAACTGAAGATACGAGTTACATGATTCGGTGTACAAATATTTTTAAATTTCAATAATTATCATTTTCAAAATAGTTTATAAAAATACAATAACCAATAAAAAAACCGTGGGAAGTAAAAAAGAAAACAGTAAAAAAAATAATTTTATTTACTTTCATTTATTTATGTTGTATTTTTCGTTATTGGAAGTCATCCTCTAAATATAGACTAAAAAAAATACATGTTTAATCTTTTTCAACACATCATAAAAGTAGTCAATCATTTTCATTTTTATTTCCTTTTCTATTTTCATGCACAATTACATTGCATTTCTCTGCTAGTACTATCTAGGGGCTATCATATGCATGCATATAATGTATTTTATTTCTTTTATTCTATTTAACATTTAAAAAAAATTTGCATTAAAAAAAATGCTGGAAATAGTAAAAATATATATATAATAAGTTTTATAAATAAATAAAATTATTATAAAATAAAAACATATTTACCTACTTGTACAGTTAGTCGGTTGCCTTTTTCTCAGTAAAGCTAGTCCTTAGATGAACCTATAAAAATACTTTAATTTCTATTAGATATGTAGTCATTTTAATTCTAACCTACAATTATTATTATCATTCATTTATTAATATCTAAAATTCATCTATTTCGTTAAAATTTCTAATTAATTGATTTAGTCATTTAATTTATTGTTAATTTTTTTTTTCTCGTTGACATTTCTAAGCTTTTAATATAACATAACATTATGTTTGCAACTTCAAATTTAATTTCTAATCTTATCCAAGTTCATCTCAATGCTTGCTGCTGAAATAATATATCAAAAGAATCATGTTTGCAACTTCTAATATAAACTTATCCTGGTGATCATACATTTACTCTATCCGAAGAACTCCCTAGATCTGTTACAGGTTCTGCAAATGTTCGTCCTTTAAATCATAATATATCTACTTGACTTCAAAATACACGATCACAAATTTTTTGTTGAAGGTTAACAGAATAAAGTTCTTTAGTCTCGTAAAGATGCTTGGAGTATTTGATAAGGCAAAAGGCATAACCATACACATATAATCCATCCAATGCCTTGAAGGCAATTTCTTACTCATCTCTCGGAGTGATCTAAATCAAATGGTATTCACTATGTAAATTGAGCTTATACAAGCTATTGGATCTATTTAATTGATTAAACAAATCGTCTAATTTTAAAATGAAAACTAATACTTTATGGTGATCTTATTGATTATCAAATTATCAATGCACAAACTTCATTATCTATCCTTTTTAGGCACAACCAAAGGTGGTACAACACATGAAATAATACTCTCACGAACTAGTTGCTGGGCTATTAAATTATTAGTCGGCTTCTACAACTCATACTCAGTAGTCACATCTGATAGATTCATTTGTTGAAGATCACTGCTCTCAAGTCGAGATCTATAGCATGTTAAATTTTTCACACGAGTAATAATCGAAATGATAGATTCTCAATCAACACATCTTGAAACACCTCAGATAAAAGTTGAACGAAGGTATTGGCTCCTCCGTCTCACTATCCTCCAACATCACTAATGTTAATATAATTGACTGCTCCCTCATAACTTATAAAAAAGTGGTGTTTGATACTATTGTGTGGCACTATAGCTCTCATCTCTGTAAGAGTACTCATCAGTGTTGATTCCTTCAATCCCACAAGAACAATGTGTTTCACATTCTTAATAAAAAATATAAATTCTTTTTGCCATCAAGAATGGTATACCTGTCATATTGCAACGATTGACCCAACAAAATATGACATGCATCCATAAGCATAATAACACATCATACTTGATCATGTGGTTTATCTGCAATACAAAACTTTATTAAGCACCTCTAGTCAACACCGATCTCATTCGTTTTTATCAACCAGGACAGATAATACGATTGTGAGACTCAATTTATTCACCATCTAGGTAGACATTACATTCTTATAATGGCATTTATCTATAATGCAACTGCACACCTTCCCTCTCACAATACAACAAACATAGATGATATTATATCTATCACTAAAGATCAAATGAGTACTTGATTTGAATACTTCATCAAACCACAAGCATCTCACCATCATCTACATGTAGCTAGTACTCCTCTACAATCTCTTCATCTCCAAAAATCTTCACTATTTTTCTTATTCCATTGCACCAACTCAGTAAAAGAAATCACTTTCTTCTTTAAGTTTTTCGATGAAAAGTGCTCAAATGGATTTGACATTTGAAAAACATTACAGCTAGAAATGCCCTAGGGGTGCCGGCCAAATAATTTTTTGTTCCCTGCTATGGTAGCTTCTCATGGAGTGAGGTCTTGATACTGTTTAGACAGTGGGTAGATCTGAAACTATTGTGTTGCTTCTCCACATTTAGGTCTAAAGTCTAAATATTTTGCAAAGTCTAGTAAAGCTTAAATGCACAAAACATGTCAATGCTCCAAGATACCAAGATATTTAACAATAAATTAAATGACTAAATCAATTAATTAGAAATTTCAATGAAATAAATGAATGATAATAATAATTTTAGGTTAGAATTCAAATTTCTAATAATTTTTGTTTCCTTTTCCATCTTCATGTTTTTGTTGTTGTTGTATTTGAGTGTAAACTCTATGTGATTTATCCTATTCTGGTGGATGAGATTCTTAGCAATGCTAGTTGTAGCTTGCTTGCCACACATCATCATCATCTGATCTTTTGTGTAAACATCTAGTTCTTTAAGAACCGTTTAAACCACATTCCTTATAAATCCCCATGGATCATAGCTTAGGATTTTGCTTCGACTCTACCTTGGGCTACAATAGACTATATTTTATGGCTCCACATGAGTAAATTTCATCAATAAATCCTTCCTAGTCATGGTGGAGATTTTAATACTTTTATTTGTTCCTTTTTTTATTACGAAACCTTTTTTTTTTCTCTTACCATTTAAGATGCCTTAGTATAGTATATTTGTCTTTAAGGTGTTCTTCATTCCGATTATTGATATTCACGGCTAACTGAAAATTTGATGTACAGTATAGTGTGAGAAGGGCAGATGTGTTTTCTAACAACCATTGGTACATTTGCTTGTAAATCTACATTGTTTTTTATTGAACTTTTATTGTTAAAAAATATATATAATGAGTATTTTTACTGTACATTCTTAGCTTTATTTTTCAGCATTTAAGAGAGTTCGACATTTTATTTAACATTAAAATTCTTCTCTGAAATCACATCCTAACATGCTTAATAATAAGCATAAAAAGTAGAACATGGTTTATATCTTTGATAATTTTAATAATTATTAATAAGTTTTAGTTAATTTTGGGCTTTGAATCTAAATGTAGGTGGCTAGTTACATTGATTATCCCAATCCTAGTTACTTGGAAAGGTGAAACATGAACAATCCTAGTTACATAGTTTTCAATATAAGGATGTAGCATGTGAAATAAAGTGATCTTAGAATTTGATGGTCAAGACCCCACTACAGAAAGGTGAATTTTTTTTTGGCACTAATGGCCCTCAAAATTATATCGTTTTCAGCAATCGATTCAGTGTTGATTTCTGGTGTTGGTTAAACATCTTTCTGGTATGTGAATTTATTTTTTAATTAAACGGAGGTGTTGTTTTTAATGTATTATGATTATGATGGGCACCAAAGTTTGCTTAGAGATTCCATAGAGTATGAATTGTTCATAGTGTTAATAAGTCAACACATTATCATGTTTTTTCTTAATTTTCAAATTATGAACTTTGGGTCTTTTATTTAAAGGAATGGCAACTTTAGTGAAATTATCATCTTTTCATCTTTAATAATAAATATCAGAATAATTATACCCAATGGATCTCTCCTAATAAATATCAAAATAACTATACCCAATGGAGTTATTTTACACTTGTGGTTTATCCCTAATAACTGGTGGTTTGGAGAAGCTCTCTTTTCTTAAGATATTGCTTCAAAATTGGTAATGTTGCATAATGAAATAATGGGTGAGGAATTGGATCAACCATAAGAACCTATAGCAAGGGGGAAGCTAATATAAGAAACATTAGGTCAATACAATATGCCAATTCAACACTTTTAGTTCATTTTGCTAATATTTGAATTTTAGATGATGTATGGCTATCATGTAAGACTGTAATTGTAATTTCCTAATGGAGGAATTGGATCAACTGTAAGAGCCTATAACAATGGGGAAGCTAATAATGAACGAAAGGTCAATACAAGATGCCATTTGAACACTTATTGTTCATTTTGCTAATATTTGAATTTTAGATGATGTATGGCTATCATGTAAAACTAGAAATTTTAAATTTTAAAAGTTTGAGCTTTTAAATAAGATAGGAATGATATTTAACTCAAATGGAAGTGGTTATTTAAATTTTAAAAAAAAAATGAAATACATCAAGTTATTTTTCTATTTCAATGGAATCAAATTAAAAAAAAAATCAAACAAATTTATTTGTTAAAAAAATTCAACTTACTCAATAATCTACGTGATTTCAATCCACTTGTATTGCACATGAAATTCACTATTGTACCGGAGAAAATAAGATGAGTAAGAGGTTAAATTTTCTATAAAATCAACAAAATATATTTCTTCTTTTAAATACTGACATTTTTACACCATTAATTTCAATTATCTTTTGTTTATATCATGGGACTATTTTAATCCATGTATAAAAAATTTAGAGACTAAATTAGGTCGTTTATATACTGCAAGACTAAAAAGACCCTCTCATATGTAGTAAGGGACGTTTTTGATAATTATTTTTCATAGTAAATACACTTTTCTAACTATTATTTTAATTTTCATTTCCTATAGCTTAGCCTCTTAGAATTACCATTCTCCAAGTCTCTCAATAACTCTCAGTTGCAGGACCCTCCTTTTTTGACCGACCCCATTGCGTTGGTAAGAGTAACTTTTATTGAAGGCTCTTTCAGATTTAGTCATCATCATGGTCAAGTAAAATTGAAGATATTATGGAAAGAGTTAGATGTCACACCTTAGGTCTAAAAGTCGGTATATCAAAAAAATATCAAACAATTATTATTTATTAAAATATAAAGGATAAAAGAAATTGGATATGTTGTATGAACAATAAAGAGGGCAAATCACACTATACATATCATAAAGTTTCAAAGAGTATCAAATACATATGATCATGAATATAAGTGACTTGAACATATGCAATTTTATGTAGATATTATTTGTTACCACATTAGGTTTATTTTATACGTATAAGATTTAACAATTTGTTAACACTTTGATATTATTTAAATATAATAGGTGTAGATAAATACATTTATATAGTCGATTTTCTAGGATACTCTGAAAAAATAATAGGTAGGCACCAATCTCATAAAAATTATTTGAATTCTCTAATAACTCGTCGGTTCGACTAGCAATAACAAAAGAGTTTAATACTGACATAATATTATTGTAATATCAATTATATTTTATGCACCAGAATCATAGTAATGAATATTACTACAACATGACCACTAATATTTATAAACAATTATAAATTTAAAACAATATGATTTTGACACATCAAGACTAAAAAAAATAGTTAATTCTGGAAATATACGACAAATAATTATGCAAGAGTCTATGCAGTAATAAAAAAAGACTAATTACTTATTTAATTCTTTATGACTAATAAATAAAATCAACTGCAATAATGGGTCTGTTTGGGACAGCTTCAGATTCTCAGCTTTTCATCTGCAGCTGCGTTGCCCAAAGAAATTGCTGTGGGGAAACTGACTGTCTGTTTGTTGCAGTTGTGAGACTGTTATTTCTGGAAAATGATCATTTTGCCCGTTTAGTAAAAGTTGTTTAAAACAAAATTGTGACAGCCACATATTTGATACTTCAGAAATAGAAATTTAAAATAGAACAAAAGTTCAGATACACAACTCATTTACAAAAGTGCTGAAAAAAATTAATAAAATTACAAGTAATTTTTTTTTCACACAGCTAACCAAACAAAAAATCAAGCCACCATAAACATATAGCATTCACATCGAATCCCTACATCCAATCCATGCAAGGCATTCACATATATTCCAGTAAAATAGATATTCGCATTTGCTCAAAGAAAGGTGACAAACCAAACCAAAAATAAAATATCAAGATTCGCATATATTCTAGTAACAGGGGAGGAAGATGACGAACCAGCAAATGTGAGATGCATCGGAGAAGAGGAAGGAGGGGAGGGAGGGGGAAGATCGCACCTTTCTTGCGCAAGAGCCGAAGGAGGTAGGAGGGGATTAGGGCGGAATCGTAACAAAGCAGGGCAGGAGAGTAAAAAACCGAAGGGAAAAAGCGGGCTGCGGGGTCGAATTCGCGGCCTTTTTTTACGCGACATTGCGGGGCACCGCAACTGCCCCGCTGTCCCAAACAACCCTGAATTGTGGCGCCACACCCCCTCTTCACACTGCGTCGCAGGTCCAGTGCAACCCCAAACGATGCCTATATTAATAAAATTTAAATGTAATGACTAACAAACCTATAATTAGCTAGGCATTTAATACAAGTACCAATTAACAATCCTAATAAGGAAATGTACGTTTATCCCATAATAAAGAGCGGAGATGAATGCCAACCTCCAAATTTATTAATGGTTTACCCGACATTGACTTGTAAGTCCGCCAATTGAAATCTAGAATGTAAATCATTATGTGATTAAACGTATAAAACCTAATAATTTATTCGATTAGGAGTAACATAAATCATATATTATTATTATCATAATAGTTACATTAAGAATGATAATATTAGGTAGATAATTAATTTTGATTTGGAATTCACTAACTACTTGAAAATTTAATTAAAATAATTATTGACTAAATTAATCATAATTAATAATTTAATAGAATGGTAGGAAGAGTGATTATATTCAATAATACATATATTTATATCGCTAATACCAAATGAACATGTATAAGAAGTGTATACAAGAAATGAAATAGAGGGCAATTCTAACTGTAGTTGGCAGTTACCCTTCGTGGGTGAGGCAAATGCCAACAGTGGCAACTTTAATAAAGAAGGATAGGTGATGGTGTCTTAGAGTTCAACTCCAGGGAAAGTTTTGCTAAGTGCAGGGCTCCTATAGTAGCGAGAGAAAGAGGATTGGTGGTTGCGAAGTTGTAGGAGAAAGATAAGTGTTTTAGCGGTCTTTGTATGCCACGATCTTGTCGTTCCCTTCATGGCTAGTTCTAATCGCGACTGTAAGGAGAATCATTGGTTGTAAAGAGGTGTTTTCAATATCTTAGCCTTCAACACCCTTTGATAGACCAGAGCGACATTTTGACAACAAATGTGGAAGAAGAAAAAAGAAGGAATACGCGGGAGACTGCATGATTCCTTGAAATGAAAGGCGGTAATGAGAAACGGAAGAAATTTGCTTGATCTACTTGAGCAAAAGGGGAAGGGAAGGAAAGGAAAAGTTTGATCTTATATACTAACCCATTGAAAGAAATTAGTCCTCAAATGCACGCCAAATATTAGATTAACTCAATCTGTGAGAATACTAAGAGTGTACCAAGCCTATGCATTTCATCAATAATAATGTCACAATCATGAACCCACTGAGTGAAAATCAAAGAAGGGCTCAAGTGTCAGTGATTAATTGATGCAAAATTTAATGAATAAATTCATATATTATATTAAAATATGTATGATATGAAATATGATGCCCAAAGTTTATTAATATCACAGTTGGTTGCAAAAAAAAAATAAAAAAAATAATATATATATATATATGAGCACCTACTGAATTCCGAGAGCTGTCGCGGAAA
>NW_018164997.1:316657-332186 GCF_001263595.1 Phalaenopsis equestris | reverse complement strand
TATATATATATATATATAACACTTGTTAGCATGTCAGGAGCTTCATGACTTTTTGCTGAGTCATACCAAATGCTCAAGGTGAAATTTACTGCCTCGGCTGCTTTGAAGCCTGAGGTTGCTGAGATCGGTACTGCACTATTGATGGGGATTGATACGTCAGTGATGACTGGCTGTGCTGCTTGTACTGCGCTCTATGTGGATTGGTATGACTGAGGCACTATCATTTGCTACGATTGTTGTTTAGGCTGAAAGTAGTATTGTTTTATTTGTCCTTTGTCATTTTTCTTTTGGTGTTGAGCTTTATTAGATTTATGCCACTTCTTATTTTTCGTGAAGTTGGTCTTCTGGTTTAATGAGGCTGAGTTTGGGCTGAAAAAGGGCAACCTTTGATCCTATGATTGGTATTGTAACAGTTGAATTACATGTCAATGGTTAGGTTGCAAGGTTTAGGGTGTCTCTTCCTACAGCGAGGGCAATTAGAATTCATCTTTGATCATCTCCTTGGTGCTTCTTTTGTGGTCCTTCCTAATTTTGAGCATTTTCGTTCTTTTATTTTGTGACAATATTTTCTTCTCAAGCACTAAGCTCCAACTCGGTATTTATAGCTCAATCCGCTAACTCTCTGTAGGTGATACGCTTGATTGAAAAAAAATCCCTTCGAATATCATCTTGTAGGCTAAAAAGTATGTGTTTGATCTTTTGATTCTTGTGATGGCCAATCAAATGAATAAATTTGACGGTTTTGTCAAGTTGTGCCTCGTACTCGAATAATTTTGCTTCCTTGCTTCAGCTTCCTCAAGTCATTCATTAGCTTGGCACGGTCCGTCATATAGGAATACTGATCCATGAATAGTCTCTTGAAATCTGCCCACGAAATTTCTGTATATGGCTCGAAAGTGTTGTGGCAGTGACTCTCACACCAATCATCAACTCTTTCGCACAACTGGAATTTCACAATGTCCATCTTACAATTTTCAAAGCTCTTTATACCTCAATCTTTTCTCGATATAATGAAGTCATGCCTCATTCTCGATCGGGTCCACTGTGCAGTTGACGATAGAAGAGACTTAAAAAATTGGTTCATCACTCGATCCATGACACTCCCATTGATCATCAGCACTGTTTGGTAGCTTGAGCTTCCAAGGTGGCAGTTGGTGGTACTTGTGAGCTACTTGCGGAGCCAGTTGAGTGGTTGTTACATCGCTTGAAGTGCTTGTGCGATTTAAGTTGCCATATTGGCTTCTAGTGCTTAGGTAACGTTCTGTGTGATCATCTCCAAGAGAGTTTTTATATTAAGTTGTGGTGCTCTGGTGGTTTTGATGGGTAGATCAAGATTGGCATGATGGGGTTTAGGGGAGCGAGGACCCCTAGGGATAAATAGCTAGTAGCTCTCGGAACTCCTACTGCAAGAGCGACTGCAACACATCTTCTCTTTGAAGCTATTCTAAACAAATGAAATTTACACAAAATTAAAATCAACTAAGTAACAAACTAGAATAACAACTCTTGCCCAATCGTAAGAAGACAAGGGATATGGAATGTAAGGACATTGACAGTTGAATATATACCATTGTCTATGATACCATTCAATCACATCTCGGGTTTGGAAGAAGTTATACCCCGACAACGCATGCCATGATGAGATGAAGTTAACTTGTGTATTCTAATGATAAAAATGATATGCAAATAATTACAAAAAGAAATAATGAATGAACTATTTTATTCCACAATTAAGAGCTAAATGGATACAATAGGGAAAAAAACAAAACTGATTAAAGCAAAATTGAAAAGACCGTAAGAAATAACTATCCAAAACAAAAAAGAGAGAACATGATAACTACTGGAAAACAAAAATATCATATTGAAAATTAGAATGGGAAAGCCTGATCCAGGGTGCTGGTCTTGCAAGTGGCTGAATGAAATCCGTTATATAAAAATATCGACGGATGAGTTTGATAAATTAAATTCATTAAATAACTCTTTTCTGAAACATAAATGACAAAGAGAATAAGACATACAGTATGAACAAAAAAAATTATAAATTTGTAAAAATATGATTTAACACATCAAGACTTTAAAAGATATAATAAATGCTAGAAATACAACGCACAAGTAATTATGTAGGAGTCTGTGCAGTAATAAAATAAGACTAATTACTTATGTAAGTTATAAAGAATAATAAATAATCTATTGTAATTATATTTACATAATTTAAAAGATACAACTGACAAATCAACAATTACCTAGGAATCTAATAAAAGTTGCATGGATAACACTCCTAATTAAGATGGATATGTTTATCCTATAATAAGAACAATTACTTATCTCAAGATGAATGTCAACCTTCAAATTTATTAATGAATGACCCGACCGTAACTTGTAAGTCCCACATCAATTGAAATTTAGAATGTAAATAATTATATGATTAAAGGTATCAAACCTAATCTCTTATTAAATTAGGTGTACATAATTGACATATTATTACTATAAGATAATAATCATTATCATCATAGCAGTTACACTAATAATGATAATAATAGGTAGATAATTAATTTTAACCTCAAGTTCACTGCCTACCTAAATAATTAATCAAAATAATTATCAACTAAATTAATAATACCTAATAATTTAATAGAACTATATAAAGCGTGATTATATTAAATAATATACATATATGATTATATAACTAATACCGAAATAAGATATGTACTAAGTGTGTACATGAAATGGAATAGGGGAGAATCCCAATTGTAGTTGACAGTTGTTGGTCGTGCACAAGGCAAGAGACGACAGTGGCAGCTGAAAGCAAGAGTGGTAGGTGACTTACGGTTTAGCTTCAGGGAAGGTTTGGCTAAATGCGAGGCTCTAATCATGATTGTAAGAAGAATCGGTTGCTGTGAGGAGGAGGTTTGCGGTGCCCTAACCTTCATCTCCCTTTAATAGAGTTGAGAGGCGGTTCGACAACAAGCACAAAATAAAAAAAAAAGAAAGGAATATCACAAGAAGATCACACGAGTGCGTTAAATGAAAGGTGACAACGGGAAGGGAAAGAAAATTGCGTGATATACTCGAGCGTAAGAGAAAGCGAAGAAGAAAAGAAAAATTCAGATATGTACTTACATATTACTCGAAAGAAATTGGTTCCCAAATTCACACCTAATATTGCATCAACTCAACTTATGGGAATACTCCAAGTGTAGTAGACATGCATTTCATTAATAACAATGTCACAATTGTCGATGAGCGTAGCAGGCATATGCAGTTCATTGATAACAAGATCACAATCACGATTTTAATAACCAACTCTCTGTGGGAAGTACGCCTGATAGCAGAAAAATTTATTTGAATATCTTTTTGTAGGCCAAAATATATGTGATAGATTTTCTAATCTTTGTCTTGGCCAATATAAGAGATAAATGTGCTTTTAACAAACTACATCTCGTACTCTCAAACAACTTTTGTTTCTTGCTCCAACATCCTCAAGTCACTCATTAGCTTGGCACGGTTCGCCATATGAAAGTACTTCTCCATGAATAGTCTCTTGAAATCTACCTATTAAATTACTGGATCTGATCCGTAAGTGTTGCAGTGGCGACTCTCCCACAACTTATCATTGCCTTCACGCAACTAGAATGTCGCAATGTCCATCTTACAGTTTTTTAGGGCACATTATACCTCTAAGTCTCTTCTCATTATCGTAATGCCATGCGTCAGACTCGATCGGATCCACCATGTCATTGCAAGTAGGAGGGTGTATCTTTAAAAACAAGTCCATCACTCGACGCATGACACTCCCATTGGTCATCACCACATGTTGGCTAGCTTGAGCTTCCATGGTGGCAACAGGTGGTTCAGTTTGAGCTGGTTGCAAAGCCAATTTAGTGTGTTGTTGCATCAAATGAACTGCTTGCTTGATTTGAGCGGTTTTTCTGGCTTTTAGTGCTTGGGTAGTGTTTCGTGTCACCATCTCCATGATAGTTGTTTTATCACTGTAGTAGCCCCAATGGGTTGAGCATGATTAGTATGACAGGTGTTACGGGAGCAAGGACCCTTGGGGATATGTATCATTTTTATAGTAGTTTTTGGAACTTTGTTGCAAGAGCTGGTGCAACACCTATTCTCTTAAGAGTTCTCTAAACAATTGAAACATACACGAAATCAAAATTGACTAAAAAACTAATTAACTATAATAACACATCCTCTGCCCAATCTTGAGAAGATAAGGTATATGAAATGCAAGGACAATGGATGTTGAATACAAAACATTCTCTGATATCACTCTACCACACCCTAGGTTCAAAAGTCAGTACACACAGAAATGAAGGGCATGATTTAATGAATTTAACATGTTTTGTATCTCAAAGGAAAAGTATGCAAATAATAATGGAAAGAAATAATAAATGATAAGTTTTATTTCATAAATAAGAGTTCAACTAATATAATGGAAAGAAAAATAAAATTGACTGATGCAAAATTGGAATGGCCATAATAAAGAACTATCCAAAACTCAAAAGAGAATATACAAAAATAATGTAAAACTGAAAATATTAAATAGAAATCTAGAAATGAAAATTATGATGATGTGAGGTCGATCGTACAAGTGGCTGAATGAAACCTGTTATATAAAATTATCAACGGGTGAATTTGATACATCAAACTTGGGCGGTGTTTGCTAGGCTATTAATAGACGGA
Organism: Phalaenopsis equestris; assembly: GCF_001263595.1. Classification (NCBI taxonomy): domain Eukaryota; kingdom Viridiplantae; phylum Streptophyta; class Magnoliopsida; order Asparagales; family Orchidaceae; genus Phalaenopsis; species Phalaenopsis equestris. Next base: position 327,494 of record NW_018164997.1, on the reverse strand, counting down.
TTTATCAATGGACTTAGCTTAAATCTAGTCAATAATTAAAAAAAAAAAATCTGAACCTTAAATTCAACGCTCCGTTAAATTGAATTTTCTCACATTCTGTCTGTTTTTCCTTGCGTTCCTCCATCACCTAATGTTAATCCGGATTTATTAAATTCGATTCGCAGACAGATTTGTGACCGTGGCTTCGAAGCTTTTCTACGTCAAAATGAATCTAATAAATTTGATTTACTAAGTCCTATTTAACATAAATCGGTGATGCGACCAAACATAAACTATTTTTTAGAAGCATAAATGACAAAGAAAATGAAGCATGCAGCATGAACAATAATTAGGACAATTCACCATATAGATAACAAAAAATTTCAAAGAGTATCAAATGATTATGATTATCAATATGAGTGACTTTAACACATGCATTTTTATAGATATTTATAGTTTATCACATCAGGTGTAGCACTTTCAAAGAACATCAATTTTTGTGCTTCTACTTTTATATTTTTCGGTCTCTTTTTTAGTTACTTTGTAATTCTTGACACTTTAACCACATAAAATTAGCCGTACTTTTTTCCTCGCGTATTATGCCTCGTCCTTGTAAAAACAATCCTTGGTATATTATGTCAGTATGGTTCTGGTTCGGTCTTGAGTTTGTTTTTTTTTCTCTATCCTTGGTACTCTTAAGATGTACATTTAAAGAGAACCTGAATATTATTTCTTATATCATCAAGGATATTAAGATGGTTCCTGTTGATGATCTACTGAAGAACTTCAATTAAAATTTTAAGCTATTGATAATATGGGATTTTACTTTAATTTCTACATTTAGAACTCTCTTTTTCCCTCTTATAGTCAGTCCAATGGATGAAGCTCCTACCAATGTGGACATATAGTGAGAGTTTGATATATATAGTCTTATCTCTCTACATTGGAGAAATGTTACTGTGTGATTTCTAATAAAAGGATCGGATCATTCAAATCCCTTTTCATTGCTTTTTATGGGCAGTTCACAAGCATACCACACAATTTGTATTTATTTATCTATCTAAACTTTAATATTTTCTTATTGTGCACTTCAATGTGACAATTACATGAAAATATATACATAGTAATGTGTATTTTACTTTATAAATTTCATTATTATTATTATTTCTGATGTGATGTTAAGAATGTATGTGTTGGTCAATATTAAAATCAAAGTTTAGATGATTGATAATTTGTGGTACGTATGCAAATCTCCCTCTCGTATTTTCTCTAAAAAAATGCTGGCCTGTTGTTAGTGACGTGGAGTTGTACACAAGGACTTTATTTGATCAACAAAGAACTCGGGGAACTCGGTTTTTTCCTTCGATGATTATCAATATTATTGTTCCATACTAGATTTCATTTTCCATTCTTTTGAAATTTCTATGTTTTTTTTTTTAGTTTTAATTTCTGTTTTTTTTATGATTATAAAATCATGACTTTACAAAGCTCTATATCTGGCAGGTGATTTTGAGATGGGGATTACAAAGAGGCACCAGTGTCCTCCCTTGCAGCCTAAAACCTAATAGAATTATGGAGAACATTGATATTTTTGACTGGTCGTTGTCTGACGAAGAATGGAATCAACTGAACAGAATAGAGCCGCAGGTCTGCCTGTTCGGCAATTGGCCGGTTAACACACCTGAAAGTGGGTTACTTTCTGCTGCTGGTCCTCTTCAGGCTGTGTATGAGGTTGAAGATGACACTGAAGACAGTTCTTGACTTTCTGCTTGCTTGCCATAATGTATTATCTTTGCAGATACATATACTTGAGAGATATCTGTTGAAACTAAACTATGCTATTGTGATGTACATATGTCAAATGAATGAATATGCTTGATTTCTTTGTTTTTTGGTATTGGGGCTTGTGCTGTAGATTGGCACCTTCTGGTTCATGTTCTTCCGTTGGTAAAAGTTTTTGCAGTAGATGATAGTCTCCAGGAACAACGCCGATTAAGGGCTTTAAATAAGGCCTATTTAATCGACTTTCACAACTTTTATAATATTTCTAAGCTAACAGCAAAAAAACAAAAATTACAAGTTCGCCCGAGACCACAGTTTTATTACTTGCACGTTGCATGGTTTAGTGGGTTTTTATCCCAAACCCACGCTTTCGTAAAGTCCACTCTAACATTGTAATTATTTGTGATGTACTTTAAATGCTTTATGATTATCACACTTACAAAAGATTTTTAAAATACTGTTAATATTTATTGTAGGGTTCTATTTATAAATAGAAGATGTTTAGGAATTTATTTATAATTTTTGTAAGGTTCTATATAAGCCCATGAATCAATTTATTGTGATGTGTGATAGCATTGATAGTCTACTGGGGCATGGTAGTAGTTTTAATATGGATCCATCTTCTCGCCCTTACATATCACGGTCATGACCACGATGAGTTGTTAGCATTACAAGTATAACAGAAAAGATTATGAAGATATAGGAGGAAATGACAATTTTTCAAATCAGAGTTAACATCTCTGATCAATTTGAACATCTGGACTGATATAGGAGGAAATGACGATTTTTCAAATCCGAGTTAACATCTCTGATCAATTTGAACATCTGGACTAGCAGATTAAGTTTCATGTAGATAATGTTGCAAAGCTCTAGGAGGCACAAATAAAAGTGTATAAGAAAAACAAGTGGTTTTTAGATGATTCTACAGAAGAATTTCCTTTCTATCATTTTTATAATCTGTATGTGCACTGCCAATAGATGAATGAGAATATAGGGGAGGATAGTCTTAATGATGAAAGCGAGTAGTGGCTATTATGTGTTGAACTCTAATATATAGGAGTCTTTGATTTTGTGTTGAACATCGACTTGTAGGTGCCTACACGTCTGCATGTCTGTATGCCTCTGTGTTTGTTTGTCTATTTTTTTTATATATGTGTATCAATTTATGTAGGATTTATGTTTGTTTGTTTGTTTAGAATTGTTGTATGTACTTATGTGTTTAAATTGTTTTTGTGAGTTTGATAAGTGATTGTTGGTTTGATATTTGTCATGAGGAGGTATATTTTTGGCTCTCGAGATGCTCATGAATGTATTTGTTTTTTGGAAGTAGGGAATTCACGAGTTCACTGCTTTTTAATCTCAACAAGACTTCAGGTTGGCTGGAGGCATGTCAAGTGTGGACATTAGAAAGGTCCATATAAAACATGTTACTTTCTTTGTCTGACCAGGGACTCACTTAGGAACACATATGGACTTACTTTGTGAGTAACTGAAGTTGCACAAAATTACCTTTATAATCGTAGAGTTCGCATAAATTTGGGACGGGGTAGATTTGGTGTTTGAAATACATGAGCCAATATGTCTATGGGATTAACCCTACAAAAAATTCGTAATGCTGCCACTTTACCTGTGCAATCTTCCGAGTGTTATCAAATGTTAATAAAGGAGATGCGATGAGAACTAGTATGAACATACCTCAGGTCTTATTGTGCTTTATCATTAATTATGTGTCGACGTGTTTAGGTTCATTGAATTGCTTGGATTGTTCATATTTAAGTGTCGAGTGTCCGTGTAAATGAAAGTTGGGAGAATTTTGGAAGATGATAAGTTATTAAAATGATGTTGTATCAAACCTACTAGTGTCTGGAAACCTTTGGTGTGTAGCACTTTTCACTAAAAATCAAAAATTAAGAAATTGAGCACTAGGGCCTAGACGCCAAAATCTGACGCCTAAGCGCCACAAACCCAAGAGCAGGTGTTGACCTCATTTTTGATGAGGTCTAGTTTTTCTTCTTTATTAGGAGCCTAGGATCTAGCCCTAGAACTTTCATGTTGACTATCCTAAAGGACTTGTTAAATGGAACCCTCCCACATAAAAATTTCAAACACTTCTTTACTCCTCTTGTGAAGTTCCACCTTGGTGATCACAAGCCCCTAAATGTCATTTGCTATGGTCAAGACCAACATGTGGAAACTCGAAAGTGAGTTAATATAGGCTTAATTAGGCCTAGGACAACTCTGGGTGACTTGGTCTTGGTCACAACCTTACACACACACACAAGCTCATCACAACCTCACACACACCTAAAACCCTAAAATCTCATTGCACTTGATCTATCCCCGCACACTTTTGGAAACTCATGTGGCTAGTCCCAACTTTTAGTTGTTGGATAAGGTGGCTAGGGCCAACATATGGAGGATCCAAAATGGGCTCTCCCATTGGTCTCATGGCATAAGAAGGGTGATTTCATTATTAGCATACCCAATGACCCTCAATTCCACCAAAACTCACAACTTTAGCTTTTTACTCCCAAACTTAAAAAAAACTACCAAAATGGCCAGAGAACCCAAAAATTTCCAAAATTGCCCAAATTCTCAAATTCTCACCAAAAATCATATTGAATCACTCTAAACCACTCTAAATTACCCAAAGTACCCCAATTTCCCCAAAATTCCCAAAATACCCTTAAACCACCCAACATTCCCAAAATACCCGTCATGTTCAAAAAATTTCCAAAACCTCCAGATTCACTCTAAACATACCCAAAATCAATCCCAACCACCCAATAACCCCAGTTGCACCGAAATCCACGAAAATTCACACAAATTCCCAAAATGCCCCTAAATGCCCAAAGTCCTAAATCACCCCCAATTCCTATAAAATTCATTTCAAACTCCTCCAATTTCAAATCCACACCAAATTTCATCATGTCCAAGCCCAATTAGAACCAAATCCCAGCCCAATTAGACCCAATTTCAAGCCCAAACTCCAAGCCCAAATAAAATGCCCAAATTAACCCCACTTCCAAATTCCATCAAATTGAGCAATGTAATCATTCCAATTATATAAAATTTGATTAAAAAATCTTTCATGAAATTCCCTTAGGCCAACTTGAACCATTTATTGGTCTAGATCCAAGACCAAGCCAACCACAAACCCCATTTTAAGCCCAAAACCAAGTTTTTTTTCTAACTTTTTGATTTAATTAAACTCTAATTACCCCAACTCATCCTAAGCTTATGATCTTACAAAATCAATCCGAGCATCGAACCGCTTTTGGGCCATGGACTAAGGGTCACTTGAATCATAGAAACCCCTCACATAAAAATTGTTAACTCTCTTACCCATTCCATTAACCATCAAACTCGAAGCTTTATCAAAATTAAACCTTTCCCTAACCTCTCTGAGCTAGCTAGTCACCACCCATGACTTGGCAGGCCGTCCTAGTGTTGGAAAACCCCAAACTGAGATGGCCACCCATGGCTTAAACCAAAAATTCTACCTATCCAATGTTGCAAGCTTCAATTGGTCAATTGCACTGCTCAGCCCTCCACCTCAGCTTGCTTGCACCAGCCAATGAGAGCCTGAGGCCTCCCCCTTGGCCAAAATTATAAATAGCCCCCTTCACGACCAAATTTGGAGATCATGAAAAAAATTAAGAGAAAATCTACCCAATTGCTTACACAAACATCCTAAGTGCAATTCAATCATCCTTAGACACCCATTCCCACTTTCCAAGCTCAATTTCACCACCTAAATCAAGCACCTTGTTAGACATTTCACCAAACTTCTCAAAGCTTCAAATTAACCATTCAATAAGCTTCCTCACATTTCAAAACCATCTCCTCAATCAAAATCCCCCTCTTCCGAGCACCCTAACATAGTCCTAGACTAAGCCCGAGTCACCCTTGGATCAAAATCATACTTATATTATGTCTCAACTCAAGGCAACACCTCGAGTAGCTTCGTGGACCCAAGGCAATCGTCTCCAACCAACCTAATCGATGCCTCACCTCTTAGGAAAAATAATATCTTGAAATCTATAAATCTTGCATTAGTTTCATTTATTGTGAAGCGAACTCGTATTTCATACATAACTGACTGCATAGATAGGTTGCCTCACATAGATGAAGTGTAGAAACAAACCCTAAGTGATTTGGTTGAGAATCAAGGGAGATATTAGATCTAGAACATGGACGTTTCTCAGATTAGGACGATTGAGGACAATGAACATATGCCATCCATCTCCGCATGTATCAAACGGACAGAACATATCGCGTCGGATGAGGACTTAAAATGGAAACTGCGAGACACGTGGCCAATTGATGTGTAAAGTGTTGTCAATCAAATGTTGTGCATGCACGTTTGGGGAAGCGGAGGATGACGCAACGCCGACTCAGATAAGTAGATAAATAGGATATTTTGGAATTAAATAAATACAAAAAAATTAAAAATACATATCTTAGTGTAGAAAATTCATAAAAATAAAATAAAAATACTACTGTGCTTAGTGAACAGAAGAGAAAAATGTGCACTAAAAATTAAAAATATTTTCTATTTATCTATTTTTAAATAAATTAAATACTTCAGAGAGTAAATAAATCATGAATAAATAAATAATTATTTAAATCAAATGAAATTATGAGGGTTTGTTTTGGATGACCTTAGAGATCTTATCTGATTTTTTTTAAGGTCAGAGGACATCTCTATGGTCAAATACCCTAATTTTTAAAATATTAGGTATTATTTTAATTTAAAAATTATAAAAAATAAAATAAAAGTTAGAAAAATGTAAAATCTTGTTTGGTAGGTTAATTGTGGTCAGAGGATCTTAAGAAAAATAAAAATAGTATTTATAAAATTTTCAAGCCATTTTTTCTATTTAAAATTAATAAAAATAACAAAAAATTAGAAAGATATGAAATAATTTAAATAATTACAAAAGTTGGCCTAGTTGTAATTAATTATCCTATGAGGCTTCTGTAAAATTTGGAAGCCTAAAAAATAATTTTTTATGAAAATATGTATTTTTTAAGTAAATATTAATTTTGGTTTAAAATAATTATAATAAATAAAAATAAAATCAGAAAAATATGGAAACTAATTTGGAGTGTTCCTTATACCAGAGGGGACTTAAGAAAAAAAAAATTGAGATTAAAATAAAAAAAAAAATTATTTTTAGCTATTTTCTAATTTTAAAATGATTCAAGAGAAAAAAAAATTGAGATTAAAATAAAAAAAAAATATTTTTAGCTATTTTCTAATTTTAAAATGATTCAAAAAACCAAAAAATACTCCAAATTATCCTAAATGCCACCCTAATCATAAAAAAAAAAACTTAAAGAGGTGTTTGTGAATCTTTAATGGTGAAATAAGGTGTTTTATATAATTAAAAGTATTATTCTTAATTTGTGAATAAAATAATTGCAATAAATAAAATAAAATTCACAAAAATAGAAAATTTATTTCTTTGAATTCCTTATCATCAGAGAGACTTATGAAAAATATATAAAAAAAATTAAAACTAAAATATATTTTCTATTTGTTTATTCATCAAAACTCATAAAAAATTTCTAAAAATTTAAAATATAATTCAACAATTCACAAAAATTATTCCTTGTGGTTCTCTAACCTAAGTGAACCTCAAATAATGTTCTTAAGGATAAAAAGTTTATTTTATTTGACTAAATTAAATATTTTTGAAATTCCCTATTTTTGAACTAAAATAGTTATAAAAAATTTAATTAAAAAAAAAATATATATCCTCTTTTAAAATTCTAATGGACCCATGAGTGGGAAAACAACAAAGTTTCAAAGTCATTTGAGTAAAACTTAAGAAATTATGAACTAGAGACTCCTAAGGGCAAAGTGATAATTAAGGAATTTTTTAACCTCAATTTAAATTTAGGGCAAACCAAAAGGTAAAGGTAAAACATTGATCATAATTAGCTCTCTGAAATGATTGAAACATCAAGGTTTGAAGAATAGAAACAAACTAATTCTATTTTCTTTAGAAGGGTAAAATGTAATTTCACGAATTATTGTGTTTTGGAAGTTAATTAAATTGGATGACCTTAAGGTGAAGGGCTTATGTTACTAAGATATAACTCACTAATTAGAAGCCCTATGCCAATGATTAATTGATGATAAAATCTTTTAATAAGGATTAAGTTCATCTCATTCAACCTTTTCTTTTCCAAAATTACAAATCTACTCATAAGAACTTATGAGCTTGGTAGTGGACTAGGCTCGATCTAACATCACCTAATGAGGTTTAGAAAGATAACACAATTAATCATAAACACTTGTCAAACATTACAAGCCCAATTGCAGTTGAAAGAATAAAGATTCCTTAACAAATTAACCTGCCTTTAAGGATGTTCACCAACATAAGTTCTAAGTGAAACATCAAATGAATGTCATCCCACTCATGGGTTAATTAAAACATTAAAAGTTCACTGAGCAGATGTTAAAATAGTATAACTAAATTAACTGAGAGTGATTATTTCAACAAAAATAATAAGTTTGCACGAACTCGAGGCGACTTACAAGATTCTAAAAAAAGATGTTCAGGGTCAATCCCCAAACATTTTTATAGCCTTCTAAACACTTTGAAGGACACTCAAACCTAATATTCTTTATTTTAAAAAAAATATCCATTAAAAATTTAGGGATATACCAAGATATACCTCAAGAACCATCAATACACTGATTCCAATGAAATACCCTACACTACTTGTCCTACAGTTATACCCGATCTTCAAGGGCTTAAGTCTTTGATAAGGTACTTAAATCCTTACGAGGAACTGAGGATATTTTTGCCACATATGGATCATTGAGCTTGTGTAAGTTTAAGGTCTAGGTGGCAAGGGCGATTACGACATTGCTTGTGTGCTAAACGAGGGATGCGAAGTGGGGATTTTGTAATAGTATCTCTTACCTCAAGGATCCTCAACAAGGAGAGATGATAGAACCGATGATACTATTCATCAAATTTTGCTGGGAGATACCCATGACACTCTTAGGTTGCTGGTAGTAAAAGCCTGATTAGAGTAATTATCTCGTTGATAATGCTTTACAAAAATTTATTTAAAAAAACAAAAATCTCTTTCACAACATCATTGCTTTTGCTTACCAAAGTAAACTTCACATGCATGAAAAATTAAATGATTTTTGATGAAAACCTATAAAGGTCCACAAGTTAATCACTTGAATCAAGGTTAAGGATTGCCCTCCTTAAATCACTAGGATGTTGAATTCTATCAAAGTTGGAAATATAAGGCACACAACCCATCTCTGAGCCCCCAATTTTACTTTTATCTTACACTCAGTCTCAGTCTTTCATATGTGATTGCGGGTTTTACTCAATCGTAGTTTCTTATGACCAATTTTTCAACATTTTCGTCTTGGATTTTCTTATTTTTATTTTCTGCAATTTACTTAAATTCCCTGCAACTATATTATGTTTTATGTTACTAACCATCCAGCAGCAGGAGTGCTAGGTACACATTTATAGTTTATTATTACAAATTTTATTACTTTATCTTTTTGTCACTTTACTTTAATATGCATGTTTTACGTGTGAAACAAAAATACACTTTAAAAAAAAATAATACACTTTTAAACCCCTTTGAACACACTTAATATGCTCCTGTTAAATTTATGAGAATCTCTCAAATGAGGTAACCTACGGTTGCTAACGAGAGATCTCTAGTCTAAATGAACTTAATAGCTCGTATAAACTAAGCAACTTCAAAATAAAATATTGACGTCGGGATAACAGAACCATGAGATCTTGACCGATGCTAATTAAATTAAACCCCCCTTCCTAAAAAAACATTTGTATAATAAAATCTTTTAATAACAAAACAAACTGTAAACCTTGGAGTTATTACTGCAGCAAGGAGCTCAAAGCAAACTTTGTGGGCAGCATGACATTGATGTAAGAAATAGACATCTTTGAGAGAGCAAAAGGGATCTTCAGCATCAAAACCTTTCCTTAGTCTAAACAACAACAACTCACATAACTTCAGGGTAGTCCGTCTATTGTGAAATAAATTCTCATATTATCTTTAGGCCTTTTCACAGTCATGTTGTGAAATCTAAGCCCTTACTCTTTTAGGACTCTGAGGTCGTCATTCGGTATGACATAAATCCTTCTATTTTTCAGGTTATTTACATGATCAAATATCATGCAATGAGATATTACATCAAGTAAAATCATCTTCAAAACCAAAGCCAAACCATATGATAGTTTGGTTAGCCACTGAGGTTCTCTTTGAGATTTGTGACATCCCATGCTTCTATTTCCTTTGGATTACAAAAATAATCACTCTTATTTGATCCACTCTCATTTGGTTTTTCTTGTCCTACCTTGTACAGTAAACTTTATATTCTTGAAGATAAACACGTCTTGTCATTATTGAGAGTTTTCTTAAGTGACTTCGGTTGCTTGATACACCAAAAATATATGCATTTTCATATCCATATTTTATACCTATTTTTGGTGATATTGTACTTTAATGGAAGGTATTTTGATGTTTTCTTGTAGGCTGTTGATTTTTAGGGCTTAAAGCAAAAAACAAGCAAAAAAGATGAAATTTGGAGTTAAAATGACATTTTTGAGGAAAATACTGAGGGCCGACAGCGCCAAGGTCAGCACCGACGACGCAGAACAACCGAAAGCTGGAGGATTTTTACTCAGCGCCGACGGCGCCAAAGGCGGTTCAGACCCCGTTTCTAGAAGGTTCGATGTATTTGGATGATTTTTGAAGAGTTTTTGGAGGCACCTCTTGGAGAACTGACCTTGGGCTTTATTTGGAGCCGAATTTCATTAGAAAAGGGGCTCAAAAAAAGGGGCTCCTATACATTGATTTTTCGCTCTACAACATTTTACCATGCTACATTTCCATAATCCATCTTCATTCCACCACATATTGGAGTCAATTAGTAATTTTGCTTTCATAGTTTAGAGTTTTTATGGTGAGATTTAGTGTGAAACTTTCTATAAGAGTGTTGGAGAAGGAGAAAGGTGAGAGAGTTCTTATTCCTGCATTTCTAAGGAAAGGCTACAAA